>NC_084975.1:24181556-24554889 GCF_963691925.1 Scomber scombrus
ATAAGACTGACATTTAACTGTTTTTTTCTATAAATTCTCCTCAAAATCTGCCAAATAAATAATGTTATAATATAATAATGTTAATGTCATTTAAACTGCTTTGTATTGTTTTTTTGTGTTACAGTTTTTCTGCATTTAAACTACACTAATAGGACATTTCTACAAAGGAATATGTTTTGTTTGTTTTGTTTTGTTTTGTTTGTTTAGTATTTTACAAAATATTATTGTAAGGTAAAAAATGCTCCATTGTATTTCCATTTACAGTTTTTTGATGTCATGATTTTACAGCATTTTGATGTTAATTCTATGAACATTTCTTACAGTGTACCTCTTTGTTGCAAATTACCATTTTGGGGGGAAAAGAGGAATATTTTTTTATTATTGTTTTTTTCTCCTCTTCTTTATTTACATAAGAAACAGTTACAATTTCCTCTGCCACATATTTATCACATACAAAATATCAAAGGTATCATCTTACAGTTGGCAGAAAAAGGTTTAAAAAACAACAACAGGTATTCATAGTTTTCACAGCCTGATTAGAGAAAGATCAAATAACTACCTCCTAATTACCAACTTTACAAAAGCCAACTGACAAATCCTGTACAGTTCACATTTGATTTTTAACCAGTTATTCACTCTCCCTCTGCTACATTTGTCTTCTTTCAATATTCTTCCTTTAAAAAAAGTTTGGGACATATAATACAAAAAAAATATTTTGTGGATAGTATAGGTATAGTACTATGTTTATGATAGGTATGTTGGTCATGAACAACAGCAACACTTTTGATAATAATTTAATCGTTAAGGCTTTTAAAGAGGCAAGGATGGTAACAATTCACCAGTTGCAACCATAGACTGTGTATAAAGATCCATGATTGCAATTATGATAGTAAACTAAATCTTTGGGTTTTGGACAATTGAGCAGACACAACTATTTGAAGATGTCACCATGGCTGTGAAGTTGTGACAGAAAAAATAATCTAAACATTAATCCATAATAATTTATTAGGATTATTTAATCCATAATGAAAATAACCATCATCAGTTGCAGCCTTTATAATTACTTTGTGTTTTGCTATCAGCTACTTATTATAGTGTAATGAATAAGGTTGGGAAATCACATACAAGTGCACAACAATACATGTAGCATTGACTTTGAAAACAGATGCAACACTCTTACTCTGATGCAAAGCAAACAGCAACAGAGGTATCACATAGCTGGAACCCAATAAAGGAGTGGGGATTGTTTCATCAGTCTTTCCAAAAACATCAAATATGTTTCTGTGGTAATTACTACTGTACCTGTTATTAGAACACTAATACCATTAAAAAAAACCTCTCCTATAGACCACATTTTAAATTAAACTCTTCAGTGTAATTTAGTCTGCATATATATTAAATAAAACAGAAACACTACAAAGTCAAATCTAAAATAAAATGAAAGGTATTCATAAACTTTTGGACGGTTAAGACTGGATGCTGTAGGTTTTGTATCATTCTTTTGGCCTCAGCTGACTGAATGTGGAAAAATACTGCAAAGCATTCATGGATTTAACCAATTTACCTTGCTGTGAGTCATACTTTTCAAGTGTTCAAGCATGACTGTCAGTCCGTCTATTCAGAAATGACGCCAGATCGTGCTGTTAACATAATAGTAGTATGTCAATATGGATTATGAAGTCTTGAATAGTCCCGCTTCTAATCAGAACTGTCTTGAGGTAATTTGGCGAGTCTACTGTCCTCCCTGAATCAACATAGAAAATGCTGTCAGCCAGGAAGAACTATATACCTTCCTTATCTTGCAGCTGTCCATCTGTGGGAGTGGCCCAAAACCCTGTTTGCACTTGGAGGAGTCCCAGTGACTAGCTATTTGAGAGCGTGCAAAAATAAATCCATGTTTGTTTCAAAGATATAATCGGATAAAACAAGTGAGTGAACAGCTTTTGTGGTGACATGTAAGAGATCAATCCACCAGCTGGAGTTATGAATAACCTCCTAAGTTGTATAACTGCATTGCATGAGTAGGTGCTCATCTGTTCAAGAATCTGTTGACCGTTGCCAATCAAGTATTATTTTGGTGTTAAATTCACTGTTTAGTAAACTTATATGTTTTGTCTGTCTCTAAAGAAAAGTTTTCAAGTGTTAAATTGGATTTAAAAACACAGTGACTATTGACATATCATAAACCTATCTTCTTGACATTGTCTCAGAGTCAGAGCGTTTACGAATAGTTTTGTTTGTATTAATGAGACACTGCAGATAGAGCATGACTGTGTTCAAGGATGTAGCACAGTCACTTCAGTTCACATCCTGTGTTATTTGTGATTCACCTCCAATATAGATAATGCAGCTCAGTCTCATACAGCATTAAAACAAATATGAACTCCAAATTCAGTGGAATAAAAATATTTCTTAATTATTTAATTTCTTATTTTTTCATCCTTTCAGCATTTAGTTAACACCTAAATTAAATTGAGAAAGACAAACAATTGCCTTAATGGGAAGTTACATAATCTATGTATTTAACAAGCAAAGGTAAAGAATATTATATGAATGCCCAGTTAAGAAGTCAAAGTGAAGAATGTGACCAGAATGACAAAACATGTTGTAATGCTACATTTTAAAGGTTCCCTATGGAGTTTTCTTGTAAATAAATTAAGCTGTGTTGTTCAGTGTTTCTCATTTAAATGCATTTGTGTATCCTTGAATCATGACAAACTTCATGAATGCTTTTTCCCCTTCTTCTTTCTCTCTTTCTTTTTTTGCACTAAAGCTGTTTGGGCAGCACATGGTGTCCCAATACCTTACTAAGACACTTTATGTTGTTTTTTCATTTCCTTTTCCTCCTCTGTAGCAGGCTGCTTTTTACTGGTGCATGTAGCACTAAAGATTCTCCTGAGATCAAGTAGTCTGAAGGATAAAGACTGTTGCCCCAAAATCTGTGTAGTTTGAAGAGACCTGCCACTAGACCTTGATTGCTTCCTTTAAGCTGAATTCCTAAGTTTGTATTTTCAACTTCAGAAGTTGTGTACAAGATAAACTTTGTATTTAATTTGATCAAGTTGTGACAGCAGTTTTATGTTGTGTATACAATGTAATATTATACATTTCCTCTGTTGAGAAATAGATAGAGTTTATAGATAGAGTAACTGGATACAAAATGTTTATTTTGTGTTATCCATCAGACAGATTATATCAGGTTTGTTAATGATCCACCTGTCTATGAAATGCAAAGCAGATGGCAGATAGGGTGACGCAGGCTCTTGCCTCAGCAGTCACAGTTTGAGGTCATTGTTGGTTCACATCAGCTGTCAGGTCATAATGACTGATGAGATCTCTACTTTCCTTTCAGTTTTGTAATGTAACTTTCTCCGCAGTGCCCGGGTATATTTGGTTTTATTTATTTATTCATGCTCTTTAGCACTTGTATTGTTATGATTTGATTCATGTTATTTTTCTATTTTACATTATTATTTATTATAACCATCACATCATCATTATTAGTATTAGAACACTTAACTGAAAAGAAAATCTCGAGCGTATCCCAGTTCACACTGATTGAGATGGGACTGGACCATAATCAAGTAATACATTATACACACATGACATACGCTCATCTGTTCAAGCATCAATTCACTAATACCAATTGAGTATTATTTTGGTGTTAAATTTACTGTTTAGTTCGCTTGGTTGAAGGTTTTTCAAGTATTAACTTAAACTTAACATACTGACATAAATGTATCATCATGACATTTTCAGAGAGTTGGAGAGTCTTGTTTGTATTAATGAGACACTGCAGATAGAGCATGACTGTAATCAAGGATGTGGTACAGTCACTCAAGTTCATATCCTGTGTTATGTGTTTTGCGATCTACCTCCAGTATAGATAATGCAGCTCAGTCTCATAAAGCATTAAAACAAACATGAACTCCAAATTCAGTGGAATAAAACATGTCTTAATGAATGAGTTTATTTATACCATCACTTTAGCATTTAGTTAACACCAAAGTTAAAATAGGCAAAACATGTTTTAATGGTAAGTAATATAGGTGTTTAACAGGCTATGGTTAAGAATATTACATGAATACCTGGTAAAGAAGTCAAAGTCAAGAATGTGACCGAACTGACAAAACATATTGCAAGCTGCATGTTGAAAACTGTTTTCTTGTAAATAAATAAAGTTGAGTTGTAGTTACATTAAGAGTTTCTCAATTAAATGCATTTTGTGTAACATTGAGGCATGACAAACTTCATGAATGCTTTTTTTCTCCCATAAAACATTTGCAAAGGCAATTTTTTTTTAGTAATATTTTGAAACCTATATTGGACACTTCCATGTTTGCTATCTAGCAGGCTGCCTTTACTGGTGCATTGCTACATATCTTTGTAAATCACTGTTGACTTACATGAAACCAGTAGCACTCGCATGCTTGTGCTTGTACATTTTTTCTGTGTGCATTTGAAAATTGTTCATATGTGTCCTATATATGAAACAGTGGACCTCACCGACTGCAAAGCTGTTTTATTGCTGCTAATTCTTCTAGAAATGTGTGCACAAGTGCAAGCATATTTGTTCAATTGAGAGATAAGGAGGATGTTTGGAATAATTATATGGGACTTGCGAAAGGCGTCAAACTTTCATTCAACATATGTTTACCATGTCTTAGCAATAAAACTTGAGTTCCCACTCATGTCATGAGTCTCAATATAAAGGGCTGTCGAGAGCAGTCTGACCATTACCTACCTTGGTGACAGCGAGCCCACAGTGGCAAAAATGAAGTGGGGATGTGTGTGGTTGTGTTTCCTTGCTTTGTCGATTACCAGCATTACAGATGTCCAAGCCAGACAGGGTAAGTCCTGCATTGTTTTGAATACTATGGGAGTCTTTTTTTGACAGATTGAATGGGTTGTTGTGCTATACATACACATTAATACATAGTGTACAACATTGTCTTTAATTTGACCTTTTTGCTCATTTCATTAATCAAAATGCTGTCTAAACTTTTGAATCTTCCCCAGTTCGTAACCATGTCAGCAGCATCTGCAGCACATGGGGCAGAGAGCACTTCAAGACGTTTGATGGTGACGTTTACCAGTTTCCTGGTATGTGTGAATACAACCTGGCCTCCGATTGCCATGGGACTTACCAGGAGTTCTCGGTGCACATAAAGAGAAAAGAGAAAGATGGAAACCCTACAGTCAGTTATGTGGTGGTCACCATCAATGACCTTTCATTCCACCTCACCAAGAATCTGGTTATGATGAATGACCGTATGTAAGTAAAAAGCTACATAACCTGTGCAAGCAACAGTACTTCACTCTTCTCTGATATTTGTGTGTTTAGATTAAGTTAACATTTTCTCTCTCCCAGTGTCAAAATGCCATACTACAATGGTGGAGTCCAAGTGGAAAACAATGCTGTTTACATCAAGCTCCAGTCTAAAGTTGGCATTACTGTCATGTGGAATGGTGATGATGCAGTCATGGTAAAAGCTTCTACATGAAATGTTTCATCTACTACATATTATGTGTGTGACATAAAAACAGACAGTTAAATCATATTCAGAACATTATAGAAATTTTGGCCGGTAAATCATTCATAGTACATGCTTGTTATTAAAATGACAAAACCCAAAACTTGTCACAATCTCTTGCTGTGTTGCTATGTCTATTGTAGGTAGAGCTGGATCATGATTATGCTAATCGTACTTGTGGACTTTGTGGAGACTTCAATGGTGTTTCTGTCAACAATGAGTTCATTCGCAATGGTTGGTTATTCCGTCTATTTATTAATTCATTTTATATGTTAACAAACCCATACTGCATACTAATTTATATTCCTGTAACATTATGAATATAATCACATACAGGCCGCAAAATTAGCCCCATTGAGTTTGGCAACAAACAGAAAGTCCATCTTCCAAACGATGATTGTGAGGACCCCTATGAAGAGGAAGATGAACCACTAGAGAATGTGACTGTGTCAGATTCTTGCAAGAAGTTTGTGAGTTTGTTATCAGTATTGAGTTTGTTATTAGTATTAGAAATATCTTGTAATATCTGCAGCAAAGTAATTGTGTCTCTACTACTCTGTTTTTCACTTTTAGCAAACCACCTGTAACGAGATGCTGTATTCAGAGTCCTGGAGCTCCTGCACCAAACTGATTGACCCTGCACCTTACATCCAGGCCTGTGTGCAGGACATGTGTGGCTGCATCAACAGTACAAATGACTTCTGTGTCTGCAGCACACTGTCTGAGTTCTCTCGACAGTGTTCCCATGCTGGAGGAGAGCCTCCCAACTGGAGGACACCTCAGTTCTGTGGTAAAGTGTTTCTGTTTTCTCATCATCTTTACATGTTATACACCACGAGTACTGAAACACTGGAATCAGCTCAATGAAAAGCAGCTAATTAAAGATGTACTCAGAAAAAAGTTACTGTCAGAAAATTATTAAATGTGATTTTAACATGCAGTTGAGAGATTTAAACCTTTTTTTGTGTCTAAATGTACTTCATAAAATGAGTTAAGTTCTTCTTGGCTGACGTTAATGCAGTGAAGTTATACTGTGTTAAAGGTCACCATAAAATTATGAAAGTACACAAATAGTTTGTTACACTAAAGGAAAAAATTAGTTAGTTACTGTACCTTCATCCTTGATATACTATAGAATAATTCACATTAATTCACATCTACCTCAGTTTATTATTTATTATTGTACTGTCTCCTCACAGCTAAACAGTGCCCATTCAACATGGTTTATGAAGAGAGTGGTTCTCCTTGCATGAACACTTGCACACACTCGGACACAAGTTCACTGTGTGAGGACCACAAAATGGACGGCTGCTTCTGTCCTAATGGTCAGTGCTATTCACATTTGAACCAGTGTTTCTCACTATATAATATTGTGCTGATTTATATTCACACTTTTATATAACTTTGTCCTTTGTCTATTTCAGGAACTGTGTTGGATGATATTTCCATGAGAGGATGCATCGCTCAATCTGAATGTCAGTGCAAGCACAACAAAATCTACAACTCTGGTGAGGTCTACCAACGAGGCAGTGAGGAATGGTAGGTCAAATATTTCATAATGTTTATTTGGGCGGCTGTGGCTCAAGAGGTAGAGTGGGTCAACCACTACTCGAAAGAATGAGTGTTTGATTCCCGGCTCTGTGTCTTTGGACAAGATACTGAGTGTGTGTGAATGAGTGCAAGTTGCACGTAGTGTAAAGAACTTTGAGTGGTCAGAGGACTAGAAAGGCCCCATATATTTGCAGTCCATTATAGCAGAATGAATTATCTGGTATCATTAATTGTGCAATTTTGTGTAAATCTCAAACTGTTTGGGTCGTTTCAGTACATGTTTTCATGGTAAATGGAGTTGTGAGAGCCTCCCAACACCTGCAACATGTGCTGTTGAAGAGGGTTCACATGTAACTACGTTTGATGGGAAAACTTTCACCTTCCACGGAGATTGTTATTACACCTTAGCCAAGGTGGAAAGCAAGGTGAATGGTTCATATTTGTACAATTCAGCGGGAGAAGACATATATATATATATATCAGTTGATGCAAAAGAAGTTCAATCTTACTTATATAGTTGTGCTTGTACTGTGTACATTGCAGGATGACGATAGTCCAAAGTTCAACATCCTGGTCCAGTTGGAGCCATGTGTAAACCAAGAGTTTGACACTTGTCTGAAGTCCCTTAAAATCCTGCTGAACAATGACAGAAATAATGTGAGTTAAAGCCTGTCACTTAAGATTGCTGTTTTCAAATCACACAAATATCTGCAACACTCAAATGATCAATTTCTGTTTATATTCAGGTATTGATTTTCACTTCTGATGGGACAGTAAAGCAGAATATGCAGACTGTCAGTTTGCCGTACAATTCAGGTAGGTCACACAGTAAGAAACTTAATTACACAAAATTAAACATATTAGTTTAATCCTTCATTTGCACTATGATATCACAATATTACACTATTGTTTGTATCTCTCTTCATTCAAAAGGTGACATCAACATATTCCGCGCTTCATCCTTTCACATTTTGCTCCAGACCAATTTTGGGTTGCAAATTCAAATCCAACATGTGCCTGTCATGCAAGTGTATGTCAGCCTGGAACAGAGCTACAAATCAAAGACACGTGGTAAGTTTAACATTTTTCCGAACATGAAGCATCAGTATCATCAAAAATATGTGAGAATACTGTCTGATGAGGATGGTGAAAGTAATTATGCTGCTTGACTTTTTTGGCACACACAACCCAAACAGTAAAAAATGAAAGCAGCATAGCTAACTGAGAAGAAATAAATGCCCAAATCTCCATAAAATGATAGTTTGTGACAATACTGTTTTCACATACGTATTTCAAACATTGTTTCATACAACAAGTAAATAGCTTACATCCATGTAATACTTATTGGCCAAGTAGCTCTGAATGAGCAGGCAAATTGTGCATGGCAACATCTCATTTCTTCAATTTAAAAAATACGATTATACTATGGTATACTACACCATACTGTATAGTAAAAGCTATCATTAATTGGAAACAATACCCCACAAAAGAATCAAATTCATCATTTAGGACCTATCTGTGTGCATCTACATCTCAATGTATAATATCTTTTTGTATTTAATTTAATTTAATTTAATTTAATTTAATTTAATTTAATTTAATTTAATTTAATTTAATTTAATTTAATTTAATTTAATTTAATTTCCAAATAAAATAATCCCTAATATTGTGGGGTTATCATCTCTATCATTATATCTTCTATGAGGTAGTTGGATGGACATCATTTACCACACTGTTTTGTTTTTATATATAAAGCCATCCTAAATAAACTACTATTTTATTTACCATAACTTTTAAGACTTAGAAATATGGGATAGCTTACCCATTCACAAGAAGGCATTAATTCGGATATCCCTGCATTCACCTACTGTGATCCTCAAATGTGTAATAAGCTTCAGGACTCCCTAAAATTATGCATTATTTTTATTCTTGGAACATTATAAGATTTTTACACAATGAATGCTCCTGTTTTTTTGATGTGTCTCTTTTGTCCCTGTGTAATCTGCTGTCTTTTTTTGTATTTTTAAGTAAAGTAAGTAAACGTGTGTTGTATTTGTTTGTTATAATGTTGTTGGTTTTAAATTTCTTACACTTTTTGTTATGCATTGTTTAGTTGTGTATTTGCAGGGCACCATTGTAATTGAGAGGGTTTCTCTCAATTGGTTTCCTTTAGTTAAATAAAGGTTTCCAAAATTAAATTAAAGTAAATTTATTTGTGATGAAGTTGTCAGTCACATCTGTGACAGTTGCTAAATCGTACAACCAGTGTCATGTAAACTGTGGCCAAGCCGAAGAGAGCTCCTTGTCTTTTATGTGCATTAACAACATTGATATTTTAAACATTATTTCAAGATGTGTGTTTTTAGTTATCCTGAGCACAGAGCATAATGATTTTTAACATTGTTTCAGTTCTAATATTCCTAAAAGTTCAATTTAATTCAAAATATTTTGCATTATCAGGTTTATGTGGTAACTACAACATGATCCTGTCTGATGACATGAAGACTCCTCAGGAGATTGTGGAGGGAACAGCAATCACTTTTAGTAACTCCTGGAAGGCTAACTCCGTGTGCGAAGACAGAGAAGAAAGACTTGATGACCCCTGCTCCCTCAGTGTGGAAAATGGTAAACAGCTCTGATTGTTTATTCTACTGGTTATCTGGTGATTTAAACACTTACATCTTGTCTGCAAGTATGTTATATTTAAGGCTACTGAACAATCAAACCACGTTGAAGGCATTCAAATTATAAGTGTTACTGTTTTCTCACTTTCAGAGGAGTACGCCAAACAATGGTGCACTTTGCTAATAAGTGCAAATGATACCTTCGCACAGTGTCATTCAGTGGTGGATCCTGAGATGTACTACAAGGTACAGCAAAACATTTTCTATTCATCTTTTATTGAATTAAATGATGATGAGACTAGATTTCTAAATGTGTTTTCTGTCTTCTGTAGCGGTGTACTTATGCAACCTGTAACTGTGAGAAGAGTGAGGCCTGTCTGTGTGCCGTCTTCTCCTCCTACGCACGAGCTTGTGCATCTAACGGAGTGTTCTTGACAAATTGGAGAGACAATGTGTGCGGTAAGGATTTCTTTATTTGAGTGATGATTTCTTTGATTTAGTTTAGTTTAGTCTTAAAACTGTAATCATTTTCATGTTGTGCACAAATCAGATAAATACACAAAGAGCTGCCCAGCATCCCAGACCTTCTCTTACAAGCATCAGAGATGCCAGTTGACGTGTAGATCACTGGGCTCAAAGCAGGAGAGCTGCACTTCTGACTTCTTGCCTGTGGATGGCTGCTCCTGCACTGAGGGTCTCTACCTAAATGATAAGGGCATCTGTGTCCCCATGGAAAAATGTCAATGCTACCACGATGGCGCCTACATCAAGCCAGGAAAGTCTATAAACATGAAAGACGAGCACTGGTTAGTCAGTTTTATCCATTTCAGTGGCATTGCACTTCAGATCAATTATCCTAGACTGATGATTTCACTTTATAGAAACTGAATTGTTAGTTTATAAGTCCCTTTGTGTTGCATTCTGAATCTTTTGTCTTCTTCTAGTGTGTGCACTAATGGAGTGCTTCACTGCCATTCTTGGAAAGCCCGCTCATCAAGTAAGGGTTTGGGGTTTTCAAACATGACACAAACATTTTGTCGATTCAATGTGACAATATGTAATCAGTTTCTGCTTCTGTTACAGAGTGTCACTCCCCAAAAGTATTCTTCAACTGCTCCATTGCTGGCACAGGACAGCATTGCCCTCGAACTTGTTCAAATTTGGACAACGATGATTGTGTGAGTCTTTTTCTCCACTGTGTCAAGTGACAAATAACAAAGTCTAAAATGTATTTACCAAATTTAACGGTAGACAGTATGTTACATTGATGATTTAATGGTTTCCATTACTTGTGATCTTTTTACCTTCCAGGACTCCACAGAGTGTAAATCAGGCTGTCGCTGTCCATTTGGCCTTGTTGATGATGGCAAAGGTTCCTGTGTGAAAGAACATGAATGTCCATGTCAGCATGATGGGCATCTCTATATGCGTGGAACACAAATTTCTAACAAGTGCAACACTTGGTATGACCTTGTTTTGATCATAAATTTAATAAACTATGATAAATAAATATTATATGTCTGAATCTACTAGATGTCTGAATCCTAATCTTACCATTACTGATGCATCTAGTACCTGCAAAAGTGGAAAATGGGAGTGCACAAAGAAAGAATGCCCAGGAACCTGCATTATTTATGGAAGTGGTCATTACACTACATTTGATCAGCGAACATATGGGTTTCAAGGACAGTGTTCCTATGTTGCTGTCAAGGTAAACAATGAAAGTCAACATCATCCAAATCCCATTTATTTGCTCACCTTATTACCCTCATCCAGGCTTTGTCTCAGAAATTGTTAGATATGAATGATATGAGATTTATGATTTAGTGTTAATCTTGAACATCAGTGTTGAAAGACAGTCAATATATGATGCTTGAAAAAATGTTTACCTCCATTCACTTTACAATGAGTGCTTCTCATAATAAGGAATGAATGAAAAGTGCATATAACTATACCATCTCTCTTTTTTAAGAATAAATGTGGCAATAAAACAGTACAGGACAACTTCGGAGTTATCACAGAAAATGTACCATGTGGCACCACAGGCACCACATGCTCCAAAACTGTCCGAATCCAACTTGGGGTAATACTTCATACAACACCTGACATTTAAGTAAAAAAGCAGTTCTTACATTATAATAAAAACAACATAACCCTACTTAACATTACAGAGAATGGAAGTCAAACTGTCAAAGGGTAAATATGAAGAGGTGGACCAGGAACATGGCAGTAAGATTCAGTACAAAATAAGGAGGGTTGGCTTGTATCTGGTGATAGAATCATCTGCCATTGGTCTGACAGTGTTATGGGATACCAAAACAACTGTTCGCGTCATCTTGGAACCACAGCACATTGTGAGTCACACTATAACTGAACAATAAAATTGTTTTAGTGATGATGAATTAAATTTCTTTGTGAGATTTTAAATCTAGATTTTTGAGACGTTGCATCTGTAGTATAGCTGTCTTTGCTGATCATGTCCTAGTGTAACTACATTTTGGTACAGCAATGGTACTGACACACAATTCCATTACTGAAAAGGGCATTTATTAAAATAGTCAATACAGTAACATATTCTGTTTGTCAGTATCACACAGGTATAATTATTCCTGCCTATTCCTTGTAATGTGACAGTATTTATTATTGAATATGGTCACTATGTAAAATAATTTGGTGACTCTTTTGTTTGGCTCTACAGGGAGAGGTATGTGGCCTGTGTGGAAATTTTGATGGTGATGGACAGAATGACTTCACCACCCAGGGTCAGCTGAAAGTGAGCAATCTGTTAGAATTTGCTAACAGCTGGAAAGTGTCCAGCAGTTGTCCAGATGCAGAAATTAATGTGGATCCTTGTGGAGCAAAACCCAACAGACATCACTGGGCAAAAATGATGTGCAACATTATAAATGGTGATACTTTCAAAGACTGCCACAATAAGGTAATACAATATTTGTTTCTGATTTATCATTATTTGATATGATTATTTATTATTTAATATCATATTTGCAAAAATCAAACACATTTAAAAAAAATCTATCATACATTTTGGTAACAGGTAGAACCTCGTCCATTTTATGAAAACTGTGTGAAAGACTCATGTGCCTGTGACACTGGAGGAGACTGTGAATGTTTCTGCTCAGCAGTTGCAGCTTATGCACAAGCTTGTAATGAGGCTGGTGTCTGTGTTGCATGGAGAACTCCAGAAATCTGTCGTAAGTAATCAAACTTAAATTAAAAGTAAGACCTTTCAGCCTTTTCTGTCACAAAACTCAATTTTTCAATCCCCAAATTCTTATAACCCCAGCAAAATTAAACCTAGAGACTAAGATATTTTTCAAGATGTGTATGATGTGTTATTGATTGTGTTACTCTTTTCTTCATAAACAAGGTCCTGTTTATTTTTTTATTTCAAATATTGAATATAATTGAGTGGACTCCAAATGTAATCAAAGCTATTGTACATCACAACGAGTCTAAGGTCATCAGTGCACACTCCATGAAAATTAAAATGTTTAATGACTAAGATCATTTATGTATTTAATAGATTTACATTAATATACTCTTAAATTCTGAGTAATTTAGTATTACAAAATGTTATTGAGGATTGTTAGTGTTTTGT
The DNA here is from genome assembly GCF_963691925.1 of Scomber scombrus. Taxonomy (NCBI): domain Eukaryota; kingdom Metazoa; phylum Chordata; class Actinopteri; order Scombriformes; family Scombridae; genus Scomber; species Scomber scombrus. The sequence goes on from NC_084975.1 coordinate 24,194,885, forward strand.
GTTTGTTTTGTTTCCAAAATTGCCTTAAAGTCCATTATTCATCACAAATATGAAAAATTATAAAATGCACAACAAGATTAGCGGAACAAATTACTAAATGACAGCCACTCACACTTATTAGTGCTAGTAACACACTATATACAGTATACAGTACCCTACTGTGACATAATATGACATATTGTTGTTTTGAGCACTGCTCAAAATGCCAAAACTTTTCTGTCTCAATTTTGGTCTTTATGTCTCACAAAACAAATAAATTCATAGAATAATCATGTACGGGATGATTTTCAGGATACATTAACTATACATTTTAAAAAATCAACCTGCAACCTGCTCATTAACAGTGAGTATTTTCCTAAAACATTCATGACAGTTTTCTGTCATTTAGAAAAAGGTTATGACTTTCTACATTTAGCTCTAACTAAATTCAATTGTCAGGCAAAAGGTGCAATTAAAGTTTTATATCTCTTCAGTAAGTAACACATTGTACAGAGACCGGATTGTTAATAAATAATTACATAATGAATAAGTTAATTAGTTATCAGTACTCAACATTTCCTTTATTCAAAAAACTTATCCTGCATCTTTTCATTCTAGCTGTCTTTTGTGATTACTACAATGAACCGGGTGAATGCAAGTGGCACTACTATCCTTGTCATACTCCTTGTTATAAGACCTGTTTGAATCCACAAGGAATTTGCAGCAACTCTATACCCAACCTAGAAGGTAAGAGGTCAATTCACAAACATACCATCTTACCTTGAATCTGTAACTACTGCATTAAGTTAAAATTTAAAATGCTGAGTTGATCGTACTTGTGATTATTTATTTATGTGATAAAATATTAAGAGACCAGGCCAGATTCACATTCCAATACTTTAAAAAAGATGTGAATGACAATGCTCTTATTGTCAAAACATATTGTGCAATGCTTTATGCCCTAATTTTTACAGGCTGCTACCCTGTGTGTCCAGAGGATAAGCCAATATTTGATGAGGAGAAGCAGATATGTGTGGAGGAATGTGATGGTTGCTTTTACAACGGGAAAAGATATGAGGAAGATGAAGTTATTTACAATGTCAGTGACAACTTGGGAATGTGCTACTATGCCATCTGCATTAATAAAACAGTAATATTTCAAAATGAAAGCTGCTCTACTACCACTGTCACACCATCAATATCAACAACAATTACTACAGTCACTACACATGTTACGACAAGAGAGCCCCCAACCACAACGACAACCCTACCAACAGAAACATCAACTACAAATCAGGGGAAAACCACAAGATCAACAACTCTACCACCTGAAACCCCTACTACAACCCCATCCACTGGACCTCCTACTTCAACTGAGGGGCCAACCTCAACAACAAAATCTACATCCCCATCTACCATACCAACTACTACAACCGAAGGGCCAACCACAACCAAAAAATCTACAACCACATCCACTGGACCTCCTACAACGACTGAAGGGCCAACCTCAACCAAAGAATCTACAACCCCATCCAACATACCTACTACTACAACTGAAGGGCCAACTACAACCACAGAGTCTACTATTCCATCAACTGAAACCCCTACTACAACTGAATGGATAACTCCTAACACTACTCCATGTATTAATACGTGTGAGTGGTCAGAATGGTATGATGTACATAATCCACAAAATGATGGTAGTGACTGGGAAACATATGAAAACATCACAAATAGTGGTAAAGAAATATGTGAAAAACGAAACGAAATTGATTGTAGAGCGACACAAAATCCTGACATGGATTTTAATGACTTTGTGAGTGAAAGTGAACAAGTTGCTTCATGTGATCTGGAATATGGCTTAATATGCAAAAAAGAGGATCAGACAAATCGTCCATTTAAGTGTTTAAATTATAAGATCAGAGTTTGTTGTGAGGTAGAGACATGTCAACCCACCACACCTACAACTACACCTATTGTCACCACAACCACACAATCTACAACCCCATCCACTGGACTTCCTACTACAACTGAAGGGCCAACCACAACAACAAAATCTACAACCCCATCCACTAGACTTCCTACTACAACTGAAGGGCCAACCTCAACCACAACATCTACTACCCCATCTACCATACCAACTACTACAACTGAGGGGCCAACCTCAACCACAAAATCTACAACCCCATCCACCATACCAACTACTACAACTGAAGGGCCAACCACAACCACAAAATCTACTACCCCATCCACTGGACTTCCTACTACAACTGAAGGGCCAACCTCAACCACAAAATCTACAACCCCATCCACTGGACCAACTACTACAACTGAAGGGCCAACCACAACCACAAAATCTACAACCCCATCCACTGGAGTTCCTACTACAACTGAAGGGCCAACCTCAACCACAAAATCTACAACACCAACAAAGGTAACTCCTACCACAACTGAGGGGCCAACAACAACATCTACAACCCCATCCACTGGACCAACTACTACAACTGAAGGGCCAACCACAACCACAAAATCGACAACCCCATCCATCATACCAACTACTACAACTGAAGGGCAAACAACAACCACAAAATCTACAACCCCATCCACTGGACCTCCTACTACAACTGAAGGGCCAACAGCAACCACAAAATCTACAACCCCATTCACCATACCAACTACTACAACTGAAGGGCCAACCGCAACCACAAAATCTACAACCCCATCCACCATACCAACTACTACAACTGAGGGGCCAACCGGAACCACAAAATCTACAACCCCATCCACTGGACCTCCTACAACAACTGAAGGGCCAACCTCAACCACAAAATCTACAACCCCATCCACCATACCAACTACTACAACTGAAGGGCCAACCACAACCACAAAATCTACAACCCAATCCACTGGACCTACGACTACAACTGAAAGGCCAACCTCAACCACAAAATCTACAACCCCATCCACTGGACCAACTAGTACAACTGAAGGGCAAACCACAACCACAAAATCTACATCCCCATCCACTGGACCTCCGACTACAACTGAAAGGCCAACCACAACCACACAATCTACAATCCCATCCACTGGACCTCCTACAACAACTGAAAGGCCAACCTCAACCACAAAATCTACATCCCCATCCACCGTACCTCCTACTCCAACTGAAGGGCCAACCACAACTACACAATCTACAACCCCAACAAAGGTAACTCCTACCACAACTGAGGGGCCAACCACAACCACACAATCTACAATCCCATCCACTGGACCTACTACTACAACTGAAGGGCCAACTACAACCACAGAGTCTACTACTCCATCCACCGTACCTCCTACTCCAACTGAAGGGCCAACCACAACTACACAATCTACAACCCCAACAAAGGTAACTTCTACCACAACTGAGGGGCCAACCACAACCACAAAATCTACAACCCCATCCACTGGACCTACTACTACAACTAAATGGATAACTCCTAACACTACTCCATGTATTAATACGTGTGAGTGGTCAGAATGGTATGATGTACATAATCCACAAAATGATGGTAGTGACTGGGAAACATATGAAAACATCACAAATAGTGGTAAAGAAATATGTGAAAAACGAAACGAAATTGATTGTAGAGCGACACAAAATCCTGACATGGATTTTAATGACTTTGTGAGTGAAAGTGAACAAGTTGCTTCATGTGATCTGGAATATGGCTTAATATGCAAAAAAGAGGATCAGACAAATCGTCCATTTAAGTGTTTCAATTATAAGATCAGAGTTTGTTGTGAGGTAGAGACATGTCAACCCACCACACCTATAACTACACCTATTGTCACCACAACCACACAATCTACAACCCCATCCACTGGACTTCCTACTACAACTGAAGGGCCAACCACAACCACAAAATCTACAACCCCATCCACTAGACTTCCTATTACAACTGAAGGGCCAACCTCAACCACAACATCTACTACCCCATCTACCATACCAACTACTACAACTGAGGGGCCAACCTCAACCACAAAATCTACAACCCCATCCACCATACCAACTACTACAACTGAAGGGCCAACCACAACCACAAAATCTACTACCCCATCCACTGGACTTCCTACTATAACTGAAGGGCCAACCTCAACCACAAAATCTACAACCCCATCCACTGGAGTTCCTACTACAACTGAAGGGCCAACCTCAACCACAAAATCTACAACACCAACAAAGGTAACTCCTACCACAACTGAGGGGCCAACAACAACATCTACAACCCCATCCACTGGACCAACTACTACAACTGAAGGGCCAACCACAACCACAAAATCTACAACCCCATCCATCATACCAACTACTACAACTGAAGGGCCAACCACAACCACAAAATCTACAACCCCATCCACTGGACCTCCTACTACAACTGAAGGGCCAACCGCAACCACAAAATCTACAACCCCATCCATCATACCAACTACTACAACTGAAGGGCCAACCACAACCACAAAATCTACAACCCCATCCACTGGACCAACTACTACAACTGAGGGGCCAACCGCAACCACAAAATATACAACCCCATCCACTGGACCAACTACTAGAACTGAAGGGCCAACCACAACCAAAAAATCTACAGCCCCATCCACTGGACCTCCTACTACAACTGAAGGGCCAACCGCAACCACAAAATCTCCACCCCCATCCATCATACCAACTACTACAACTGAAGGGCCAACCACAACCACAAAATCTACAACCCCAACAAAGGTAACTCCTACCACAACTGAGGGGCCAACAACAACATCTACAACCTCATCCACCGTACCAACTTCTACAACTGAAGGGCCAACAACAACCACAAAATCTACAACCCCATCCACTGGACCTCCTACTACAACTGAAGGGCCAACAGCAACCACAAAATCTACAACCCCATCCACCATACCAACTACTACAACTGAAGGGCCAACCGCAACCACAAAATCTACAATCCCATCCACAGGACCAACTACTACAACTGAAGGGTCAACCGCAACCACAAAATCTAAAACCCCATCCACTGGACCGTCGACTACAACTGAAGGGCCAACCGCAACCACAAAATCTACAACCCCATCCACTGGACCAACTACTACAACTGAAGGGCCAACCACAACAACAAAATCTACATCCCCATCCACTGGACCTCCGACTACAACTGAAAGGCCAACCACAACCACACAATCTACAATCCCATCCACTGGACCTCCTACAACAACTGAAGGGCCAACCTCAACCACAAAATCTACAACCCTAACAAAGGTACCTACTACTACAACTGCAGGGCTACCCACAACCACGAGATCTACAACCCCATCCACTGGACCTCCTACTACAACTGAAGGGCCAACAGCAACCACAAAATCTACAACCCCATCCACCATACCAACTACTACAACTGAAGGGCCAACCGCAACCACAAAATCTACAATCCCATCCACTGGACCAACTACTACAACTGAAGGGTCAACCGCAACCACAAAATCTAAAACCCCATCCACTGGACCGTCGACTACAACTGAAGGGCCAACCGCAACCACAAAATCTACAACCCCATCCACTGGAACAACTACTACAACTGAAGGGCCAACCACAACAACAAAATCTACATCGCCATCCACTGGACCTCCGACTACAACTGAAAGGCCAACCACAACCACACAATCTACAATCCCATCCACTGGACCTCCTACAACAACTGAAGGGCCAACCTCAACCACAAAATCTACAACCCCAACAAAGGTACCTACTACTACAACTGCAGGGCTACCCACAACCACGAGATCTACAACCCCATCCACTGGACCTCCTACTACAATTGAAGGGCCAACCGCAACCACACAATCTACAACCCCATCCATCATACCAACTACTACAACTGAAGGGCCAACCACAACCACAAAATCTACAACCCCATCCACTGGACGTCCTACTACAACTGAGGGGCCAACCCCAACCACAAAATCTACAACCCCATCCATCATACCAACTACTACAACTGAAGGGCCAACCACAAGCACAAAATCTACAACCCCATCCACTGGACCAACTACTACAACTGAAGGGCCAACCGCAACCAAAAAATCTACAACCCCATCCACTGGACCAACTACTACAACTGAAGGGCCAACCGCAACCACAAAATCTACAACCCCATCCACTGGACCAACTACTACAACTGAAGGGCCAACCGCAACCACAAAATCTATAACCCCATCAACTGGACCAACTACTACAACTGAAGGGCTAACCGCAACCACAAAATCTACAACCCCATCCATCACACCAACTGAAACAACTGAAGGGCCAACCACAACCACGAAATCTACAACCCCATCCACTGGACCAATTACTACAACTGAAGGGCCAAACTCAACCACAAAATCTACAACCCCAACAAAGGTACCTACTACTACAACTGCAGGGCCACCCACAACCACAAAATCTACATCCCCATCCACCGTACCTCCTACTCCAACTGAAGGGTCAACCACAACTACACAATCTACAACCCCAACAAAGGTAACTCCTACCACAACTGAAGGGCCAACCTCAACCACAAAATCTACAACCCCATCCACTGGACCAACTACTACAACTGAAGGGCCAACCACAACCACAAAATCTACAACCCCATCCACTGGACCAACTACTACAACTGAAGGGCCAACCGCAACCACAAAATCTACAACCCCATCCACTGGACCAACTACTACAACTGAAGGGCCAACCACAACCACAAAATCTACAACCCCCACAAAGGTAACTCCTACCACAACTGAGGGGCCAACAACAACATCTACAACCCCATTCACCATACCAACTACAACAACTGAAGGGCCAACAACAACCACAAAATCTACAACCCCATCCACTGGACCTCCTACTACAACTGAAGGGCCAACAGCAACCACAAAATCTACAACCCCATCCACCATACCAACTACTACAACTGAAGGGCCAACCGCAAACACAAAATCTACAACCCCATCCACCATACCAACTACTACAACTGAAGGGCCAACCGCAACCACAAAATCTACAACCCCAACCACTGGACCTCCGACTACAACTGAAGGGCCAACCACAACCACAAAATCTACAACCCAATCCACTGGACCAACTACTACAACTGAAGGGCCAACCACAACAACAAAATTTACATCCCCATCCACTGGACCGTCGACTACAACTGAAAGGCCAACCACAACCACACAATCTACAATCCCATCCACTGGACCTCCTACAACAACTAAAGGGCCAACCTCAACCACAAAATCTACAACCCCAACAAAGGTACCTACTACTACAACTGCGGGGCTACCCACAACCACGAGATCTATAACCCCATCCACTGGACCAACTACTACAACTGAAGGGCCAACCGCAACCACAAAATCTACAACCCCATCCATCATACCAACTATTACAACTGAAGGGCCAACCACAACCACAAAATCTACAACCCCATCCACTCGACGTCCTACTACAACTGAGGGGCCAACCCCAACCACAAAATCTACAACCCCATCCACTGGACCAATTACTACAACTGAAGGGCCAACCTCAACCACAAAATCTACAACCCCATCAATCATACCAACTACTACAACTGAAGGGCCAACCACAACCACAAAATCTACAACCCCATCCACTGGACCAATTACTACAACTGAAGGGCCAACCTCAACCACAAAATCTACAACCCCAACAAAGGTACCTACTACTACAACTGCAGGGCCACCCACAACCACAAAATCTACATCCCCATCCACCGTACCTCCTACTCCAACTGAAGGGTCAACCACAACTACACAATCTACAACCCCAACAAAGGTAACTCCTACCACAACTGAAGGGCCAACCTCAACCACAAAATCTACAACCCCATCCACTGGACCAACTACTACAACTGAAGGGCCAACCACAACCACAAAATCTACAACCCCATCCACTGGACCAACTACTACAACTGAAGGGCCAACCGCAACCACAAAATCTACAACCCCATCCACTGGACCAACTACTACAACTGAAGGGCCAACCACAACCACAAAATCTACAACCCCCACAAAGGTAACTCCTACCACAACTGAGGGGCCAACAACAACATCTACAACCCCATTCACCATACCAACTACAACAACTGAAGGGCCAACAACAACCACAAAATCTACAACCCCATCCACCGGACCTCCTACTACAACTGAAGGGCCAACAGCAACCACAAAATCTACAACCCCATCCACCATACCAACTACTACAACTGAAGGGCCAACCGCAAACACAAAATCTACAACCCCATCCACCATACCAACTACTACAACTGAAGGGCCAACCGCAACCACAAAATCTACAACCCCAACCACTGGACCTCCGACTACAACTGAAGGGCCAACCACAACCACAAAATCTACAACCCCATCCACTGGACCAACTACTACAACTGAAGGGCCAACCACAACAACAAAATTTACATCCCCATCCACTGGACCGTCGACTACAACTGAAAGGCCAACCACAACCACACAATCTACAATCCCATCCACTGGACCTCCTACAACAACTAAAGGGCCAACCTCAACCACAAAATCTACAACCCCAACAAAGGTACCTACTACTACAACTGCGGGGCTACCCACAACCACGAGATCTATAACCCCATCCACTGGACCTCCTACTACAACTGAAGGGCCACCCGCAACCACAAAATCTACAACCCCATCCATCATACCAACTACTACAACTGAAGGGCCAACCACAACAACAAAATCTACAACCCCATCCACTGGACGTCCTACTACAACTGAGGGGCCAACCCCATCCACAAAATCTACAACCCCATCCATCATACCAACTACTACAACTGAAGGGCCAACCACAACCACAAAATCTACAACCCCATCCACTGGACCAATTACTACAACTGAAGGGCCAACCACAACCACAAAATCTACAACCCCATCCACTGGACCAACTATTACAACTGAAGGGCCAACCTCAACCACAAAATCTACAACCCCAACAAAGGTACCTATTACTACAACTGAGGGGCCACCCACAACCACAACATCTACATCCCCATCCACCGTACCTCCTACTCCAACTGAAGGGCCAACCACAACCACAAAATCTACAACCCCATCCACTGGACCAATTACTACAACTGAAGGGCCAACCTCAACCACAAAATCTACAACACCATCCACTGGACCAACTACTACAACTGAAGGGCCAACCACAACAACAAAATCTATATCCCCATCCACTGGACCTCCGACTACAACTGAAAGGCCAACCACAACAACAACTGAACCTTCATTCACTCATTCCACAACCCTGCCATCCACCCAGTCACAAGTAAAGCCAAACACAACCACAGAATCTACAACCCCAACAAAGGTAACTCCTACCACAACTGAGGGGCCAACCACAACCACAACATCTACAACCTCACCAACCATACCAACTACTACAACTGAAGGGCCAACAGCAACCACACAATCTTCAACCCCAACAAAGGTACCTACTACAACAACTGCGGGGCCACCCACAACCACAAAATCTACATCCCCATCCACCATACCAACTACTACGACTGAAGGGCCAACCACAACCACAAAATCTACAACCCCATCCACTGGACCTCCTACTACAACTGAAGGGCCAACCACAACCACAAAATCAACAACCCCATCCATCATACCAACTACTACAACTGAAAGGCCAACCACAACCACAACATCTACAACCTCATCCATCATACCAACTACTACAACTGAAGGGCCAACCTCAACCACAGAATCTACAACCCCAACAAAGGTAACTCCTACCACAACTGAGGGGCCAACCACAACCACAACATCTACAACCTCACCAACCATACCAACTACTACAACTGAAGGGCCAACCTCAACCACACAATCTACAACCCCAACAAAGGTACCTACTACAACAACTGCGGGGCCACCCACAACCACAAAATCTACATCCCCATCCACCATACCAACTACTACGACTGAAGGGCCAACCACAACCACAAAATCTACATCCCCATCCACTGGACCTCCGACTACAACTGAAAGGCCAACCACAACCACGAGATCTACAACCCAATTCACTAGACCTCCTACTACAACTGAGGGGCCAACCACAACCATAACATCTACAACCTCATCCACCATACCAACTACTACAACTGAAGGGCCAACCTCAACCACAAAATCTACAACCCCAACAAAGGTACCTACTACTACAACTGCGGGGCCACCCACAACCACAAAATCTACATCCCCATCCACCATACCTCCTACTACAACTGAAGGGCCAACTACCATTTCCACAACTGTAACATCCGCAGTGCATCCACCGTCTCCTACTGTCAGTGAGCATACAACATCAATAAAACCAACGCTGAGTTCCACTACGGAATGCTTCTGTGTAATTAACGGCCAGCATTTTAGTCCAGGTAAGAAATGCAATGAATTTATTTTGTAAAGAACAAGATATATGAGTTTACTTTTTTTTTTAAAGATCTGTCTGTTATTCAATTATTCATATTTCTTCTTCATCTTTAGGGCAGGTAATACTTGACATGGAGCACATTGGATCAGGTGTATGTCTCACAATGATATGTTCTGATATTTGTGAGTTTATTAACAAGACTGAACATTGCAAGCCTCCTCCTCCACCTCCAGAAGTACCTACCTGCCCTGATTGGGATGTAGCAGTAAGAATTTTCATTTATCTAGCATATCAGAATATACTATGTATGTTATACTTATAGTACTTAGATTGTTTGTATTTAAGAAATACAAAAAACTAACTGATTTTCCTGTATTTTTCACTTCAAACCAGCAAAACGAGACTTTCTTATTGTGCAACTGCACCATGGCAAGATGCATTGAGAACAATACAGTTGAAATTGTTCCATATGAATGTCCACCCCTTGAGGAGATTACTTGTAGCAATGGAAAGAAACCTGTTCGTCTGTATGATGAGTATCACTGCTGTGAATATTACGCATGTGACTGTAAGCCATTCCGTATTTGAAAGGATATGACATATTTAATGACTCATAGTTTTCTTTTAATTACATTTTAGATCACAACTTTATTATTATTTATTTCTTTTCAGGTGAATGTGAAGGCTGGGGAGATCCTCATTATATCACATTTGATGGATTGTACTACAGTTATCAAGGAAACTGTACATATGTCTTGATGGAAGAGATGTTTCCAAAACATGATTTGAGGATATATATTGATAATGTCTTCTGTGACCCCACTGAAGATGTGTCTTGTCCACGATCTATAATCATACAATATAGAGAGCACATTTTCACACTGAAGAATAATAACCTTATTGGACCAGCGCAATTGGAGGTAAAACAATATATATGAACATCTTATCATAGCCATTCATAAAACTCACTAGACTTACTTTGAAATTACTGTCAATAAATGGAAGAGAGTATATATATATATATATCATATTTTCCCTTTAGGCACTAAAAGATGGAGTAAGTCTGAAACTACCTCATTTGCAACAAGGTGTGAAAATCTTGAATTCTGGCATTACCTTGGTTTTGGAGATCCCTCTCCTAAAAGTGGTCATTACATTTGGAATAACTGGCTTCAGTGTGACCCTCCCCTATCAATACTTTGGCAACAACACACAGGGCCATTGTGGTAAGATTATCTCTCTTTCCAGTGGCAGCATTGTTAAATCATTAATTATTGTCCTACCACAAGGTAATATGATAATATTAACTATTATGTGACTCTGCTGACAGGAACATGCAACAACAACCAGGCTGATGACTGCAAGTTACCTGGAGGCCAGCTGGTGCAAAATTGTGCTGTGATGGCTGACTATTGGCCTGTACCAGACATTTACCAACCCAACTGTCAGATACCACCTGATGTCCCCCAAATCATACCCGTACCCCCAGAAATCGAAACTCCATGCAAGAACGACTCTATTTGTGACCTGCTTAAGATTGGGTACACATTCTATAATTCATTTATTTAACCTGTTAACTTTTTTATTTTTTTTTTATTTTGCAGTTCTCTCACCTTTTTCATTTTATCAAAATATGAACAGAGTTGTTTTTTGTCATCTAATTTTGATTTGTACTTTACTCCCACAGTGTCTTTGAAGAGTGTCATGACTTTGTTGATCCTGACAAATTCTACCGAGGTTGTGTTTTTGATAGTTGCCATGTTTCCAACCCAGCAATGGAATGCATAAGTTTGCAGACTTATGCTGCGGCTTGTGCACAGGCTGGAGTTTGCCTGCACTGGAGGAACCACACCACACATTGTTGTAAGCAGCCCTTTATTATTTTACTGTAAACTGGCACCACTGACAGTACCCCTACTGTCAGTGGTGCCAGTAGGGGTAACTAATGTTTTTACATTTGTTGCATTTAACACACATTGAACCGGCTGCTGTACATTTTATTATATACAGTACCTAGGTAGTATGTGGAACCATATATATATATATATTGTTCTTTTCTTCACTTACAGCTATTGACTGCCCGTCAGACAAAGTTTACAAGCCATGTGGTCTTGCAGAACAGCCAACTTGTGCAGACAAGTAAGTCTCAACAGAATGCATCAATTATATGGGTTATTGTAAAGATATATCCCTGGGACTATACTCATAATAGACAACTGCAACTCCAATGTATTGAATAAATTGTCTTTTAGAGATCCGAACAAAGTAAGGAGAACCACTGATTTTGTTCTTGATTATTGTATTTTACAGTCCTACTGACCAACCCATGAACTTCAAAACTGAGGGTTGCTTTTGTCCTGATGGAATGAAGCTCTTCAACAAGGAGTCCGGCATATGCGTTGATAAGTGTGGTGAGCGTGATGTATATCCTCTAGTCTTATCATGAGCTGATTATATCATATCACTCATTAAGTCCTACGGAATTGTTAATTTTCCACAATCCTAATTTTTCAACAGGATGCCTTGATCCTGCGAACATTCCTCGTGAGGTGAGCATAGTCTTCTACTCAAAATCCCAACCTTCTTAGTTTACTTTCTCCAAGAGACAATTAAGTCACTACTACGTGCGGTTTATTCTTTCAGATTAATGAAAGATTTGAGTACAAATGCCAAAACTGCAAATGTGAGGAGTCCACCAAGACTGTGACTTGCACGCCTAAGGTGTGCCCAGCACCAAGTATAACAAGCTGCACTGGTCCAGGATTCATCCTTGTCAACCAAACTAATCCATCAGATCCCTGCTGTACTACTTATGTCTGCCGTAAGACATGTAGCATCATTTGTCTTTCAGAGTTTTCAGAATGCTTTACATTTATATAGATTATTAAAGATGGCTATCAGCTATGTACTCTCACCATTTTACATTTTATCATCTCCACAGAATGTCACAGCAATACTTGCCCAATGAACATCAACAAATGTCCAGTTGGATATCAGCCAACTGTCAGTGTTCCAGAGGGAAAATGCTGTCCAGAATATTCATGTGGTGAGCACTTGACTTCACAGTTCAAATTCATATAAAACCTAATGACTGCATTGACAATTTTTCATGACTTTCATTGACTCGGCTCGTGTCTTACTCCATCCTAGAGCCTAAAAGAGTTTGTGTTCACAAAAACGTTGAATACCAGGTAAAGAAGTTGTAGACTGTTTGTTACACAATTTATTAATTGATCACTTTTGTCATTTAATGATTTCTGCTGAACTTTAAGTTCTGTATGGCTAAAAATACAAGTTTGAACAGATATCCTCTTTATTTGCTAGCTTGGTGTTTCAGTTCCTGGGAATGAATGTCAGAATTGTACCTGTAACAATGAGTTGGACCCCAAATCTGGTCTATTCAAAGTCAATTGTGACTTTCTACAATGTGACAAACGTTGTGACGAGGTATGAGAAATTACATGCATTATTTTCATGTAGACAAAACCTACAAGGGTGAACTTGTAAAATTGGACTTGCCAATTTATTCCTCTCTCTTTCTCAGGGTTACGAATATGTGGAAACGGATTCAGAATGCTGTGGGAGGTGTGTACAGGCACACTGTATCTTTAATGTTAATAGTACCAAACAGGTCTTGAAGGTGAGTTCGATCGTCTGTGTTGGCTGCGACTTTACATGTTTACATTTAATAGGCAAAATATCTCCATATTTTGATGTCTGCATATGCTCCTGCTCTTCAGCAAGGAGAAACCTGGTCACCACCTGAAAATAAGTGTGAGCATTACACCTGTGTTAAAAGTGGTGAGACTTTAACCACCATCAGTTCACACATTGTTTGTCCGCTATTCGAAGAGAGCAACTGCCAACCTGTAAGTTATCATTTTCTATAAATTCATCTGGATTGACTGTGTCCTTAAGAACACAATTTACCATGAAAGAAACTCTATTGATGTTGTATATTTGCCTCTTTAGGACACAATTCAAACTGCAGCAAATGGCTGTTGTAAAATTTGTGAGTATCTGTGACATTTTCTTTGCTTTTGACTAGTGGATCATTACATAAAACAGCTAACAACTAAAGCTAATTGTGCGTCTCTTTTGAAAAGGTGTGGAGAAGGAGAAGGCCTGCAAGTTAGTGTCCATGACAACTGAAATAATACACAAAGGCTGTCAGTCTAACCAGAAGATATATATGCCATATTGTGAAGGATCCTGCAACACTTTTACAAAGTAAGGATGATATTACCAACATTTATCAAACCTCTGCTTAAAAATGCTCAGTTATGGTTTGTAAATATTTCAAGTTAATTGATTAAATTAATTAACCCTACTTCTGCTTTCTTCAGGTATTCTGAAGCAGCTGGTACTATGCAGCATTCTTGTTCATGCTGTAAGGAGACCCGCTACAGCAATCGCACTGTTGACTTGCATTGTCTTGATGGAGAAGTGGTTCCTTACACATACATTCATGTGGAGGCGTGTGGCTGCAGCCACACAGACTGCACCAGATCTGCAGGACATCCAGCTCGCAAAAGGCGTAGCTTCAAATTAGTGTAATTGAAAATCTGTATGGAAATGTCTTCCTATATTGTCCTAATAATGATTACATCTCTTACAAAGCAATTGCCATTATAGAGAGTATTTAACAACTGATCAAATAAAAAGATGCAACTCTGTTCATGTCTCATTTTTTCTCTTGCCTTGTTTGAGCAAATTCAAATAAATCCTTGTTGGTGTCTGATCCATAGCTTGATCAGCAAATAACACACAGACCACCGACATGAAATTAGATTGTCAAGGAGGTGCCCAGAAACGACACAGCAGACTTCATTGCCAAACATCATTTAAAAATATTCATATTTATAAAGGTAATTTCCATTAGCTATGAATTTTGCTTCCCCTACCCATGAATGAAGTCACAGACAGCTCACACATCTCTGGATCCTTTGGACAATGATAATGTTGGTATTTACCTTTTGCCACAGCTGAATTAACATATCAATTAAGTAATCAGTAAAGTTATCACCTAAGCATAGCCAGTTTGACACAGTTGATGACTCTTTACTTTGAGCTCCTGCTGGTAAATAATATGAAAAGGGAAAATATTGCTTACCCCTATTGCAGTTTTTTCCCTTTTTACTTCTTTTAAGTTGTTATTTTACTTCACACTGACAGTATCATATGCTATATATTCTGGAACTGCTTGTTCCAGCTCTTCATTGAAGGTGTATGATGTTTATGCTGAGTAAAATATTCAGATACAAAATTATACATTTTTATTAGTTTAAGGCTTCACCATTGTATCAAATAGAAATATTGTAGATATCTTGTACGTCCATTCATCACAATTGAAATTGAGCTGCTGTGTTTGGCTGCACAGATAGGAAACACCTATCAACATCAGCTGACTGATTTACCACTCTGAAAAAAAAGTATTCTACGTTATTACGTTTTAATGCTGAGCTTCTCCAGTCCCAGTCTTAACTAAGTTTTTCTTTATATATTGCCTTCTTGACCATACTTAGTCAAATCTATTGTTGAAAACAATAAGTGGATATATCGGTATCAACAATCAGCCAAAATAAATTGAAAAATTATTGGCATATCAGAAATCAAAAATCCAGAAAGCTATACAAAATTATTATATTATTATACTATATAATATATTCAAACAGTATAATGTTAGAATCACATCATCTAAGTGCTGGGGTAGCTGAATAGTTATTCAAAACTGTGACTTATTCTGGTGCAAACATGGATGCAGACACAACCCCAGCTAGGGACCTTTCTTCTGTCTTCTTTCTGCTTCTTCGCCCACTCATCCAATTAAGACAAAATGTCAAAAGATTTTTTTTTTTAAAGAATAATGTCATGTGACTTTACAAGCAATACTGGCTGATATTAACATGTTCATCACTGAAACCAATCAAGTTAGGCGCCTCTGATGAAGCGGTGCCCTAAAAATTATTTTTTTTATTTTAATTAATAAAATTAATTATTAACCTGTAACCATTCATAATAAATTGTATTTACAATGTACCAAGAAAAATTGACTGTTTCTTTTTCTCATTTTTAGCAAAAAAGAAAACGCCCCCCATCTCCCCCTCTATTTACATGAAATTGTTTGGTCCTGCCCCAAAACCATGTGAGAAAAAAGGATTTAATCCTTTTCAATGATAAGAATCTGTGCTATACATTATATTGATGATAATGTTCATTTATTTTAATTGAAGAGGATAATGTATATTTATTTATTTTAAGTTACTCATTAATGTTACGAGAAAATTCCATTCAAGAATTTTACAAACAAACAAAAAAGGCGTTCAGCACATTAGAGGGTATGAGTCTTGCATTAAATATTAATTTCACTGTATGCAGAATATCACATGCATGTCTACACAGTGTTATATTTTCACAGCTCACTGTCTGTTAATATTTACAGTTAGTATTGGACTACTTGAGAGTTGCAAGACTACAGAGGTAAAATGATTTAAAGCATTGGATGTGTCCGTTTCTGGAGGTGTGGTTACAGCAAGTGGACAGGGTTGGTGTGGTCTGTGGTGGTGGGGTGGTGGGGCCCAGTGTGACATATGTTCATATACCTGTCCGTGCCCCTGGTCACAAGTTATTTGCATGACATAGTTTATTAAGTTTTTGAACAGCAGTGAATATGTTCAATAATGTACAGAAAGACTAATTTGCAGTCAGTGTACACAGCACACATTAGAGATATAATTCCCCACCTGCTGTAATGTGATCTTATTTTCATGGGCAAAATATGGACCAAATCAGGCAGACTACAGCCCAACTATTCTTGAGCTAAATAAAGGTCATAATGGATGGATCAGATTTTAGGCTGAAAAACAACGTCCATGGACATCAGTCATATCTCACGACTGGCCATGGTATGTTTTGATGTTTTGATATGACACAGCTAAGGGGGGTTGTTCAGCATGACACCATAGACAAACTTATGAAAGATAAACCTGTTATTACTGGTTTGCTGAAAGAAAAACAACACCTCCTTTGCTGTGACATAATCACAATGCTTTGCATGGTGTGACAAGGATGCTACCTTCTCCAGACTATGAGCTTTGGTCGCCGATAGATCTGGAGGGAGCTCTTACATTTGTTCTTATGGACATTATCTATCCTGCTTCAAGGCCTGTATTCTAAACTAAGATGGCTGATGTTAGCATTTAGTTTAAAATACAACTGTGCAGCATC
Organism: Scomber scombrus; assembly: GCF_963691925.1. Classification (NCBI taxonomy): domain Eukaryota; kingdom Metazoa; phylum Chordata; class Actinopteri; order Scombriformes; family Scombridae; genus Scomber; species Scomber scombrus. Next base: position 24,212,586 of record NC_084975.1, read on the forward strand.
ACAGAACCTGGCATTAGGCTGTCTTGTTGAAATATTGCTAGGGATTTATCTTCCAGAAAAACAGGTGATTATTTCTGTAACCACAATATTACACAGGCTGTTGTAACTAATGTAATGCAACGCAGGGGTCTCAGTTCCAGATTTTGCAACATAGTATGCCTGTATTTTTTATATTTGTGACTTTCGTTGGCTTATTTTGGAAACAATTAATTTCTTCTTTTTTTTCAATTAGCAAGAGAGACAATATCAAGGGAAAGAAGTAAAGACTGAATTAATTTAGTTTTGTGTGTGAGATGTGATGAAAGAAATTCACACATTTTCAGCAAATTTAAAATTGGTATTTCACTCATTGATTTACATGTGTTTAGATACACTATGCACAACATATACACAATATCTCAGTGCTTAGTAGTTGAGCCCATAAGCAAGCTGGATTACATAACTGTGTCAAAATGTAAGTATTTGCTCCTCATGAAAGTAAATACATCACTGTGTGCTCAACAATTAGGCACAATGTAGAATTCAATAAGACAGTACCCTCATTCAATGTATGCAACATATTTATTGTGTTTTTCTCTTATAGTATATCACATATACTCTTGATGAGCTCTCAAGCATTACATCAAAACAAGAAATCATCATCACATTTCAATGTGAGAGAGTCAAAGTCAAAATGAAGTGAGAGCTTCTTTTGCTGGCTGTGCATAAACACAGCTTAAAAAAACAACAAAGCCTTAGGTCCTGCTATTCTTTCGTAACAACAAATTTAATGCTGATACATATATTGTTAATCATTCAATATGTTGGTAATACAAGAAACTAAATACAATCAAACACTGTGCTCACATTGTCCTCAGGAATGTCACCCTGCACCCACCAGCTGTTCACCGCCCACAGCTCTAACCACCATGTGAACAACCCCCCCTCCCAGAAATAAGTTTGCAATAACTATATTTAAACAGTGCACTCAGTTGTTAATCACTTATAGCTGGGTGATCATCATATATCAATTCTAAAAGCTTGGAAATTAAAGTGCGATATAAAGTTATTTTGCATGCTCTTAAATAGCTAGTCAGGTGGGAGCTCCTCCAATGGCAAACAATGCTCTGGACCAGTCCCACAGGTGGACAGCTGGTTGATGAGGAAGGTATTTTCCTCTGTGACCTCATGTGTTGTATTGATTCGGGGAGGACAGTCAATTCCCAAATGACCCTGAGATAATTTTGATAAGAAGCAGGACTGTTGGAGGTGTTGCAATCCATATTGACACAATACTATTTAACTTTGTTCACTTGTTATCATTCCTTAAACAAACTTAAACTGAACTGACAGTCACTTTATGTGGTTTAAACAAAGTAACATGTCAGATTACAGCAGAGGCTTTAACAGAAATGTAACAGAACAACAAAACTCAAATGAAAATTACACAAATATACTGCAGTCACATATTGATTAGCTGTAGTTCTTTATAGTTAGTAACTAGTAAGGCATTATTTGTCTGCAGTATTTATTTGCAGTTTGGAAATAAGGAAGCGATGCAGCAGTAATGTTTTGGATAACAAGCTCTATACACAAGACCAAAGCAGCTGATACAGAGACCTCCTCCTGCTCAACAAATGTGTGTGTGTGTGTGTGTGTGTGTGTGTGTGTGTGTGTGTGTGTGTGTGTGTGTGTGTGTGTGTGTGTGTGTGTGTGTGTGTGTGTGTGTGTGTGTGTGTGTGTGTGTGTGTGTGTGTGTGTGTGTGTGTGAACAGGTGAGTGAATGTAACTAGTTCCTAACTGTTATCATAACTGACAGCAGATATTTGGAGCATGCAGCATTTAATTGTTCTGGATTGTTTCAATAATAATAAATACACATTTGCATTAAGCAAGCATATGCATCCACTCCCATGTTAATAAGAGTATTAAAAACATGAAAAAAAAGATTTTAATGTACATTTAGAAAAAAAATTAAAATGTGCGATTAAATGCGAGTTAACTCATGACTTAATCACAATTAGATATTTCAATCAATTGACAGCCCAATTAGTAACACATATAGAAAATCGAAGTTCAAAGTCACAGTAACAGGACAACACATTTCTTGAGAATGTCCTCCAATAAAATAAATGCCTAAACTTATGTTTCTATCTTTCTTTCCTCCTACCAGCAGCTATTACTTTTACTTACTTTTTTTGCACCTCATGGAACTCGTTTGTAAACTGACAAACTCACTCACATTAAGGAAGCTGCAGATTCTCCAAAAGGTAGAGTAAACAACAGTTTTCATGTCCTTTTGTTTTTAGGTACCAATTTGATAACACATACTGTACAGTATAATGAGCAGATAACCTTAGAAACAGCTTTGAGATTCTCGGAAAGGTCCCCTAGGACAAAATCATACTAGTGGAGAAGAGATTTATGAGGAACAACAACAGACACACACACAGTGGTGCTTTAAAGTTTGTGAACCCTTTAGAATATTTTCTACTTCTGCATAGGGTTAGGGTTACACAAGTCTTAAAACTAGATCAATTTAATCCAATTAAACAAATGGGACAAAAACATTATTGTGGCACAAGTTTCTGCCACAGTTGATTACCTCAGCAGAGAGCACAAGGAGATGGAGAGTTCAATTAACCATTTTATTTTGTGGGCTGCACACACTAAAACAAAAAGACACATGGCAATTCTTACAAACAAAACACAAAAGTCTCTCTCCTACAGCTGACTGTCCCAAACCACGTCCACCTCCACAATTATACTTATACATGTATTTATTGAGGGAATTTATCCAATCTTACATATCTGTATGAGGCAAAATGTGAAACGCGAACCCTTGCTGTCAGTAAACACTGTGACCTCATTATGTAGCAATACAGTTAAGATCTTTTCAACTTTTACCACTAACTCTATGTATATTTTTGAAACTTCTAACTAGGCATTATCTTTGTAAATAATAATTTGGATTTTTGAAAAATATTGTAACTTTTCTTAGTCGATGACTCAGGTTGGCAATCATTTGCAGGCTTGGCAGTTTGATCCTGACTCTGGATTCACATGGCCTTATGTCAGAGTTCCTGCTAATTGCCTGGTCAACACCTTGTGTGACTGTGACGCAGAAGTATAAATCAAGCTTTAGTGAGTGAATGAGAGGCATTGTCAAACACAACCACAGCACAAACAATAGTATCATTGTCACGCCATTCTGTTAAAATGATGCTACAGCTCATGTATTTCAAATTGACACTGTAGCTAGAGGATGACAGTAATCAAGGATGTAGTATTTCCCGCATATCCTGTGTTATTCATGATCATAATGCAATTTAAATCAGGCAACATATTCCCTTACTAATCAGAAACCATCAGATGACCTTGCTACAAGACACCAACAAACTGGACTGATGCAAAAAAGAACAGTTCACAGTTTTAGAGACATAGCAGAGGTTTTGCTAAAAGCATTGCTTGAGCACATACAGTCAAACCTTTTAGGCTGTGGTTGATTGATATTCCCCTAAATATAGGGACATTTATTACTTTATTTTTTTAAACTGTGGTGTTGTGGTTCAATTAATTATATTAATTTATGTATGACTTTCTTTACATTATGTATCTTTTATAGTGTTAATAGTATTACCTTAATGGAAAAGTTTGTCTTCATATTGCTAAGGTTTTGTTAGTTGCATTATTATAATGTCGACTGTTGTTCAGTAAATATTGCATTGACCATTACAAGTTTAATCAAATAGTAATAACTTTTTCAAGAGTAAGCCTAGACCAGTTGAGCATACTCAATAAAACAACATCACCGGTACCCATTTCCAGAAAGGTGTCATGGTAATGCAAACATGTTTGTTTAATGGATTTGTTTAACAGTTACGGAAGATGTAGAAACTACAATACTGCACTTGTCGGACAACATCAATAGTCTGTTCCAAGTATATTCGTCATGTGTTGGAGAGGGTGGGAGCAAAAAAATTACCAATGTCTATATAATCTGGCTGTCATCTACAGTTTGACTACTACCTGCTCTTGTGAGAACAAGCCCGCAGTGGCAACCATGAAGAGATTAGTGTGGTTGAGTGTACTTTCTTTGTCTATTGCTGTCATCAATATTCAAGCCAAACAGGGTAAGACAAATATTTTCTGTGAAATTTGTAGATTCTGTGTAACACTTTTCAGGGGGTACAGCAATGTTATTAGTTATGCTCAACATCTTCTTAGGATGTTTACAACATTCTAAGTAATGCTTTGGAGGTATAAGATAGAAAATCATCTATCACTAAATTTTTCAAAATATTTCACTCATACAAACAAAGAAATTTTAATAACACTGCCAAAACTTTTTTCTCTCATTGTGTTTACCCAGTTCGTAACCATGTCAGCAGCATCTGCAGCACATGGGGCAGAGAGCACTTCAAGACATTTGATGGTGACGTTTACCAGTTTCCTGGTATGTGTGAATACAACCTGGCCTCCGATTGCCATGAGACTTACCAGGAGTTCTCGGTGCACATGAAGAGAAAAGAGAAAGATGGAAACCTTACAGTCAGTTATGTGGTGGTCACCATCAGTGACCTTTCATTCCACCTCACCAAGAGTCTGGTTAAGATGAATGACCATCAGTAAGTAAAAAGCTACATAACCTGTGCAAGCAACTGTACTTCACTCTTCTCTGAAGAATTGATTGATTGAATGATTTGTGTGTTTAGATTAAGTTAACATTTTCTCTCTCCCAGTGTCAAAATGCCATACTACAATGGTGGAGTACAAGTGGAAAAAAATGCTGTTTACATCAAGCTCCAGTCTAAAGTTGGCATTACTGTCATGTGGAACGGTGATGATGCAGTCATGGTAAAAGCTTCTACATAAAATTTTTCATCTACTACATTTTATGTGTGTGACATAAAAACAGACATTTGGTCAGTAAATCATTTATGGAAACTGAGGAACTGGCTCAGTTGTCATATTTATATGTTTTCATCTTTAATATAATCGTTTATTTTATTTTTAATATTTTCATAGAACATGCTTGTTATTAAAATTGTAAAAACCCAAAACTTGTCACAATCTCTTGCTGTGTTGCTATGTCTATTGTAGGTAGAGCTGGATCATGATTATGCTAATCGTACTTGTGGACTTTGTGGAGACTTCAATGGTGTTTCTGTTGACAATGAGTTCATTCGTAATGGTTGGTTATTCCGTCTATGTATCAATTCATTTTATATGTTAACAAACCCATACTGCATACTAATTTATATTCCTGTAACACTATGAATATAATCACATACAGGCCGCAAAATGAGCCCCGTTGAGTTTGGCAACAAACAGAAAGTCCATCGTCCAAACGATGATTGTGAGGACCCCTATGAAGAGGAAGATGAACCACTAGAGAATGTGACTGTGTCAGATTCTTGCAAGAACTTTGTGAGTTTGTTATCAGTATTGAGTTTGTTATTAGTATTAGAAATATCTTGTAATATCTGCAGCAAAGTAATTGTGTCTCTACTACCCTGTTTTTCACTTTTAGCAAACCACCTGTAACGAGATGCTGCATTCAGAGTCCTGGAGCTCCTGCACCAAACTGATTGACCCTGCACCTTACATCCAGGCCTGTGTGCAGGACATGTGTGGCTGCATCAACAGTACAAATGACTTCTGTGTCTGCAGTACACTGTCTGAGTTCTCTCGACAGTGTTCCCATGCTGGAGGAGAGCCTCCCAACTGGAGGACACCTCAGTTCTGTGGTAAAGTTTTTCTGTTTTCTCATCATCTTTACATGTTATACAACACGAGTACTGAAACACTGAAATCAGCTCAATGAAAAGCAGCTAATTAAAGATGTAATCAGAAAAAAGTTCCATCCAACAATCAATCAATTCTTATTTATATTGCACCAGATCACAACAAAAGTCATCTCAAGGCACTTTTCACATAGAGCAGGTCTAAATTGTACTCTTTAATTTAATTCAAAGAGACCCAACATTCCCCCATGAACAAGCACTTGGTGACAGCGGCAAGAACCTCAGGCAGAACCAGGCTCGAGGTGGGCGGTCATCTGCCTTGAGCGGTTGGGGTGAGAATGAGAGAGGGAGAAGGGGAGAAGGAGAGAAGGAGATGAAGGGGGAAAGAATAAGTAAAGAGGAGAGAGAGGGAGAGAGGAGAGAGAGACACAGTGACAAACAATCAATCAACTTTGAAAATAATGGTGACAGCAATCATACATCCAGACATCCACAAGGTCCTGGACGTTGACATCCCTAGACTACCTGTGAGACAATAGAACACAGAGAACTCCGGGGAAGAAGTTTAAGTTAGTGAATGCATTGATAGTAGATGAATCTAAATGGATAGAGAGGAAGAAGAGGAGAGAAGAGCTCAGTTCATCATGGGAAGTCTATTCTGGATTGTACAGGAAGCCAATGCAGCAAAGCTAAAATGGGAGTAATATGATCTCTCTTACTAGTTTTTATCAGTACACGTGCAGCTGCATTCTGGACCAGCTGGAGTGTCTTCCATAACTTGCTAGGGCAGCCTAATAATAATGAATTGCAATGATCCAGGTTAGAAGTAAAATATAACTCCTAGATTCCTTACGGTGGTACTGGAGGTCAGAGTAATGCCAGAAAATTATTAAATGTGATTCTGTCATGCAGTTGAGAGATTTAAATTATAGATTATATATTTTTTAAACTGTATAAAGCAAGTCCGTATAAGTTCTACTTGGTTGACTGTAATGCAGTGAAGTTACTGTGTTAAAGGTCACCATATGATTTACAAATAAAGTATAAAAGTACAATAAAAGTCAAGTTAGTTACTGTACCTTCATCCTTGATATACTATAGAATAATTCACATTAATTCACATCTACCTCAGTTTATTTTAATTGTACTGTCTCCTCACAGCTAAACAGTGCCCATTCAACATGGTTTATGAAGAGAGTGGTTCTCCTTGCATGAACACTTGCACACACTCGGACACAAGTTCACTGTGTGAGGACCACAAAATGGACGGCTGCTTCTGTCCTAATGGTCAGTGCTATTCACATTTGAACCAGTGTTTCTCACTATATAATATTGTGCTGATTTATATTCACACTTTTATATAACTTTGTCCTTTGTCTATTTCAGGAACTGTGTTGGATGATATTTCCATGAGAGGATGCATCGCTCAATCTGAATGTCAGTGCAAGCACAACAAAATCTACAACTCTGGTGAGGTCTACCAACGAGGCAGTGAGGAATGGTAGGTCAAATATTTCATAATGTTTATTTGGGCGGCTGTGGCTCAAGAGGTAGAGTGGGTCAACCACTACTCGAAAGAATGAGTGTTTGATTCCCGGCTCTGTGTCTTTGGACAAGATACTGAGTGTGTGTGAATGAGTGCAAGTTGCACGTAGTGTAAAGAACTTTGAGTGGTCAGAGGACTAGAAAGGCCCCATATATTTGCAGTCCATTATAGCAGAATGAATTATCTGGTATCATTAATTGTGCAATTTTGTGTAAATCTCAAACTGTTTGGGTCGTTTCAGTACATGTTTTCATGGTAAATGGAGTTGTGAGAGCCTCCCAACACCTGCAACATGTGCTGTTGAAGAGGGTTCACATGTAACTACGTTTGATGGGAAAACTTTCACCTTCCACGGAGATTGTTATTACACCTTAGCCAAGGTGGAAAGCAAGGTGAATGGTTCATATTTGTACAATTCAGCGGGAGAAGACATATATATATCAGTTGATGCAAAAGAAGTTCAATCTTACTTATATAGTTGTGCTTGTACTGTGTACATTGCAGGATGACGATAGTCCAAAGTTCAACATCCTGGTCCAGTTGGAGCCATGTGTAAACCAAGAGTTTGACACTTGTCTGAAGTCCCTTAAAATCCTGCTGAACAATGACAGAAATAATGTGAGTTAAAGCCTGTCACTTAAGATTGCTGTTTTCAATTCACGCAGATCTGCAACACTCAAATGATCAATTCTGTTTATATTCAGGTATTCATTTTCACTTCTGATGGGACAGTAAAGCAGAATATGCAGACCGTCAGTTTGCCGTACCATTCAGGTAGGTCACACAGTAAGAAACTGTATTACACAAAATTAAACATATTATTTTAATCCTTCATTTGCACTATGATATCACAATATTATACTATTGTTTGTATCTCTCTTCATTCAAAAGGTGACATCAACATATTCCGCGCTTCATCCTTTCACATTTTTCTCCAGACCAATTTTGGGTTGCAAATTCAAATCCAACATGTGCCTGTCATGCAAGTGTATGTCAGCCTGGAACAGAGCTACAAATCAAAGACACGTGGTAAGTTTCACATTTAGTTTGGCACACACAACCCAAAATTTACCCTTTAAGTTTTGATGCAACTTTTAGTTATCTGCATGAATTCTAATACTCCTAAAAGTTCAATTTAATTCAAAATATTTTGCAATATCAGGTTTATGTGGTAACTACAACATGATCATGTCTGATGACATGAAGACTCCTCAGGAGATTGTGGAGGGAACAGCAATCACTTTTAGTAACTCCTGGAAGGCTAACTCCGTGTGCGAAGACAGAGAAGAAAGACTTGATGACCCCTGCTCCCTCAGTGTGGAAAATGGTAAACAGCTCTGATTGTTTATTATACTGGTTATCTGGTGATTTAAACCCTTACATCTTGTCTGCAAGTGTTATATTTAAGGCTATTACACAGTTGAACACAACTGTTTTACTGTTACTGTTTCCTCACTTTCAGAGGAGTACGCCAAACAATGGTGCGCTTTGCTAATAAGTGCAAATGATACCTTCGCACAGTGTCATTCAGTGGTGGATCCTGAGATGTACTACAAGGTACAGCAAAACATTTTCTGTTCATCTTTTATTGAATTAAATGATGATGAAACTAGATTTCTAAATGTGTTTTCTGTCTTCTGTAGCGGTGTACTTATGCAACCTGTAACTGTGAGAAGAGTGAGGCCTGTCTGTGTGCCGTCTTCTCCTCCTACGCACGAGCTTGTGCATCTAACGGAGTGTTCTTGACAAATTGGAGAGACAATGTGTGCGGTAAGGATTTCTTTATTTGAGTGATGATTTCTTTGATTTAGTTTGATTAACATCTTCCCTTTCAATAGTTGGTCTTAAAACTGTAATCATTTTTATGTTGTGCACAAATCAGATAAATACACAAAGAGCTGCCCAGCATCCCAGACCTTTTCTTACAAGCATCAGAGATGCCAGTTGACGTGTAGATCACTGGGCTCAAAGCAGGAGAGCTGCACTTCTGACTTCTTGCCTGTGGATGGCTGCTCCTGCGCTGAGGGTCTCTACCTAAATGAAAAGGGCATCTGTGTCCCCATGGCAAAATGTCAATGCTACCACGATGGCGCCTACATCAAGCCAGGAAAGTCTGTAAACATCAAGGATGACCACTGGTTAGTCAGTTGTTTCCATTTCAGTGGCATTGCACTTCAAATCAATTATCTTAGACTGATGATTTCACTTTATAGAAACTGAACTGTTAGTTTATAAGTCCCTTTGTGTTGTGTGCTGAATCTTTTGTCTTCTTCTAGTGTGTGCACTAATGGAGTGCTTCACTGCCATTCTTGGAAAGCCCGCTCATCAAGTAAGGGTTTGGGGTTTTCAAACATGACACAAACATTTTGTCGATTCAATGTGACAATATGTAATCAGTTTCTGCTTCTGTTACAGAGTGTCACTCCCCAAAAGTATTCTTCAACTGCTCCATTGCTGGCACAGGACAGCATTGCCCTCGAACTTGTTCAAATTTGGACAACGATGATTGTGTGAGTCTTTTTTTCCACTGTGTCAAGTGACAAATAACAAAGTCTAAAATGTATTTACCAAATTTAACGGTAGACAGTATGTTACATTGATGATTTAATGGTTTCCATTACTTGTGATCTTTTTACCTTCCAGGACTCCACAGAGTGTAAATCAGGCTGTCGCTGTCCATTTGGCCTTGTTGATGATGGCAAAGGTTCCTGTGTGAAAGAACATGAATGTCCATGTCAGCATGATGGGCATCTCTATATGCGTGGAACACAAATTTCTAACAAGTGCAACACTTGGTATGACCTTGTTTTGATCATAAATTTAATAAACTATGATAAATAAATATTATATGTCTGAATCTACTAGATGTCTGAATCCTAATCTTACCATTACTGATGCATCTAGTACCTGCAAAAGTGGAAAATGGGAGTGCACAAAGAAAGAATGCCCAGGAACCTGCATTATTTATGGAAGTGGTCATTACACTACATTTGATCAGCGAACATATGGGTTTCAAGGACAGTGTTCCTATGTTGCTGTCAAGGTAAAAAATGGATGTCAACATCAATCAATTCACAGCTTTGCTCACCTTATTTCCCTCATCCAGGCTTTGTCTCAGAAATTGTTAGATATGAATGATATGAGATTTATGATTTAGTGTTAATCTTGAACATCAGTGTTGAAAGACAGTCAATATATGATGCTTGAAAAAATGTTTATCTCCATTCACTTTACAATGAGTGCTTCTCATAATAAGGAATGAATGAAAAGTGCATATAACTATACCATCTCTCTTTTTTAAGAATAAATGTGGCAATAAAACAGTACAGGACAACTTCGGAGTTATCACAGAAAATGTACCATGTGGCACCACAGGCACCACATGCTCCAAAACTGTCCGAATCCAACTTGGGGTAATACTTCATACAACACCTGACATTTAAGTTAAATATCAAACAGCAGTTCTTACATTATAATAAAAACAATATAACCCTACTTAACTTTACAGAGAATGGAAGTCAAACTGTCAAAGGGTAAATATGAAAAGGAGGACCAGGGACATGGCAGTGAGATTCCGTTCAAAATAAGGAGGGTTGGCTTGTATCTGGTGATAGAATCATCTGCCATTGGTCTGACAGTGTTATGGGATAAGAAAACTACAGTTCGCATCATCCTGGAACCACAGCACATTGTGAGTCACACTTTAACTGAACATTAAAATTGTTTCAGTAATGATGTATTCAATTTCTTTGTGAGATTTTTAAACTAGATTTTTGAGATGGTGCATCTGTAGTATAACTTTCTGCTGAAAAAGGCATTTATTAAAATATAAAGTCAATACAATAGCATATTCTGTTTGTCATTATGACACAGGTATATTTATTCCTGCCTGTTATTTGTAATGTGACAAAGTATGTATTATTGAATATGGTCGTTATGTAAAATAACTTGGTGACTCTTTTGTTTGGCTCGACAGGGAGAGGTATGTGGCCTGTGTGGAAATTTTGATGGTGATGGACAGAATGACTTCACCACCCAGGGTCAGCTGAAAGTGAGCAATCTGTTAGAATTTGCTAACAGCTGGAAAGTGTCCAGCAATTGTCCAGATGCAATAACTAATGTGGATCCTTGTGGAGCAAAACCCAACAGACATCACTGGGCAAAAATTATGTGCAACATTATAAATGGTGATACTTTCAAAGGCTGCCACAAAAAGGTAATGACATATTTGTTAATATTAGGTACTATATGTTCATATTTGTTCATATATTATTTCAAGTTCCATGTTTGAAAATATCAAACACTTTTTTTTTAATCTATCATACATTTTGGTAACAGGTAGATCCTCGTCCATTTTATGAAAACTGTGTGAAAGACTCATGTGCCTGTGACACTGGAGGAGACTGTGAATGTTTCTGCTCAGCAGTTGGAGCTTATGCTCAAGCTTGTAATGAGGCTGGTGTCTGTGTTGCATGGAGAACTCCAGAAATTTGTCGTAAGTAATCAAACTTAAATTTAAGTGAGGTCTTTAAGCCTTTTCTGTCACAAAACCAAGTTTTTCAATCACTAAATTATTGTAACACCAGCAGCATTGATCCTGGAGACTTTGAGATTTTTCTAGATGTGTATGAGATGTTATTGGTTGTGTTACTATTTTCTCCATAAACAGGGTGTGTAATATTCTGCCCTGTTTTTTTATTCTTAAAATATAGCACATTGGGAAATTCGCCACATTTACTCTTGAAAATTGAACAAATATTTGAGTCATCTACGTAAAATCATCTACGTATATAATATATTTACATTAATATACTCTTAAATTCAGAGTAATTTAGTAGTACAAAATGTTATTGAGCACTGTTAGTGTTTGTTTTATTTGTTTGTTTTAAAACTGGCTAAAAGTTCATTATTCATGACAATGAAAAATGATAAACACTATAAAGATGAAAAAGATAAATATATTTTTAATGGCTAAAATCATTCATATACATAATAGCTTTAGATTGATATACTCTTAAATGATGTGTTATTTACAATTGCAAAATGTAGTTGAGTGATTTGAGGTTTTTTGTTTTTCAGAATTGGCTTTAAGTATGTTATTTAACAGTGAGCATTTTCAAAAAGTTTTCTGCCTTTGGAGAAAGTGAAACATCCTACTTTTAGCCAGAACTAAATGCAATTCTCAAGCCAAAAACAACATATAATGCTAGAATGTTTTAGTTTGATATCTCTTTCAGTGAATAACACATTTTTGAGAAATTACATTGGTTATTATTAGTCAGCATTTCCTTTATTCAAAAAAAAATCCTGTATCTTTTCATTCTAGCTGTCTTTTGTGACTACTACAATGAACCGGGTGAATGCAAGTGGCACTACTATCCTTGTCATACACCTTGTTACGAGACCTGTTTGAATCCACAAGGAAATTGCAACAACTCTATACCCAACCTGGAAGGTAAGAGGTCAATTCACAACATATCATCTTACCTTGAATCTGGAATTAAAAATGCATTAAGTTAATTTTTTTAGTTCAGAGTGTATCCTATTTGGAGTATTTTATGTGATTAAATATTAAAAAATACCAGACAAGTTTCAGTTTCCAAGATTAAAAAAAAGGAGTTATTAATCCTATTGTCAAAACATGATATATAAAATGTTATGCTCTCATTTTTACAGGCTGTTACCCTGTGTGTCCACATGATAAGCCCATATTTGATGAGGAGAAGCAGATATGTGTGAAGGAGTGTGAAATAACTACTACACCACCTCCCACCACAACACCAATCACTGTAACTACTACTACAACTGAAAGCCCAACCACAACTACACAGTCAACCACTGTACCTACTACTACAACTGAAAGCCCAAGCACAACCACAACTACATCTACAACACCAACCACCATACCTACTACTACAACTGAAAGCCCAACCACAACCTCTACAACACCAACCACCGTACCTACTACTACATCTGAAGGGCCAACCACAACCACAGAGTATACTACTCCAACAACTGAAACCCCTACTACAACTCAAGAGATATCGCCTACCACTACTCCATGTATTAAAACGTGTGAGTGGTCAGAATGGTATGATGTACATAATCCACAAAATGATGGTAGTGACTGGGAAACATATGAAAACATCACAAACAGTGGTAAAGAAATATGTGAAAATCGAAAAAACATTGATTGTAGAGGGACACAAAATCCTGACAAAGATTTTGATGACTTTGTGAGTGGAACTCAACAAGTTGTTTCATGTGATCTGGAATATGGCTTAGTATGCAAAAAAGAGGACCAGACAAGTCGTCCATATAAGTGTTTAAATTATAAGATCAGAGTTTGTTGTGAGGCAGTGATATGTCATTACACAACAACACCATCAACATCAACTACTGTCACAACAAAGGGGTCAACAACGAAATTTACTGTACCTTCTACTACAACTGAAGGGCCAACCACAACCACAACATATACAACACCAACCACCGTTATTCCTACTACAACTGAGAGTCCAACCACAACCACAACATCTACAACACCAACCACCATAACTCCTACTACAACTGAGAGGCCAACCGCAACCACAACTACAACCTCTACAACACCAACCACCATACCTTCTACTACAACTGAAGGGCCAACCACAACCACAACATCTACAACACCAACCACCATATCTCCTTCTACAACTGAGAGGCCAACCACAACCACAACATCTACAACATCAACCACCACTACTCTTACTACAACTGAGAGGCCAACCACAACCACAACTAAAACCTCTACAACACCAACCACCGTACCTTCTACTACAACTGAAGGGCCAATCACAACCACTGAATCTAAAACGCCAACCACCGAACCCTCTACTACAACAGAAGGGCCACCCTCAACAACAAAATCTACAACTCCATCCACCATTACTCCTACTACCACAACCACAACTACAACATCTACAACACCAACCACCGTATCTCCTACTACAACTGAAGAGCCAACCACAACTACATCTACAACGTCAACCAGTGTACCTACTACTACAACTGAAGGGCAAACTACAACTACATCTACAACACCAACCACCATACCTACTACTACCACTGAAAGCCCAACCACAACTATAACATCTACAACACCAACCACTGTATCTACTACTACAACTGAAGAGCCAACCACAACTACATCTACAACGTCAACCAGTGTACCTACTACTACAACTGAAGGGCCAACTACAACTACATCTACAACACCAACCACCATACCTACTACTACAACTGAAAGCCCAACCACAACCTCTACAACACCAACCACCGTACCTACTACTACATCTGAAGGGCCAACCACAACCACAGAGTATACTACTCCAACAACTGAAACCCCTACTACAACTCAAGAGATATCGCCTACCACTACTCCATGTATTAAAACGTGTGAGTGGTCAGAATGGTATGATGTACATAATCCACAAAATGATGGTAGTGACTGGGAAACATATGAAAACATCACAAACAGTGGTAAAGAAATATGTGAAAATCGAAAAAACATTGATTGTAGAGGGACACAAAATCCTGACAAAGATTTTGATGACTTTGTGAGTGGAACTCAACAAGTTGTTTCATGTGATCTGGAATATGGCTTAATATGCAAAAAAGAGGACCAGACAAGTCGTCCATATAAGTGTTTAAATTATAAGATCAGAGTTTGTTGTGAGGCAGTGATATGTCATTACACAACAACACCATCAACATCAACTACTGTCACAACAAAGGGGTCAACAACGAAATTTACTGTACCTTCTACTACAACTGAAGGGCCAACCACAACCACAACATATACAACACCAACCACCGTTATTCCTACTACAACTGAGAGTCCAACCACAACCACAACATCTACAACACCAACCACCATAACTCCTACTACAACTGAGAGGCCAACCGCAACCACAACTACAACCTCTACAACACCAACCACCATACCTTCTACTACAACTGAAGGGCCAACCACAACCACAACATCTACAACACCAACCACCATATCTCCTTCTACAACTGAGAGGCCAACCACAACCACAACATCTACAACATCAACCACCACTACTCCTACTACAACTGAGAGGCCAACCACAACCACAACTACAACCTCTACAACACCAACAACCGTACCCTCTACTACAACTGAAGGGCCAATCACAACCACTGAATCTACAACGCCAACCACCGAACCATCTACTACAACAGAAGGGCCACCCTCAACAAAAACATCTACAACTCCATCCACCATTACTCCTACTACCACAACCACAACTACAACATCTACAACACCAACCACCGTACCTCCTACAACAACAACATTTACTGAAATCTCAACCACAACTCAATCAATTGTCACTAATTTCCCAACTACATCATCCCCAAGAACCGGAAATTTAATTTCTTCAACAGCCACAACCACAACTACAACATCAACCACCATTACTCCCACTACAACTGAGAAGCCAACCACAACAACAACATCTACAACACCTACCACTCTACCTCCTACTACAACTGAAGGGCTAACCACAACATCTACAACATCAACAACCATACCTCCTACTACAACTGAGAGGCCAACCACAACCACAACTACAACATCTACGACACAAACCACCCTTCTACCTACTACAACTGAAAGCCCAACCACAACTACAACATCTACAACACCAACCACTCTAGGTCCTACTACAACTGAAGGCCCAACCACAACTACAACCTCTACGACACCAACCACCATATATTCTACTACAACTGAAGGGCCAACCGCAACCACAAAATCTACAACCCCATCCACCATACCAACTACTACAACTGAGAGGCCAACCACAACCATAACATCTACAACATCAACCACCACCAGTCCTACTACAACTGAGAGGCCAACCACAACCACAACTACAACCTCTACAACACCAACAACCGTACCTTCTACTACAACTGAGAGGCCAACCACAACCACAACATCTACAACACCAACTACCATAACTCCTACTACAACTGAGAGGCCAACCACAACTACAACCTCTACAACATCAACCACCATACCTTCTACTACAACTGAAGGGCCAACCGCAACCACAACATCTACAACACCAACCACCATAACTCCTACTACAACTGAGAGGCCAACCACAACCACAACATCTACAACATCAACCACCACTAGTCCTACTACAACCGAGAGGCCAAGCACAACCACAACTACAACCTCTACAACACCAACCACCGTACCTTCTACTACAACTGAAGGGCCAACCACAACCACAACATCTACAACACCAACCACCCTTCTACCTACTACAACTGAGAGGCCAACCACAACGACAACTACAACCTATACAACACCAACCACTGTACCTTCTACTACAACTGAAGGGCCAACCACAACCACAACATATACAACACCAACCACTGTTATTCATACTACAACTGAGAGGCCAACCACAACCACAACATCTACAACACCAACCACCATAACTCCTACTACAACTGAGAGGCCAACCACAACCACAACTACAACCTCTACAACACCAACCACCATACCTTCTACTACAACTGAAGGGCCAACCACAACCACAACATCTACAACACCAACCACCATAACTCCTTCTACAACTGAGAGGCCAACCACAACCACAACATCTACAACACCAACCACCATACCTTCTACTACAACTGAAGGGCCAACCACAACCACAACATCTACAACACCAACTACCGTAACTCCTACTACAACTGAGAGGCCAACCACAACCACAACATCTACAACATCAACCATCACTACTCCTACTACAACTGAGAGGCCAACCACAACGACAACTACAACCTATACAACACCAACCACCGTACCTTCTACTACAACTGAAGGGCCAACCACAACCACAACATCTACAACACCAACCACCCTTCTACCTACTACAACTGAAAGCCCAACCACAACTACAACATCTACAACACCAACCACTCTAGGTCCTACTACAACTGAAGGCCCAACCACAACTACAACCTCTACGACACCAACCACCATATATTCTACTACAACTGAAGGGCCAACCGCAACCACAAAATCTACAACCCCATCCACCATACCAACTACTACAACTGAGAGGCCAACCACAACCATAACATCTACAACATCAACCACCACCAGTCCTACTACAACTGAGAGGCCAACCACAACCACAACTACAACCTCTACAACACCAACAACCGTACCTTCTACTACAACTGAGAGGCCAACCACAACCACAACATCTACAACACCAACCACCATTACTCCTACTACAACTGAGCGGCCAACCACAACCACAACCACAATATCTACAACACCAACCACCATACCTTCTACTACAACTGAAGGGCCAACCACAACCACAACATCTACAACACCAACTACCATAACTCCTACTACAACTGAGAGGCCAACCACAACTACAACCTCTACAACATCAACCACCATACCTTCTACTACAACTGAAGGGCCAACCGCAACCACAACATCTACAACACCAACCACCATAACTCCTACTACAACTGAGAGGCCAACCACAACCACAACATCTACAACATCAACCACCACTAGTCCTACTACAACCGAGAGGCCAAGCACAACCACAACTACAACCTCTACAACACCAACCACTGTACCTTCTACTACAACTGAAGGGCCAACCACAACCACAACATATACAACACCAACCACTGTTATTCATACTACAACTGAGAGGCCAACCACAACCACAACATCTACAACACCAACCACCATAACTCCTACTACAACTGAGAGGCCAACCACAACCACAACTACAACCTCTACAACACCAACCACCATACCTTCTACTACAACTGAAGGGCCAACCACAACCACAACATCTACAACACCAACCACCATAACTCCTTCTACAACTGAGAGGCCAACCACAACCACAACATCTACAACACCAACCACCATACCTTCTACTACAACTGAAGGGCCAACCACAACCACAACATCTACAACACCAACTACCGTAACTCCTACTACAACTGAGAGGCCAACCACAACCACAACATCTACAACATCAACCATCACTACTCCTACTACAACTGAGAGGCCAACCACAACGACAACTACAACCTATACAACACCAACCACCGTACCTTCTACTACAACTGAAGGGCCAACCACAACCACAACATCTACAACACCAACCACCTTTACTCCTACTACAACTGAGAGGCCAACCGCAACCACAACATCTACAACAATAACCACCACTACTCCTACTACAACTGAGAGGCCAACCACAACCATAAGATCTACAACACCAACCACCATACCTCTTACTACAAATGAGAGGCCAACCACAACCACAACTACAACATCTACAACACCAACCACTCTACCTCCTACTACAACTGAAGGGCCAACCACAACCACAACATATACAACACCAACCACCGTTATTCCTACTACAACTGAGAGTCCAACCACAACATCTACAACACCAACCACCATAACTCCTACTACAACTGAGAGGCCAACCACAACATCTACACCATCAACCACCACCAGTCCTACTACAACTGAGAGGCCAACCACAACCACAACTACAACCTCTACAACACCAACCACCGTACCTTCTACTACAACTGAAGGGCCAACCACAACCACAACATCTACAACACCAACCACCATTACTCCTACTACAACTGAGAGGCCAACCACAACTACAACCTCTACAACACCAACCACCGTACCTTCTACTACAACTGAAGGGCCAACCACAACCACAATATCTACAACACCAACCACCATAACTCCTACTACAACTGAGAGGCCAACCACAACCACAACTACAACCTCTACAACACCAACCACCATACCTTCTACTACAACTGAAGGGCCAACAACAACCACAACATCTACAACACCAACCACCATAACTCCTACTACAACTGAGAGTCCAACCACAACCATAAGATCTACAACACCAACCACCATACCTCTTACTACTACTGAGAGGCCAACCACAACCACAACTATTACATCTACAACAACAACCACTCTACCTCCTACTACAACTGAAGGGCCAACCACAACCACAACATCTACAACACCAACTACCGTAACTCCTACTACAACTGAGAGGCCAACCACAACCACAACATCTACAACATCAACCATCACTAGTCCTACTACAACCGAGAGGCCAATCACAACCACAACTACAACCTCTACAACACCAACCACTGTACCTTCTACTACAACTGAAGGGCCAACCACAACCACAACATATACAACACCAACCACTGTTATTCCTACTACAACTGAGAGGCCAACCACAACCACAACATCTACAACACCAACCACCATAACTCCTACTACAACTGAGAGGCCAACCACAACCACAACTACAACCTCTACAACACCAACCACCATACCTTCTACTACAACTGAAGGGCCAACCACAACCACAACATCTACAACACCAACCACCATAACTCCTTCTACAACTGAGAGGCCAACCACAACAACAACCACAACATCTACAACACCAACCACCATACCTTCTACTACAACTGAGAGGCCAACCACAACCACAACATCTACAACATCAACCATCACTACTCCTACTACAACTGAGAGGCCAACCACAACGACAACTACAACCTATACAACACCAACCACTGTACCTTCTACTACAACTGAAGGGCCAACCACAACCACAACATCTACAACACCAACCACCTTTACTCCTACTACAACTGAGAGGCCAACCGCAACCACAACATCTACAACAATAACCACCACTACTCCTACTACAACTGAGAGGCCAACCACAACCATAAGATCTACAACACCAACCACCATACCTCTTACTACAACTGAGAGGCCAACCACAACCACAACTACAACATCTACAACACCAACCACTCTACCTCCTACTACAACTGAAGGGCCAACCACAACCACAACATATACAACACCAACCACCGTTATTCCTACTACAACTGAGAGTCCAACCACAACATCTACAACACCAACCACCATAACTCCTACTACAACTGAGAGGCCAACCACAACATCTACACCATCAACCACCACCAGTCCTACTACAACTGAGAGGCCAACCACAACCACAACTACAACCTCTACAACACCAACCACCGTACCTTCTACTACAACTGAAGGGCCAACCACAACCACAACATCTACAACACCAACCACCATTACTCCTACTACAACTGAGAGGCCAACCACAACCACAACTACAACCTCTACAACACCAACCACCGTACCTTCTACTACAACTGAAGGGCCAACCACAACCACAATATCTACAACACCAACCACCATAACTCCTACTACAACTGAGAGTCCAACCACAATCATAAGATCTACAACACCAACCACCATACCTCTTACTACTACTGAGAGGCCAACCACAACCACAACTACTACATCTACAACAACAACCACTCTACCTCCTACTACAACTGACGGGCCAACCACAACCACAACATCTACAACACCAACTACCGTAACTCCTACTACAACTGAGAGGCCAACCACAACCACAACATCTACAACATCAACCATCACTAGTCCTACTACAACCGAGAGGCCAAGCACAACCACAACTACAACCTCTACAACACCAACCACTGTACCTTCTACTACAACTGAAGGGCCAACCACAACCACAACATATACAACACCAACCACTGTTATTCCTACTACAACTGAGAGGCCAACCACAACCACAACATCTACAACACCAACCACCATAACTCCTACTACAACTGAGAGGCCAACCACAACCACAACTACAACCTCTACAACACCAACCACCATACCTTCTACTACAACTGAAGGGCCAACCACAACCACAATATCTACAACACCAACCACCATAACTCCTACTACAACTGAGAGGCCAACCACAACCACAACTACAACCTCTACAACACCAACCACCATACCTTCTACTACAACTGAAGGGCCAACAACAACCACAACATCTACAACACCAACCACCATAACTCCTACTACAACTGAGAGTCCGACCACAACCATAAAATCTACAACACCAACCACCATACCTCTTACTACAACTGAGAGGCCAACCACAACCACAAGTACTACATCTACAACAACAACCACTCTACCTCCTACTACAACTGAAGGGCCAACCACAACCACAACATATACAACACCAACCACCGTTATTCCTACTACAACTGAGAGTCCAACCACAACCACAACATCTACAACACCAACCACCATAACTCCTACTACAACTGAGAGGCCAACCACAACCACAACTACAACCTCTACAACACCAACCACCATACCTTCTACTACAACTGAAGGGCCAACCACAACCACAACATCTACAACACCAACCACCATAACTCCTACTTCAACTGAGAGTCCAACCACAACCATAAGATCTACAACACCAACCACCATACCTCTTACTACTACTGAGAGGCCAACCACAACCACAACTACTACATCTACAACAACAACCACTCTACCTCCTACTACAACTGAAGGGCCAACCACAACCACAACATATACAACATCAACCACCACTACTCCTACTACAACTGAGAGGCCAACCACAACATCTTTAACGCCAACCACCGTACTTTCTAGTACAACTGAAGGGCCAACAACTACTCAAGGACCCTGCTATCCATGGAATGTTCCAGTAAGAATCTTAATGTATATAGCACATCAATTATACCATATATGTTATACTTATAGTATTAGTAATTGTAGTTCATAAGTTCAAACAACCTGTCCTATATCTTTTGCTTAATGGCAGACTTTTTTTTTTCTTTCAGCCAGATGAGATCTTTTATTTGTGCAACTGCACCATGGCCAAATGCATTGGGAACAATACAATTGAAATAGTTCCTTATGAATGTCCACCTATTGTGAACATCTCTTGTGCAAATGGAAAGAAACCTGTTCTTGTGTATGACGAGCACCACTGCTGCCAACATTACGTTTGTGACTGTAAGTTATTCTATGGATAAAAGAATGCATAACATAAACATCATCATTGACAGAATCATTGACAAATGTTGGGTTCTAGCCATAATTTTTTATTTTTTTGTTTACAGGTGTATGTGAAGGCTGGGGAGATCCTCATTATATAACATTTGATGGATTGTACTACAGTTATCAAGGAAATTGTACTTATGTTTTAATGGAAGAGATTACACCAACATATAACCTAAAGATTTTTGTTGACAATGTTATTTGTGATAACGCTGAAGATGTCTCCTGCCCCCGATCTATAAGTGTATCCTATGGTCCACAAGTTTTCAAACTTAAGAACCACAACCTCATTGGAGCAGCAAAGTTGGAGGTAAAACAAAATGGGGTTATTCTACGTTTCAATAAGCCTGGTTAACAAAAGTGTGAACAATTGTCATCAATGTAGAGGCCACATTTTTCACTGAATAACAGTGATCTAACATTGTCCTCTTGTCATATAGTATTTATTTATTTATTTTTTGTCTTTAGGCATTGAAAGATGGAGTAAGTCTGAAACTGCCTTACAACCAACAAGGTGTCAAGATCTTGAATTCTGGCATTACCTTGGTTTTGGAGATCCCTCGCTTAAAAGTGGTCATTTCATTTGGAATAACTGGCTTCGGTGTGACCCTTCCCTTTCAGTACTTTGGCAGAAACACACAGGGCCATTGTGGTAAGACAGTTTCTCTCTCCAATAGACATATTGGTAAATCATCAGATAATACTCAGAACTGTCAACTCTCACGCAATCAGAGTGAGAGTCACGCAAATGACCATTTTCACGCCACGCTGCTATTGCTCACACTGTCAAAAATAATACTGAACTATCTTTTAAAACTATTACATTTTTCTCACAGTACAGTCAGATCAAAGTGTCAAAACAGCTGTTAAAAGGCACAACAATACAGGAAATGACATCTACTCTGTTAAAAACATTGGGGGCCCGCCCAACTTCCCACAAATCTCACTTCAAGGTTTTCTTTAAAGTTGAAAGCTCTGCTAATACTACTATTACTGTGAGAAACTTTTTAATGGGCCGCTTCTCAAGGACTGTACCCTAAGAAAATACTGGAGCACATGATTCATTTGAACAATTTATTCAGGTGCAAACAACTAAGGTTTCAACTCTCACTGCATCTTCAGAGTCAAACAGTCATCAGCGCTCATTTATAAAAGGGAAGTGTTACAAAGTGAAATAACAAGCAATGTTTTACTCATCTTTGTAAATGATAGTTAACAAAAAATATCCTAAAAACAACATTCATTCATCTTAATGGAAACTAGATAAAAGATAACATGAAATGCTGAGTTCTTCCGTATGGTTCAACTGTATTTAGCATGTATATCCAAAAAGATTCTCTGCTCAGCAGTTTTTTGACAATATATCCTCCTCTCTGGGAGGGAGAGATTTTTCAATGCTCAAGAATCTGAGTGATGCAGTGGAGCCATGATTTGCTTGAGCATAATGTGTCAGGAATGGTACTGGCAGATAGGAACCCAGAAGTAGGATTCAGACAAATGCAAGTAGCAAGGAGCCTGCCTTCTTAATACATCTAAGCACTCATCTACAGCAACCCTCTGTTTCTCCACTAAATTCTCTCCCATCCCAGGAGAAATAAAGCACATTATAAAAAAACGTGGCATGTGTAATAACGCAACCCTGCCTTAAAATAAATATGTGCCGAATGACCTCTTTTTTCTTTCAGACGATCTCATTCACTCAAAGATAGATTCATGTACACTGTTTATAAATATTAATAATTGTTTAATATTAATATTTCACTTTGTAAAAAACTTCCCTTTTTAAATGAGTGCTGTCAATGTATGGGTTTATTGATTGATACCTCCTATCGTTATTAACCAGTGAGAGACTGTTCTGCATTTGGAGGAGGGTATTTAACTTTTTAAAATCTATGCCATGACTGTTTGACTCTTCGAGTAAATTATTCAGGTGCAAACGACATAACGTTTCAGCACTCACTGTGTCTTCATCAGCGAATTGCGTGCTCCAGTATCATCTTTGGGTGCAGTCCTTAAGAACTGGCCCATTGAACTGTTTCTCGCAATTTGTCCTATTCTGAGAGCACCAAACTCCACCTGTGGAGAGGCTGTAGTGCAAGATTTCCCCCTACTCTGCTACTACTATTACTGTATGTGACTCTGTTGTCAGGAACATGCAGCAACAACCAGAGTGATGACTGCATGTTGCCAGGAGGCAAACTGGTACAAGATTGCGCTATGATGGCTGACTACTGGCCTGTAACAGACTCTGAGAGACCCGACTGCAAGATACCATCTGTACTTCCTACCAAGAAACCTGAAATATCAACAACCCAAACTCCATGCAACCCCGAAGGCTCCATGTGTGGTCTGCTTAAGAGCAGGTAAAAACATTAATCAGCATAACTCTGATAAATTGCAATTAAAATAGTTTTTTTCCTACCATTTTGTCAAAGCACTATCATTTGAAAAACTGATTTGTTTTGCTTTTTTTCTACAGTGTCTTTGCAGAGTGCCATACATTTGTCGATCCTGACAAATACTACAAAGGTTGTGTTTTTGATAGTTGCTATGTTTCCAACCCAGCAGTGGAGTGTACAAGTTTGCAGGTCTATGCTGCTGCTTGTGCACAGGCTGGGGTTTGCCTGCACTGGAGGAACCATACCACACTGTGTGGTAAGCACCCCCTCAATATTTTACTGTTAACACTGGGATCAGTGGAATCTGAAAGGGCAAATCATGTTTTTTGTTTTGTTGAATTTAGCATGCATTGAACAGCCTACTGAATATGTGTTATATACAGTGTGTAGGTAGTGTGTAGAACCAATTATATTGAGTTATTTTCTTCACTAACAGCCAGTGACTGCCCTGCGAGCACAATTTACAAGCCATGTGGTCCTGCAGAACAGCCAACCTGTGAAGACAAGTAAGTTTCAACCAAAACAATGTGTAAACATGTCAAAGTTTATTATGCACATCAGTATTTCCTAAGACTACGATCATAACAGACAACGGACATATTCTGTTGTTATGTAGACATTTGCTACTCTCTGTCAATAGCTTTGAAGCAGGCCACACTAAAGAGTGGCTTATCTTATGGGAAAGATCGGACGCTATAAACTTTTGTGCAACTGACAAAACAGAGGTCCTAATCATTTGAGTATCGATGGTCAAATATGCACAAATGATGTGAGGCGAAATTTTGCTTCACATTTATTTACTCTTATTAATTAATTTTTACTTTATAGATGGTTTTATACTTGTAGGTGTGTTTTACACTGTTTACATGTGTTATTGTATTTTATACTGTCCCTTTGAACTGGAAAACACATTGACTTCCTTGCTTGACATTTTTTTTAACAAATATAAATTACTGTTATCATTATTAAAATAATAGTGTTTCAGATATCTGAAAGGAGAAACATTAATGTTCTTTCTCGATGATTAAACATTGCAGTCCCAATGAATCTACCATGAACGTCACTGTTGAGGGCTGCTTTTGTCGCGATGGAATGAAACTCTTCAGCAAAGAGTCTCTCATATGTGTTGATAAGTGTGGTAAGTGTGGTGTGTAACATGGGTCAAAGTCATGGGGCAAACCTCAACATTGGTCAAGTGTGTTAGCTATTAATCATAGCATCAGACAAATTAATGTAAACAAGTTGCCATTAATGTGGGGGGGGATCTTGCTCACACAATATCGCTGTTATCTGTTAACTGCTTTTGTCCAGCATTTCCAAAAAAATACCCTGAAAGATCCTGAGAAATATGAAACATATTGAAATATAGCCATTGGAATACAGTTGAAACAATGATTGAATGTAATTTAGACCTTTAAAAAATTGTGCAAATCAGGTTTAG
The DNA here is from genome assembly GCF_963691925.1 of Scomber scombrus. Taxonomy (NCBI): domain Eukaryota; kingdom Metazoa; phylum Chordata; class Actinopteri; order Scombriformes; family Scombridae; genus Scomber; species Scomber scombrus. The sequence continues at coordinate 24,238,798 of NC_084975.1, forward strand.
TGACCACAAACAATTGCATTTCATTACAGTATGTGAAATGTGTTTCAGATTTTTATTGAACTATTCATTCCATTGGATTACAATGTGAATGGATGTGATATGATTCATTTAATAACCTGTAAAAAACAGAAGCACATCCACATTTATCCTGTTGAGGTCAATGAAAAGTGGTTTATTGATATATTTTTTCTCAAAAAACCTCTATCATAGCAAATGGTGGACTTATGTTTAGACAATAAAAATATCTGAGGAGAACAGTGCTGTTACTAGTCCATCCAACCATGCATTCCTAAAACTGCAAATACTTTGATTAGGCCATGGTAGTTATAATGACATCAGAAGAGGGTTCAGCATGTCAGCCAGCAATTTGATCAATAATATAATAATATAATAATATATCAGTCATGAAATCCTAAAGTAATACTTGTATTCCAACAGGATGTCTTGACCCTGAGGGAAGTCCTCGTGAGGTGAGCAAAGTCTTTTACTCAGTTAAAATCCCAACCTGCATTGTTTACTTGCTCCAAGAGACAATTAAGTCACTACTACAGTATGTGCGGTTTATTCTTTCAGATTAATGAAAGATTTGAGTACAAATGCCAAAACTGCAAATGTGAGGAGTCCACCAAGACTGTGACTTGCACACCTAAGGTGTGCCCAGCACCAACTATAATAAGCTGCACTGGTCCAGGATACATCCTTGTCAACCAAACTAATCCATCAGATCCCTGCTGTACTACTTATGTCTGCCGTAAGACATGTAGCATCATTTGTCTTTCAGAGTTTTCAGAATGCTTTACATTTATATAGATTATTAAAGATGGCTATCAGATATGTACTCTCACAATTTTATCATCTCCACAGAATGTCACAGCAATACTTGCCCAATGAACATTAAGAAATGTCCAGTTGGATATCAGCCAACTGTCAGTGTTCCAGAGGGAAAATGCTGTCCAGAATATTCATGTGGTGAGCACTTGACTTCACAGTTCAAATTCATATAAAACCTAATGACTGCATTGGAAATTTGACATGACTTTTATTGACTCGGCTCGTGTCTTACTCCATCCTAGAGCCTAAAAGAGTTTGTGTCCACAAAAACGTTGAATACCAGGTAAATAATTTGTTGAATAAGTTTGTCACGCAATTTATTAATTGATCACTTTTGTCATTTAATGATTTCTGCTGCACTTTAAGTTCTGTATGACTAAAAATATGAGTTTGAACACATTTCCTCTTTATTTGCTAGCTTGGTGATCGAGTTGCTGGAAATAAATGTGAGGATTGTACCTGTAACAATGAGTTGGACACCAAATCTGGTCTATTCAAAGTAACTTGTGACTTACTACAATGTGACACAAGTTGTGACACGGTATGATAAATTACATGCATTATTTTCATGTACACAAAACATACAAGGGTGAAATCATAAAACTGAAACTTAAAACTTATTCCTCTCTTTTTCTCAGGGTTACAAATATGTGGAAATGGATTCAGAATGCTGTGGGAGATGTGTACAGACACACTGTATATTTAATGTTAGTGATACCAACCAGGTCATGAAGGTGAGTTGGATCGTCTGTGTCGGCTGCAACTTTATATGTTCATGTTTAATAGCTGTAAACGGCAGGAAAAAATCCGCACACTGTAGCTCCCAATGCAGATGTCGTTTAATGGGATATCATATATATATAATGGGATGTTTCAATGTGTCTGAAGAAGAGCAGTGTGCTTGAAACGTCAGTCTTGATATTCCATTAACCCTCTACTGCACAATGCACAATAATGTTGCATGATAAAAGGATTTTATATCATTTCATGGTTAATATTGGGACAGTTTATTTTTAAAAATTGTTTTTTTGTTGCCTGAGGGCAACATTGTACAATACTGGTACAGAATCGCAGAGAACATTATTCAAAATGAACAAACCACTATGTAGAAAGAACACTTGTAACATATGACACACACCTATATCACATACATTATGTAAATATCAGTGCATTCAAGGGGGTCGTCAGACAGAAACCTTTTGAAATACTGGTATGAGACTGAAGGTCACCAGATCGTTGAGAGATGTCTATCTATTCAGGATATACTGAAGAGGCAGTGGTGTGAGATGTTTTCCATCTAAGGGGCTGGGATGAATTAGTCTCCTCTTCAGAAGGATCTTGGACATTGTCTTCCTCCTAATCCTCACCTTGTTGAATGTCTACAGAAATATTTTAAAAAGTACATTTTCAGTGTCAATTAAATAACACAAAATGAACACAACAACTTGATATTTTACCCCTATTTTGTTTTCTCTCCTGTCTGCTACAGAAAAACTATTATTTAAATCACATCCAGAGCTACTGTCAAAGTTTCTGTTACAGAAAATTAATCAGGGATGGCCGTCCGAGGTTCACAAAGTAAATGTCCTGCCAAATGTTTGTAGTAAACGAACTGATCCTAATCCTCAGCCAGCTACATCAGGTAATTAGGTTAGTTATCTGTGTTAAGTGCACAGGCAGCAAGAATACTTGGTAGGACTTTTACTTTCTGAAGCCAGGTTGTTGACCCCTGAAATTAAGATAAAGTTGTGTACAAATGAGATCTATAAGAACCCAAACCAATATTTAAAAACCTATTTTTCCACTCAAATTTGCATTCCACTCCTCATCACTGGCACTGCTGTCTACTTCACTGTCCTCACTTTCAGATGGAATTTCCCTAACATGCAGATCCTTTGTTTTTCTGTTTCGATTTTGTCTGTAAATATGTGTTAAAATAAGTTATTTTAAATAAACAAATAGGTAAAAATACATATTTAGAGCTTAGTATGCAAATACATGTGATAATGTGATAACCCCCCCCCCCACACACACACACACACACACACACACACATATACAACACAACTTATTCATGTTTAATAGGAAAAAATATCTTTATTTTGATGTCTGCATATGCTCTTGCTCTTCAGCAAGGAGAAACCTGGTCACCACCTGAGAATAAGTGTGAGCATTACAAGTGTGCTAAGAGTGGTCAGACTTTTACAGCCATAAGTTCACGCATTGTCTGCCCGCTATTCGAAGAGAGCAACTGCCAACCTGTAAGTTATCATTTTCTATAAACTCATCTGGATTGACTGTGTCCTTAAGAACAAAATTTACTATGAAAGAAACTCTATTGATGTTGTATATTTGCCTCTTTAGGACACAATTCAAACTGCAGCAAATGGCTGTTGTAAAATTTGTGAGTATTTGTGACTTTTTTTAAACTTTTGACTAGTGGATCATTACATAAAACAGCTAACAACTAAAGCTAATTGTGCGTCTCTTTTGAAAAGGTGTGGAGAAGGAGAAGGCCTGCAAGTTAGTGTCCATGACAACTGAAATAATACACAATACATGTCAATCTAACCAGAAGATATCTATGCCATATTGTGAAGGATCCTGCAACACTTTTACCAAGTAAGGATGATATTACCAACATTTATCAAACCTCTGCTTAAAAATGCTCAGTTATGGTTTGTAAATATTTCAAGTTAATTGATTAAATTAATTAATCCTACCTCTGCTTTCTTCAGGTACTCTGAATTAACAGGTGCTATGCAGCATTCTTGCTCATGCTGTAAGGAGACCCGCTACAGCAATCGCACTGTTAACTTGCATTGTCTCGATGGAGAAGTGGTTCCTTACACATACATTCATGTGGAGGCGTGTGGCTGTAGCCACACAGACTGCAAAAGTGCTGCAGGACAATCAATTCGCAAAAGGCGAAGCTTCAGACTAGTGTAATTGAAAATCTGTCATCAAATTAATGTTAACAAATTTCTTCTCATATTGTCCCAACAATCATTATATCTCTTTCAAATGTCTATGGTTCTACATGTTCTATCTATAATTGCCATTATAGAGAGAATTTATCAATTAATCAAATAAAAAGATGCAATCATGTTCATGTTTCATCTCTTCTGTGGTCTTGTTTGTATCATTTTGTAGCAGTTAAGCTTTTATGCTGTTATTTTTTATTTATGATAATTATAAATATTAATATAAATAAAGAACAAAACAAAAAATATACAGTATACAGCTAATTATAAATAGTTTTATTATATTTATTGTTTTCACACAGGTCACACCTCAGCCTTTTACAGCTCTGTTAATTGGCCATACTACTGTTAGCAAAGATGATTTTCTTTTGTGGTTCCTCACGCTGGAAAAGTATACTTATACTAGATTAAATAAGACACACTTGGAAAGCTGTACAATGAATAGAATAGGATATTAAATGATTGAGCTTTACTCATCCAAACCTCTTTTCTTGTCACAGATGCTTAGTATACATAATAAAATACAGCAAATATATATTCAGTATATATAGCAAAATACTTACTAAGATTTAAAAAATAAAAACGATATATGTATAACATATAACTTAGAGCAAGATGGTGCAATCCATCAACAAAAGTACAGGGTACTGATTTGTTATGAATTACAAGTAATGAGGGTACATATTACATCTCTCTGTGCAGATGTTTTGCAATTAAAAAGATAAATATAGACTAGAAAGTATGAATAATAATAATAATAATAATAATAATAATGATAATACATTTTATTTAGATGGCGCCTTTCAAGTCACCCAAGGTCACCTTACAAAGAATAAAACAACAACAAGAAATATTTAAAAAATACATAATAAAAAATAAAAAACAATCGTACATCCCTCACCCTGCAACTACCTTACTGATTGAACTTCCTTTATTTATAGACAACACTAGTAGTTCTAGTATTGTAAACCTTTGTGTAAATGTTCAAATTTGTAAAGCATTTATAGTATTATTCATTTGCCATATTTTGGATTAGCCTCATTTTAATAACATCTGTAACTTTCTATTGGGGCGCCATGTTTTAAACATTTTTTCAATAAAGAGTCAACATTTTACCAATAATCAATTTGGGAGTGCGAATGGCATCTAAAGTCAATCTGTTGTAAAATATTCACTTACATCACAGAAATGTAGGCAAGATATGGAAAGTATTTCTAAACAAGACAGTCTACAGATATGTTAGCCCCTCTGTGAGCATGCACATGATCACAATGACAGTGTTAAAAGGCTGATGTTTAGCAAGCAGTTACACTTGGTGCAGTTATTGGGCAAACTGTATTTCTCAGGATTCTTTTGTATTATTGTATAAATACAATGATCTCATTCAATCAAAAACGTTATTTAACCTCAAAACTTAATGTTTATCAAAGGAAAAGTGAGTTTCATCTTTGTCAGGGGAAAATATGAGAATGAAGAATCAATTTTTCAGGATGTCTAGTCACCCTACCTCTGCCACAAGTTCAGTCTTCTCATCAGATGCTGTAGGCTACATTTTCCGTGTTCAGCGTACTTCTTGTCAATTTATTTCATTAGATCAATTTAATAATCCATTCTGAGGGGCCCAGTGGCCCAGAGTCTCGCTGCCCTTGTGGCATTTGCCCAATCTGCCAGATTACCAGTCCATCACTGATTTCTAGCTTTTCAAACATATTCAGGGACCAATATATAGCCACAAGTCTCAGTAAGATTTAGGTCAGTTGAGGAAGGGGGCCAGGTCATTACTCGGTCATCTTTGAGGCCTTTTGTGGCTAGCCACGGAGAGGAGTACTTGTCCTCCATAAAGATCATGGCTATCTTGAATTCTGAGGACTTCTTCCTGCACCAAAGCTTGAAGAAAGTATCCTCCAGAAACTGGCAGTAGGTTTAGGAGTTGATTCCCATCCATCTGGTCCATGAAGTCATTCTCATTTCATCTGTCCATAAAGCCTTTGAGATATCTGCCTTCAGGTATTTCTTAGCCCAAACTTGACACTTCAACCTGTGGCTCTTATTCGGTGGCAGTGTTTAGACCCTCTTTACCTTGACCGTGTCTTTAAGCACTTCACACTTTGTACTCTTGGACACCCCAGGTAAGTTTCAGTTGTGAAATATGGTAGCACTGAAGCATAATGTGTTCCTAGTAGCTTCACGTTTAAAGCTTGTCAAGTGTTTAGCAGTTCATTTATGCCTTTTCTTCTCCATGCGTTTTTTTTTTCCTGTTGATTATTCACAACAAAACCTTTGATTGTCCAGCAGTGAAGAGTTTAGCATCCATCTGAAAAGCATTTTACAAGTTTTGGCATTTACAATTTTACATGAGGTATATTAAGCTGCCTAATAATTATGCACACCTCAATATAAGGTGTTAAATACTTCAGGCATCATCCTCCTTCATTACACAAATAGATATCAAATTATTAAATCCAATAAGCATTCAGGCAAGTTTCTGTGGTTTGGAGTTGGAAAATGTGCATGGAAATAATGATTAGGTCAGAATATTCACTTGCCTAATAATTGTGCATGCAGTGTAGATGAACAGTTGGGAGTTTCCCAAAAGTTATTACAATTCATCCTGAAGAAGAGAAATGTCCGTATCAAATATTATAGCAATCTTTCCAGTAGCTGTTGAACTGTTTGATGTGATCACAACCACATGGAACTACATGTTAGCAGAACAGGAAAAGTCAGGGGGTCACTAAGAAGCTATTAGGATTCATCGTCTGGGCACATTGAATGTCTGCACAAATGGCAATCATTTCAATAATTGGGAGATATTTTCTTGGGCTGTGGTGGCCATCGGCTACAAATTATACTGGACAGTGGGTGTCAAAAATGATATTGGTCTCACTAACCCAACTTTTGTCACAATCTCATTTTCTATATGCAGGTACCTCAAAGTGGCAATCTTGAAAGTCTCAATTTCATTCTCTATGGCGGCACCATATGGTGTTAAGTCTGTTGTGTTAGGTCGACCATACGTTCTCTGGCAGATCAACCACTGGGTAATGGAAAATGCGTCACTAAACACCCGGTTCGTAGTAATCATAATACTGCAAATGCAAGAACTTTCATCATTGGCCATAGGCTCAATGACCTTTGTGTTACCTCATTCAGCAATAGATGGTGACTTAAAAGATATTTCTTTGAATGAAAATCTTTGAGATTATAACTTTAATCTGTAGGCACAACAGATGGTTACATCGGAACTAGCTTATTGGTAAAACTTACTTTTAGTGTGTACTTTACAAACAATGCTACCAAGTAAGTACAAAGGGTCATGCTAGACTGTCAATAAACATTTCAAAGGTCTGTAAGTCTTTGGCAAATGTTTGGTCAATGTGTGGTCCAGTGATTTATGGATCTACCATAAGAATTCACATTATGCATTTCATTTTATTTTATCTTGTGTTTATTAATATTACCAAGTGGTTCGACATCAGTGGTTGGTGGATTTGAGAAAAAAAGACTGATATGTGTTTTTTAAGCCCGACAGCATCACTAAGAGTGTTTTTTTCATGTCAGTTTCGGGTTGCACTTGACACAAACAAGACCCACAGTGAGGTTAAACCTGTGGGAGGACATTCTGGTAAGCTGATTTCAGTTAATCAAGACCAGTGAGTCTGTGTCTGTTGGGAAAAGGAAGGTTCTGTTTGCTTATAGCTTCAGAGACGTAAGCGCCGATTTACAGATTGTGTACACATGACGAAATACTTTCTGAGTTTTCTCTTATTAAGTCTCAAATTACCCCCACTGAAGTATGCATTTTATGAATTGTATCTCCACTTAATTTGATATTATGTTTATTAATGTTATCAAGTGTGTTTTTATTTTTCATCTTATGTTACATTAATGTTTCATCATATAATTTTGTGTTCTTTTATGTTTTTCATGGGAAACACTTGCTGCATGTAATTTATTTTGTTATAAAGCCCTTTGAGCCGCATTTCTTGTATGAAAGGTGCTATACACATGAAGTTATTATTATTATTATTATTATTATTATTATTATTAATATTATTAATACTATCAACACATTTACTCAATCCTTCAGTAAATACAAACCAAATCTTGAACAGCCTATTGTACACTCACTGCACCAGCGAGAAAAGTCCACAATAACACAGTTTAATATACACCGAATAAAACTGTATTATAATAAGAACGTACATTTTAATGATTCATCAACCGCACTGTATGTCAGTTGGCAATTTTAAATATTTCTCTTGCTTATAGGATGTATGTTAATGTTTACCGAAGATTACCATCAAAATAGAACCATGAAGCATGAGCATTGATAAAATGTAAGCCTGTAGCTCAGTCACGCCTATTGTAAGACTGTTTTGATAACTCTTCATAGACACTGATGTTCTTTTCACAGTCAACCTTAATGATTGATAGGATTCTTCATGACTTAGACAAATGTAGATCAATTGTTTTTATAAGCAACCTCTTTATGGGCGTGATCTAACTGGATACAAAAACCATAAGGGTTGACTCCCAAGTTTCCTCTCTTACCCCTCCTTCACGGCAAACACCTAATGAAATATATTACATGACATCGATAGTTTGGTACCAGTTGGCTGAAGAACGGACTACTCATGAGAACAGCCAGAATGTCGCTTGACTGGGTGATAACATGGTTCACCCTTTGCTTTGGATTATCTGTAGTAACTAGTGGTATGTATACTGAGTGGGATACAAAAATAGCTGCATATATCATGTGCTTATATCTACGCTTAGATTAGACCTCATCCAAACAAATTGTCCTGTAGTGTTTATCAAGTATAAAGGACCCTATTCTGAGAAGGAGATTTGATCAAATTAATGTGAAGTGTTGGATTTTTGTCATGTATATACTGATTTTTTGCTTTACAATATGATATGAAAACAATAAACAAGAAATTCTAATCAGATGTTTGTGTGTTACAGCTTTTAGGTGTCCCTCTTCAATGAGTAGAGGGTTATTGGCTATCTCAGCAAAAAATGATTTACAACTTTAAGTATTGTATAATGAATGCTATTTCACCCACAAACTAGAAACGACATCCCCCGATTTCCAGTTGTGCAGTACGTGGGGAAACTACCATTTTAAGACTTTTGATGGAGATTTTTTCCAGCTTCCCTCTACTTGCAACTATATCCTTGCATCCCGTTGTAAGGGAAGCTATGAGGATTTCAATATCCAGCTCCAAAGGGAAGAGATAAATGGGGTCACCAGCATTAAGAAGGTCTCTATGAGACTAGATGGGGTCGTGGTGGAATTGTCCAGCTCTTCCATCAAAGTCGATGATAACTTGTGAGTCTGTAGTTCAGTTCTCCTTGTTACGAGACTGTTTTGATAACGTTTCATCAACACTGATGTACTTGTTACAGTCATGCTTAATGTCTTATAATCTTACAGTGATCTCCCCCTCTAGTGTCACCATACCATTTAGCCAGGTTGGCATTTCAATTGAAAGATCTGTCTCCTATGTCAAAATCGTGGCAAAGCTGGGTTTGAACATCATGTGGAATGAAGAAGAATCTTTCTGGGTATGTGTACTTACATTGAACTTGTCATATGATTATACTATAATTAATAAATGACACTGATTTACATTATTGTTTTAATAACTGATACATAAAGGTCACTGAGCTGTGCAAATATTTATGGTATATTGAGTTTGGCCACTATTCAGGAATTGCATTATGTGTCATTCTTACTCCAATTAATCCATTATAAATCAAAGGTAAGCAACTGTGAAGGGTTCAGTGTCTTAAGTGACACTTACACAGGACATTTTTTGAGTTAAGTTCGTAATACTACAGGTGATGTTAAAATGCTAAATATTTAAGAGAACAATTCACAACCAGTGTCTCCGAACAACAGCAGAAAAGGGATGTAACTCTAGTTACTCAAAACCAATATTCATTCAACAGCATACACTTTTGTTGAAAACACAAGTTGTCTGTCTCCATTAAAAGTTCAGTTGCTATTACGTTTGTAGTAGATGACGTTTTCTGAGCTGTCGCACTAAATGTTCAAACCTTCCATTCTTGTTAGATATGGTTGAACACCAAAAAGAAAGTCAGCTTCATCAGACTAATACGCAACAAATGACATCTGGAAACAAGTACATAATATTAACTGTAATGAAGACATTTCTTCTTTATTTGTACACTTTATTCAAACCTAATTTTAAGGTTGAGCTGGATGCAAAGTTCAAAAATCAGACATGCGGACTGTGTGGCGACTTCAACGGAGTTCAGATGTATAACGAGTTTAAAACAGGTAAATAAGATACTTAATACAAAAGCTTAAAACAAGCCACACAATGACAGTATTCACATTTACTATAAACTTTTTTTACTTTAGAAACAGGGGATTCTATAACTACTGAATATTTTGGAGAGGTCTGGAAATCCAATGGTCCTACTGAAAAATGTGAGGAATTTTCCTCCCTAGCCACACAGACCAATGCAAATCAGGTAAGTAAATTACACTGGCTTCAAATATACAACATTTAAATACAATTTAAATACAATTTAAATGCATTAAATACTTTTGCCAACAGAAATACCTGTGTAAGGACATTCTGTCTGGACCTGCATTCCTCAGCTGTAGAGACCTAATTGATACTGACTCCTTCATCAACGCCTGTGTTAAGGACCTGTCCCACTGTAACAGCAGTAGTTTGTCATGCTTGTGTTCAACCATATCAGAGTACTCCCGTCAATGTGCTCATGCAGGTGGAAATCCACAACAATGGAAGACCGCACAACTGTGTGGTAGGTACAGGAATAAGAAAATATGCAAGTTTGAGCTTTGATGTTGTCTCTGTAGTTATTTATCAGATTCATTCTCTCTCAATTGTAACATTCTTGTGTTGAAAAGCTGAAACATGCCCATTCAACTTGGAGTACAGGGAATGTGGTAGTCCGTGTACAGACACTTGCAGCAACCCCCAGAGAAGCCAAGTATGTGAGGATCACTGCGTGAATGGATGCTTTTGTCCATCTGGTATGTTTCTTGATTTTAAAACCAGTTTAATCTACTTTTGTACAGAAACCAGCAGTTGTCAGATTTTTTAAAGAATTAGTCTATATTGATTTCTAATTCATGTTTTGAATTACTTGATTTTTGCTCTTGACTTTAACGATTACTGTAAGGATTTAGTAGGCCTACTTCATGCTCTCAAATTACTTTAATTACTTGTAACTTAACTGTAAAAGAAACTGAAATTACAGTTTTAGCAGCAGGCTAGCATGCTGGTTTGGTACTAAGTTGTCTAGGAGTAACAAATGAATTAGTCCATATGAACATATTTAGGCTATCTCTTCATGGGCAAGGACAAATGTAATGAATAACACTCTTCTTTATAGAGTTCTAATGCTACATCGGACAGTGTAGGTGTAAATGTACTATACAGTAACACTGTTTAGCCTAATGTACCACAAAACCATGGAAATTGTCACCTAATGTACGCTGAAATATAAATGTGGTGGTTAGAATAAATGCAGTTTTGTTTTGATTTTGGATGGCGATGTGTCGATATACTTAAGATTCAAAATTAAACATTTTTTGTTGTCTTTCTTACACATATGTTAATACATCATGTCAAAAACATTGATAAATATTATCATCTTATTCATTTGTGCTTACCATTTAATCAAGAAAGCAATTTTTTCCCTCATGACACCTTCCGGGCTCCAGCTCTGGTATTGACATTAAAATAAATAAAATAAATCCCTGCACCACCCACACATGTATGACTACACGTTTTGCATTGTCCAGAGCAGTTTACTGTGGGCTTAAGGCTAATAACTTCATTATGCCTCTCACAAGGGACTGTCTTTGATGACATTACACAAAGCGGGTGTGTTCCTGTTGGCCAGTGCTCTTGCTTACACAAAGGCAAGTCATTCAAACCAGGGGAATCCTACTCAAAGACATGTCAAAAATGGTAATAACCTCACAATCTTCAATATAATTTTATATTTTAACGTGTATTTGAAGCTCAGTCAAACTGACTAAACTCTGTTGACAGCACTTGTACACAGGGTCAGTGGAGCTGTGAGGATATGAACTGTCCTGGTATCTGCTCCATACTGGGTGGCTCCCACATCTCCACCTACGATGACAAAATATACACTTTCCACGGAGAATGCTCTTATGTTCTCTCAAAGGTGAGGTATTCAGAGTTAAAGGACAGGTTCACAATTTGTCTTACAACAACAGTCAGGTGCCCATTTTTACTTTGAAACAGTTTATTTTTCTGTGCATTTCCAGTGGGGACAATATCCGCAGTCTTCATTCAAATAAACCAATATGACGTTATATTCAGAGAAACTTAGGCATGCATTTTTTGCACAGGACAATGACTGGAGACATCACACATACTTTGGAAGTATGTTCAGGGGGCAAAAACAATTTCACTGTACAAATGGGCATGTTAGTAAGTTGTTAAGACTGTCCTCTAGAGAAAAAACACAGATATTTGCATTCAAGTGACAGAAGCTCTCTAGTGGCCATAGTGATTATTACAGGAGCAAAGAAGGAAATCAGCTGAAGTTAATATATAGTGTCAAAGTCATTGTGAGGAGGTCAGTGTGGATGGATGGATCAACAAAATATTAGACTTTAATACAGGAGAACGATGTTCATATCCCATTTACAACCGCAAGTTTAAAAAAAATCATGATCATGATTCTTGTTGTTACCTAAAATTAATGAAATAATCATTTAAACTCAAATCACAATGTTTTGCTAACCACCTGCCATAGGGACCTGAATTTTTTTTTGTAGACATTCAGCCTTTGTTGTTTAAACTGGAGGACTTATTGATATTGTTTGAAAAGAAAAAGTGAACCTATCCTTTAAAGCAATTTATCCCTTGATTCACAAACCAAATAGCAGTACTTGTAAATAATTAAGTGCATTTTTTTTAACTTCTTGACTTTAGGAAGTCAATGGGACTTTCACTGTCCTGGGTGACCTGAACACATGTGAAAAGTCAGATAAATCAACTTGCCTGTCTGCAGTCACTCTACTACTGCCAAAATATCTGGTAATACTACAGTATATTATTGTTTCCACCTAATAAAAACATATTTATTGGATTTTCTCCATAAAATATACTTCCATTTCCATGTTTCCTGATCTTTTAACTACATATTTTGTCATTTTTCCGACTGCAGATGATTGCAGTTAGAGCTAACGGACAAGTTTTTGTCAGGAAACTATTCTCTCAACTGCCTCTTTACATGGGTGAGTGGTTGGTTCATTTCGGTATTCATCACAGATAACTGACTTTGAGTTTATGTTAATTCAACTGTTAATTCAATGTGAATATGTTTTTCTCCCACAGATGACATAACCATCTTCAGCCCATCAACATTTTACATTGTTATCCATACCACCTATGGGCTTCATCTTGATATTCAGCTCACACCCATTATGCAGGTTTACATCAAAGCATCTGTGTCCAATAAGGGAAAACTCAATGGTGTGTTTTCATTCTGTACCTTTTTTGATTACACTGCAAAATATCCACTATTTCATTGCATGTTTTATTGTGTATTTCATCTTTTTTTTAAATGTATTATCTTTATGCAGGTCTTTGTGGAGATTTTAATGATGTTGAGGCTGATGACTTCAAAACCACACAGGGACTGACTGAGGGAACAGCTGTTACATTTGCCAACACTTGGAAGACCAAACCAAGCTGTCCAGATGTGACAAACATACTTCAGGACCCCTGCGATCTGAGTATAGACAAAGGTAGGTTAACTGACATTATGCTCTGTATGTGTCATTTTTCAAGGTAACCATCTAACATGTTAATTTGTTCTTGTAGAAAAATATGCCAAATACTGGTGCTCCTTGCTGTCAGACAAAAAAGGAATTTTTGCCCGGTGCCATTCTGAAATAGACCCACAAGACTATCACGATGTAAGCTTTTTTTCTTTCTTTTTTTTACGTGCGGTCTAATATATGTGTGCGTATGTATTTTTTATTCATTGTTTAAAAACAGCATATTTAGCTTGTTGCTGTTTCTCTCCACAGTCTTGTATTTATGACACGTGTGCCTGTGAGGAGAGTGAGGAGTGCATGTGTGCTGCCATCTCCTCCTATGTCCATGCATGTGCTGCTGCAGGTGTCTCACTGAGTGGATGGAGGAACACTGTGTGCCGTATGTTTTACCCAAACAATCAAGTGTGAAAATGAGAATTTATGTGTCTTATTTAAAAGTGGCTGTAAGTGAGGTGTTTTCTTTCAACAGAGAAATACACAACCGGCTGCCCTTCTACTTTCGTGTATGGCTACCAGATGACAAGCTGTGGTCGCACCTGTCACTCTCTTGGTCAGTCAGACTTAACATGTGAGGTTGAATTAACCCCATTTGATGGCTGCGGCTGTGCTGAAGGAACTTACCTAAATGAAAAGGGGGAGTGTATGTCAGCCTCACATTGCTCCTGCTATATGGAAGGCAAGAATGTGCAGTCCGGGGACATCATGAAGGTCAATGGAAAAACTTGGTGAGGATTTCAATATTTACAGACACATTATGGCAACAAATTATTCTTAAATCTGTCGTTCTAGGTCATGGTGAACTAAGCAGATAGCCTGCAATGTGAGTGAAAATAACTTTGAAGTGTAACAAATTTCCAGCATGTGTTTTGAAACACTGTTTCAGTATGCAGGGGGAAATTGGTGGTAAGCTTTACCATACAAATAGCTTACTAATACCTGCCTCGCACAGTGTAGTGGTCTTACTGCTAATAACATAGATGGAGATGAACCTGGCTCATCCGACAACAGGGCCAAACACAACTATGATATGGAATTTATGAAATCTTGTTTTAAAAAAAAAAAAGAAAAAATCCTCAGTATGTTGTAAGTAGTGAAGTACTGGCCTTCTGTCTTTCCCAAAAAAATCAAGCAATTATTAGGCTTATTAATGTGTTGAAGGTCGAAGGTACAGGTTACCTCAGTGTTTAGCAGAGCAAAAGGTCCTAGTTTTGAGTAATAAATCAGATGACTCTCTGTGGTAATTTGGTGTTTTGAGGGTTTCTTCCCAGAGCTCAGGATTTCAACCTGTACTCCAAAGATAGTTTTTTTGAATTTGAAGCTCTAAACTGGCCGTGTGAATGTAGTTATCATTTTGTACGTGTAATAGACAGGTTAATTTTCCAGGTACTCACTGCATCTTGCTTAATGTGTGCTAGGATAGTCTCCGGGACCCTGCAACCCTTAAAACAATAAGTAGTTAAGATAATGGAGGTGTCAAGTTATCTTAAACATGGACCATTACTTACTGAGGTAAGTGATGGATCCTAAGGCTAGACTGGTTGGGGACCTCGGCCCTGGATAGTTCATGTTTTAGCAAGAAAAGAGCAGAAATTGGCAAGAAACAACAAGAGGCTTTTCTTTCCTTTGTCCATGTTAACTATCTTTCTGTGTATTTCAGCTACTGCCATGCGGGAAAATTAAGCTGTAAAGGCAGCTACATATATGAATGTAGGTACAAAGCACTCACTTTGTCATAGCATTGCTTGTATAGCAAAGCATAGTATGAGCAATTCAAAGCACGCAGTGGTGTCCTTTGCAACACACTACTGTCTTTGTCATCAGCATGCTACGATCCAATGGTTTTCTTCAATTGCTCGCGTGCAGAGGCCAGTGACAAGGGATCAGAGTGCCAAAAAAGCTGCCAGACTCTGGACGCAGAATGTGTATGATTGAGATTATGTTTAATACATTTTGTTGCATATTCTACACATGTATTCAAAATCAGATGAATCACATATTAAATGCATTGCTGTCACACTGTATAGGTCAGTACACAGTGTGTCTCCGGCTGTGTGTGTCCTGATGGCCTTTTGTCAGATGGTAAAGGGGGTTGTGTTAAGGAGGAGCACTGTCCCTGCACATATGGTGGAAAATCCTATAAATCTGGACAGACAATCACTGTGGACTGTAATACCTGGTGAGTGCTCTTGTACTACTGTAATGTTGTGCTCTGTCAGTTCATATTTCCTTGTGTCCTTTTTGAATTTTGATATATAACTTTACATAAATGTATTATTTCGAATCATAGCACTTGCAAAAGCAGAAAATGGGAATGTACGGATCATGAGTGTGGTCAAACCTGTACAATATATGGAGAAGGGCATTACATCACTTTTGATGAAAAGAAATTCTCCTTCACTGGGGACTGTGGCTACGTCTTCACTCAGGTATCACACATACTTATATTTAGTCTTTGTGCTTTGGCTAAAGTAAATCTTGTGATACTGACATTAATATATTTTAGGATTACTGTGGGGATGATATGAATGGCACGTTCAGGGTCCTGACTGAGCGCAATCAATATGGAATAACTGAAAGCAGCCATTCCACTGCTGTCAAGCTCTTCTTGGGGGTACAAAACACTACTACATGCAATTTAGATACATTTGAAAAGTGCTGAAAATATCTGTGAGTATATTTTGTTTTGTTTTGTTTTTTCAGAACAGTGAAATTGTTCTTTCAGAGGAAAATGTCAGAGCTATCAAACAAAGCAAGGGGTTAAACATACCCTATAAGGTTCACACTATCGGTATGTATCTTGTCATTGAGGCAAAGAATGGTCTTGTTCTCATTTGGAATAAGAAGACAACAATCATGATCAAACTCAGCTCCACATTCAAGGTAGGTGGGCGGACATACAGCTTGTTAGATACAAATTCATATGGTTGCCATTTTACAAATTAACTACCTGTCATTTTATTCCAGGGCAAAGTGTGTGGTCTGTGTGGGAATTACGATGGAAATATCAAGAACGATTTCACCACCAGAAACAAAGACGTTGTTGTTGAAGCTCTTGAGTTTGGAAACAGCTGGAAAATGTCACCTACCTGCCCTGACACAGAAGCACAAAAGAATCCCTGCACTCTGTACTCCTACAGGCACGCATGGGCAGAGAAACACTGCAGCATTATCAAGAGTGAAGTGTTTGCTGCCTGCCATGCAAAGGTAAAACTGGCTAGCAATATTACATGGCATGTAATGTCAAACAATGTCATAGCAATTAGTCAAATGTCTAAACAATGACTTTCTATGTAATTAGTTAGCAGAGAATAATTCAGCCCATACTTGCATTTATAATGACTTCTTTTAAAAAGGTGGATCACCAAAACTATTATGATGCCTGTGTGAGAGACACATGTGCCTGCAATACGGGAGGAGATTGTGAGTGTTTCTGCTCGGCTGTAGCAGCCTATGCAGAAGTCTGTAATAAGGTCGGAGCCTGTGTGAGATGGAGAACTCCCAAAATCTGCCGTGAGTGTTTAGTTGGTGTAAGGAAATAAACCTAAAAAAACACAGTGTATAACGATTATCGTAATCTGTGAGCATCAGCAAGTTTACGAACAAAACTTGACTCACTTTATTATGAAGATTACATACATGATTATGTAATGTATTATTGTATCTTTTTAATATTCCTTTCTATTGTTTCATTAGCTCTATTCTGTGATTTTTACAACACTGATGGAGAGTGTGAATGGCACTATAAGCCTTGTGGAAATCCGTGCATGAAAACATGCAGTAATCCCTCAGGAAGATGTTCCAATCAAATTCCTGCATTAGAAGGTATATCTAACATGAAAGTGATGGTTTATTTTATTTTAAGGTTATAATTATTCATGGAAAGTTGACTGAACATGTATGACCCACTGCACAGACAATGCTAAACACAGTTGTGCTTGCCTGACGTGTCACTGATTTTTCATCTATTTTCACAACTCAGAGTTTCTCACATGGTTTAAGGTGGCCTTCTTGTCTGTGCTAGTATTGCGACTTACAGTAGCATTTATCTTTTTAAGGCTGTTATCCAACTTGCCCACCCGAACAATCTTATTTTGAAGAAGTTACCATGAAGTGCGTGTCAGAGAAGGAATGTGGCTGCTATGATGATGAAGGGAAGCATTATAAAGAAGGAGAGATGATGACACCAAAGGAAAACTGTCACAAGTGGTAGGGCACTTTCCATCTTCCTAATGCTGAAGCTGGTGAAAAAGCGAATGATCACCTTTATATTGTTTTTGCAAAAACTGATGAAATACTGTATGTATACTGATATCATACAATTATGTATTTTAAAGTACTATTATATAGGCGCATTAGCTGTAGCTTACTATATATTTTTGTAGATGTATCTAAATACATCTACAAAAATACAACAAGACAAGACGATAAAGTATTATATGTACATACATTGTGTTCTTGATTTATCTTTTTTTAAGAGAAACCTTTCTTTAATTATCTTTCAGTTATTGTTATTCAACAAAGGTGGAGTGCTCCTATGATGTGCAAGGTGAGTGTAAAACACAACATTATGGTTAAGATGATCCGTGTGATAGTCAGTGACAAAATCATCATTACTTGTACTATACAAATATCTTGAACACACATTTGTAACATCTGGTAAAACGATACAGATCCATATAATGTATTGTCTATCTTTTGCAGCTTGCACTTGTTTATATAATGGGCACATATACGACTATGGAGATACAATCTATAACACCCATGATGGAGATGGAAGCTGTATAACTGCTGTTTGTGGAAAAAATGGAAATATCACTAGAGAAATAGAGCCTTGCCGTACAACTACAACGACCGAAACACCGACTTCTACAACAGTCTTTGTTTTTTCAACAACTCAAACTGTCACTCCAAGCATTTCAACTGAGTCAGTGACTACAATTCACACATTCTCAACACCAAGAGTTTCTACAACAACAGCAGTGCCACCTTCCTCATTGCCTTCACCTGCAACCACAGAATTTGTCTCACCACCCACCACAGAAATCACAACCAAGAAACCAACCACAACCACAGAAAAACAAACCACAACCAGGGAAAACCCAACCACGACCACAGAAAATCCCACAACAACAGCATTAATTACTGAAAACCCCACCACAGAAAAACCAACCAGAATAACTGAAACACCAACCGCAACCACAGAAAAACCAACTCCAACCACAGAAAACCCCAAAACAACAGCATTAATTACTGAAAACCCCACCACAGAAAAACCAATCACAACAGAAAAACCAACCATAATAACTGAAACACCAACCACAGAAAAACCAACTCCAACCACAGAAAAACACACAACAACAGCATTAATTACTGAAAACCCCACCACAGAAAAACCAACCAGAATAACTGAAACACCAACTGCAACCACAGAAAAACCAACCACAGCCACAGAAAAACCCACAACAACAGAATTAATTACTGAAAACCCCACAACAGAAAAACCAACCAGAATAACTGAAACACCAACTGCAACCACAGAAAAACCAACCACAGCCACAGGAAAACCCACAACAACAGAATTAATTACTGGAAAACCCACCACAGAAATCACAACCACAGAAAAACCCACCTCGCCCACTTTTGAAACCACAACATTATCAACTTCAACTCTTCAGTCTTCAACCCCAGCTGTATGTTTCTGCAAGTACATGGATCAATTTTTCTCTCCTGGTAAGCAATGTGATTTTAACATCAGTTTTTGTTCATGTTGTTATCTTATTAGATAGTTATACTTGTTTTACGATGCAACCTGACTCATCTGATTACAACTGGCCGCCTTAATGGTTTTTGTCTTGATTTTCTCATGTAATTGGTGATTTTGCTCTAACTACTTTGTTTTTGTTTTTGTTTTTACATATAGATAGCTTAATGTACAATATAACTGATGGAGCAGGCTGGTGTTTTACTGCATATTGCACTCTGGCATGCGATGTTAAGAAGACTGCCGGACCATGTAACCCTATTACTCCAACAACTCCTGCCACCACCACCACTGGGTCACCAAATATTACAACTACAGGATCAGGGGGACCACCAAAAGACTGTTCATATCTCACGCCATCCAGAAAGGTAATTGAATTTAACTATACACATATATATTTTAAAGGAACAGATCATTTACTATTCATCCTGGGGCTCAATACCACACCCTATTTACAGGCATAAAATGAAATATTCTAGCGGTACAATTCTAAATACCTTATATGTAACTGAAAGACATATACAAGTAAACCCAAAATATCATATATTATCTACACATTTCATCACGAGTGTAATTGTATATATCAACTTAGAATAATATGTACAGTATATGAAATAATATCCTTGTTTCCTGAATCACATGCACATGTCCATAAAACAAATTCCTCCAACAGCTCATATGTCAAATGTTCTATGAATGTATTAAATGTTTTTTGTTTTGTTTTTTTGGTAGTAAAGTTGAATTTTGTCCTACACAGCACGGCGAGACCTGGAATTTAAACAATTGTGCAAATGAAACATGTGTCAATGGAAAAGTAGTAAAAGAACATGTGCCATGTGATCCAGGGACCCCACCTACATGTGAAAATGGGCATCCCCCAGTTAGGGTTTATGATAAAGATGGCTGCTGTTTCCACTACGAGTGCAAGTGTAAGTTAAAATGAAGGCATAAATAATGTCATATTCAAGCTACATCTTAAATATACGTGTATATATGTGCAAAATATACTGTTTTCTTTGGTATAACACTCACTGCTATTATCTAATTGTTGCAGGTGTTTGCTATGGCTGGGGAGATCCTCATTTTGTGACATTTGATGGTCATTATTACAGCTTCCAGAAAAACTGCACCTATGTCCTGATCAAAGAGATCATTCCTCGATACAATTTTACGATCCTTATTGACAACATAAACTGTGATGACTTTGTAAATTCAACCTGTCCTAATGCCTTGATTGTGCAATACAAAGACTATGAAATTATTCTTAAACAGGAGAGGAACCCAAACACAGTGAATATGGTAAATTGTGCAAATTGCTTTAACTTAATTTAATTATTTTACTTGAATTTATTTAAGTACTATGCAGTGATAATATATTGTTCTGTGTTGTCATATTCATGGTAAATATGAAGAAACCTGGGGCCTTTTTTGGGAAGACTCTCACAAATTTCACTAATTTCTTTAGGTATACATTAACGGCAAGCGCATAACTCCAACCTACGCTAATGATGACTTGACCATCACAAATACTGCAGATGAGCTGCTTCTGAGAATCCCGGCAATTGAAGCAGCTGTGATGTTCAAGGGGCTATTATTCAGTGTTGACTTGCCATTTTCCCTTTTCCACCACAACACGGAGGGACAGTGTGGTGAGCTGATAATTTGCTGTTAGAATGAACTTCTCGAACAGATGAGGCTGCACCTGATGTTAATAGATCAAAATATACCACCGGTACTAGAATTGATGTGGACGTGCCAGTGAATGTTACATATAAGGTGGATTGATTTTTTTGTAACAGTCAATGTTTGCTTTCACTAGGTACCTGTGACAATGATAGAAAAAATGACTGCAGATTACCAACTGGCCAGATTCATCCCTCTTGCTCTGAGATGGCAGAGGAGTGGTACGTAAAAGACAAGAATAAGCCAAATTGTAAGCCTCCTCCTACACCAACACCAATGCCAACAACAACACCAACAACAACAACAACAACAACAATGACACCAAAACCAACAACCACAACAACCACACCAAAACCAACAACACCAAAACCAACAACAACAAGCACAATACCAACAACAACAACACCACCAAAACCAACAACATCAACACCAAAACCAACACCAACAACAATGACAACACCAACAACACCAACAACAACAACAACGACACCAAAACCACCTCCAACAACAACGACACCAAAACCAACCACAACAACAACAACAGCAACAACAACTACGACACCAACAACGACACCAAGACGCACAACAACGACACCAAAACCAATACCAACAACAGCAGCAACAACAACAACAACGACACCAAAACCAACAACAACAACAACGACACCAAAACCAACAACAACGACAACGACACCAACACCAACAACAACAACACCAAAACCAACAACAACAACACCAAACCCAATACCAACAACAACAACACCAACCACAGCAACAACAACGACACCAAAACCAACAACAACATTGACAACAACAACAACAACAAAACCAACAACAACAACAACACAGACAAAAACAACACCAAAACCAACAACAACAACAACAACCACAACATCAAAACCAACACTAAAACCAAGACCACCAGTTTGCAGACCTGATATCTGCGAAATTTTGATCAGCAAGTAAGAATTTAAAGTGTATACATGAATTGAATATAATGTAAATTAAATCTCCAGTATCACTTGGATTAACAGCTTGCTCTGTTTTGATTTGTACAATTAGGGTGTTTGGGAAATGCCACGATGTAATTTCACCACATAACTTTTATGAGGCCTGTAAATATGATGTTTGCCACACAAAGAATCCCAGCATCAGTTGTTCCAGTATGGAGATCTACGCCATGTTGTGTGCTCAAGAGTATGTCTGTATAGACTGGAGGAAGACTACAAAGGGACAATGTGGTAAGATGGCTTTGTTGTAGTGGTACGCAAACACTGTGGGTAGCTGTGGCTCAGGAGGTAAAGCGGGTTGTCAATTCCTGGCTTCTCCGGTCCACATGTCGAAGTTTCCTTAAACAAGAGACTGTACCCCAAATACTCCCGATTGCCCCCAAGATTTAAACAACTTCATCATCAAACATATTAAACATATGTCAATGGACAAGTTGTAACATAATATGTGGAATGTGACCCAGACCCATTGTGTGAGTGTTTGAATGATTAGATCTCCCTGATAAGCAGCTTGGCACCTTGCATGGCAGCTCCTGGCTTTAGCGTATGAACGTGTTTGTAAATGGGTGAATGTGCCATGTAGTGTAAAGCACTTTGAATGGTCAGGGGGCTAGAAAGGCAAAATGTAAGTGCAGGTTTTTCACCATCAGTGTAGTCATCTGAATTTCTTCTTTCATCATTTTGATATGTAAATCAACTTTCTATTATTTTAGGACCTAAATGTGAAGGAAATAAAGTCTACAACCCATGCGGACCACTTGTTGTACCAACTTGCGATGCAAGGTAATCACTCATTTTTTTCTGTAAATACCCATAATTAAATAATCGCAGCAGCTTGAAATTCTAAAGAAAAATGTATTATTGAATTTATGAAATAACTGCAGGTTTTTTTTTTTCATCCATTCTTTTCATACATAGATACAATGATAGGTATGTACCAAAATGCCAGGGAGACAATAGAAACAGGGTCCCGCTCTGTAATCAATTTATGGAGGGATGTTTCTGCCCGAAGGGGACGACTGTGTTCAGTACAAAAAACACCATCTGTGTTTCCTCCTGTAAGAGCATTTTCTTAAATGACCAAAAATCTGATTTAAAAAAAAAAAGAATAAATAAATTTAAGGCTGCACTGATTGTTTTTTCTTGTTAAAGGTTGCACTGGACCTGCTGGCCAACCTAAAAAGGTAAATGCAACAGTGCATGATTTTCATCATTTCACATTTTTCGTGTTTGTTGTTGCTGTGACATTAACTCTGTTTCATCACTCAAACAGATTGGAGACATTTGGCAGAGTGACTGTCAGAAGTGTGCTTGTGTTGAGAATGAACTGAGTGTTCAGTGTCAACCCATCACATGTCCCATTCAAAAACCTGCAACCTGTAACAAGACAGGTGAGGTGTTGCTGAAACGGACAGAGGACTGCTGTGAGACATGGACATGTGGTAAGTGATTCCACATGCCTACATCTGCTGACATAATGTTGTAACAGAGACAGGTATAATACAATGGTAACAGTTTTTTGTTTTAGTTTTTTGGGAAAAAATGATACATACAAGATCAGATAAAGATCAGTTTATCAGTCATTGGGAGTACTATTTAGCCTGTGAAAATACTTAAATAATGTTTTCTGAAGCTCTAAAGCCAGAGAAAATATACCCGAAAGTGTTATTTCAGTTTGATTAAAAATACTTTTACAAGAATCTTAACTGAAAACCTGGCATAAAGAAAGCATTACAAACTGGGGGTCTAGGTGGGTCTCACAAGTGAGTTACATTTGAAGTTTAACCCATACCAGGGACAGAAATTCAGGATATTGTGGCTTAATGGAAGTCAAATGCTTTTTTAAAGTCCATTTAAGGGCCCATTATTAAAAGTTTAGGGTGGCATATTATATAGGCACACTAAAAGAGTATAAGAGAAAAAATTGGACTTTTTTCACAATTAAGAAACTCATTCATAATTGAAATAATGTTACATATATTGAGGAATATATATTATAAATATATTATAAATTATTTCAGTTAGTGTATCTTACTTTTTTTGTAATCTTGGTTTCATTTTAATCCAACCAACAGAATGTGACAGAAACACCTGTCCATTGCCAACAAAGTGCAAACTGGGATTTGAGTTGGAGGTCCACATCTCAACTGGTAGCTGCTGCTCCACGTACACCTGTGGTAAGCTCTGTGTATAGGCTTCAGTTACATTTACTTCTAGTATTACTGTGTGAAAGACCTAAAAACTGAACTAAGCATTTAAGCCTTTAATTAATCATATCTGTTTACATTCTTTATGATCTAGTACCCAAAGGCGTCTGTGTCTTTAATAATACTGAATACAAGGTAAGCAGTAATATAATGTATATATTTTACGTTTTCTATTAAGTCTACATGTCTAAGTGTTGTATGCCAGATGACAAAATAAAAGCTTTAAGACAATTCTATGTATAATAAATGGAAACCTAAAGAACTACAATTTAGTCCTTACATAATTCAGTGTTAAACATATCTAAAAATATTTTGACAGAAAAATAGATAAATGTTTCAACAAATAAATGTTTCCATGAATAAGTATAGTATAAAGTAAAACTATATATTAACTATGTATCTTCATCAATCATTTTAGTTGAATATAGCTCACCATTCTTCAGCACTCTAATCAATATATAAAATATATTTGTGGGAAAACAATGTACCAACCTTTGATTTTATTTCTTGATATTTATACAAAATGGTTCACATTTTATTGTCATGCTACTGAACTGCACAGCATGTTGTATTCTTAGTACAGCTATATCAGAAAAGGCAGTGTTTCATCCTCATGTAATGACTTTTATTATTTTACAGCCAAGTATGGAGTTCTCGACACACCCTTGTGAATTATGCTACTGTACTAATGAACAAGATCCAGACAGCAAGTTGAATCTCGTTGCATGTGCCGAGAAGCTCTGCGTTTCCTGTCCAGAGGTACGTTTAAATGCCACTATTCAAAGTATAGCTGTTTTTTTTAAGTATAGTTTAGTTTAGTTAAATATAGTGAAAGTGAAATAGCAAATTCTGTTTGACAACTACGATATTTGAATCATAATTTCAATCAATTTCAAAATCTATATAAACATACCTTTGACCTGCACAGCAGTTGTTGATGCATTTTTGTTCTTCATCTGAGCATGCTGATAAGCTTGAATGTGTAAATTTGGAGGATGCAGCCTTAAATGCTGGCATTGACTAGAAAGATGAAAAGAATATGTTCTCATGCATCTAAACAGTTATTTAGTTGTGTGCAAACATTTTGGTTTTGTCTGTTCATGTTATGAGACATGAGATGTCTCTGAGATTTCTGAGTTAGTAGAGGTGAATAAAATGTCTTCTACTGAATAAATAGTCCTGTGTATTCCACAGTTATCCAGATATGAAGGGCAATGTCATTTTTTCAAAGGAAACTATGTTCTGACCGCCATAAATTATGCATTCCATTCACTTCAATTGCTTTGGGGTTAGGAAATTATGGATGTGACTACTTAACACTAGTAATATCCAAAATATGTTTTTCTTTAAGGCTGAAATATTGTACATACTACTACTTACTAATTATGCATTAATTAAAGTGATCCATAAAGCTGCAGACCATGTTGATGTTTGTGTGTGTTTTTTTAATAGGGCCATGTGCTTGAAGCTCAATCTGGACTTTGTTGTGGATCTTGTAAAAAGATAAGCTGTATTCTGGAGCTCCCAGGTTTCCCTAATCCAATATTTATTGAGGTAAGTAAATTGTAACGGAGACACCTTTCGAATCGGTGCCTCATGCTCTCGTAACATTAAACTGTTATTAATCAGAAATGTTCATATTGATTGACCTCTTCTTCTCTTCCAATAGTCTTCTCACACTTGGTCACCACCAAATGACAACTGTACCAAGTACTACTGTGAGAAGGTGAAGGATGACTTTATCCTCTCTAAAAATGAAACAAAGTGTCCCGAGTTTGATCCACAGAACTGCGTTCCTGTGAGTATAATTCAGACCAGAAAGAAGTACAAATTCTCATTTCTGGCAGCTAAATATCTGAACCGATGCTGACTTATGTTGCAGCGGACTTTGCATCTGTGTCTGTAACAGTTTTAAGGTTTAAAACTGGCATCTGCCAGGTATAAATGAAAATGATAAGGGATTAGTTTTGCTATCTCTGCTAATGCAAAAGATTATTTACCTTCTTGATATTAGACATTTGATTCAGGCAAATAATTTTTAAAGACAAACACATGATGAGACATTTAGTTTTAAATTCACTGACATTGTATGTAGAAGACAAAATAGGCACTGTAAACTCAATACATGTAAATGGACTGAAATTATGAATACTATTGGTTAATGTATAATGTTAACGGTGCATATGAGGGAAGTAAATACAAATACATATACCAAATGTGCTAAAGTACACATAGTGAAGAAGAAATAGCTTCATATCACCTTGAGCAAAAGTATTTTTACAAGTGAGTCATATGTGACTTTGTGTTTATCTAAATTCTGACATCACATATTGTTTATTTTACAGGGTACTGAAAAAAGTGACATGAACGGTTGTTGCATAACCTGTAAGTATGAGTCGATATCATACATACAAATTAGACATGTTCAATTATCCTTTCCTTTATGAAGCTCATTCACAACTTGTAAAAACAAAGGTTTCTTAATTTGACTGATTTCACTCTCAAATGAAACATTAATTTAATGTCATTCTCAGGTCCTCTCAGCATGATTTGATTGTGGTAGAAACAGAAAATGCAACTCATAATTATATTCATAACTTATTAATTTGTGGATATCTTTTTAAGCTTTAAGCCCCCTTTTTTGTCAGACCATTCATCTAAAAAACCCAAAATTGATGATTCATTTTCTGTGGATCAACCAACCAATTGACCGACTAATCATATCAGCACTAAATGCCTCCATGATAAAGAGTCTTGATACTTTAGGGCTCATTGGGTAGACATCACCTATAATGCTGTTATGATTTGGAAACTCATAAAACCTGGCCGGAGTATATTCGCAACAAAGGCTAAATCTTCCAACATCGACCCATCCAGTTATCTAAGTGGTAGATTTCATTTGGCTACTAAAATACATGTTTTTATTCACAGGTGTTCCTCGTTACAACTGCCAAACATACAGAAACACGACCTACCTGGAGACAAAGAACTGCAAGTCAGTTGTGCCCGTGGAAATCACAACCTGCAAGGGGTCCTGTGGAGGGTCCTCCTCAATGTGAGATTTATAACAAAGATTCTCAGTCTGTTCAGTTTTTCATGTGGAGGGTTATTTGTTTACATTGTACAGCGAGGCACTGATGGTTATCTGGAACTGTCTTTATTTACAGGTACTCGGCAGAGAGCAACAGTTTGATGCATTCATGCTCGTGCTGTCAAGAAATGGCCACCAGCAAGAAGGAGGTGGAGATGATCTGCTCTGATGGCACAAAGATAGAGCACTCCTACATTTCAGTTGACAAGTGTGGTTGCCAAGTGGCTGAATGTAAAAATAACAAAACCGAGATTAACTTTTAAACATTACGAAAGGCAAAGGTTTTACTGAACGGAATGTCTGTCAAATATACTTTTATAATCCTTAATAATTCCTCTTCACTCCAAAAAAAAGTCAAGACTCAATATGTGAAGACTACCAGAGGCACACGTTGGGGTATTAGCTGTCAGATTAAGGCTGAGCTGTATCAGCAGTCCCATATGCCAAATTAAACATTTTAAACAACTGAAGTATTGTGGTTGGAAATGTTTAGTACTCTGAGCTGTTGAACCTGCATGGATTTACCCATAGTGCTAAATAGTGATAAAATGTTTCCTGCACCTCTAGGAATTGGCACTTTGAACTTTCACGATACCTGCCGTTACTTTGCTAGCACATATTGGTGTCATGGTGTCTCTTTTAGTTTTTGAAGGGCTGGGTCCTTTTCTCAGTGTTTATCAATCTTCATGTGGGGTTTTCAGTCTAAGAGGGTGTTTCTCTTCCTGTTACTATAAATGACACAAGAAGACACAAGAATGGGTTCAGATGTGCAGTGCATAGTAGCAATACTTTGACTTTCTTTTGCATTGGACATGAGAAATATATTTCAATCAATCAATCAATCAATCAATCAATCAATCAATCAATCAATCATTTAATCAATCTTGCAACAAAACAGTCCAAATAAGTAACAATTAGCATTAATCAACAAATTAGCAACAATATATGTGCATGAGAAGGTGGGGGAGGGGTTTCAGTCCCATGGCAGTGGCCCAAGGATAGGAGCTACTCCCTGAGAGGCGGTGCACCCAGCACCTCTCTAGATCTGGACAGTTGTGGTAAAACATTAAATATAGATTTTACTTTCAAATAATTGTTGACCATTATTTCTTACTGCTCATTTACATAAATTATCTCATAATTTGATGAATATGTCCTAGTAATTAAGGAAAGAGTGGAAAGAATATCCACATTTTTGGATGTTTCAAACGTCTGTCAAATCTGAATGTTTTCATTGTCATTAAAACACACTTTTATTTACTGATGATCATTTGTTCTTGTGTTTTTTTTATTGGCTATTTCCTAAATAGAATTTATTTAAGGTGTTGACATGATGCATTGTTAGTAGTGACAAATATAATTTTCAGAGTAGGAAAAAGTACTCAGGTCATTAATTCCAATAAAAGTGTCTGATATATTAAATGAATTTAACAAAGTACATCATTGAAAGTGACGAAACAATGCATCAGCAGCATTTAATATATCAGTCACAGCCTGTTTTTCTGCAAAACCAGTTCTACTTCAGTACTTGGAGTAAATTCAGATGGTGATACCTCTTTACTTTTATTTAAGTGTGATTTTAAATGCAGGATTTGTACTTGTAATTAAGTACTTTACATTGTATTGATACTTTTACTTAACCCTTACATACAGTTTTGCATTTATAAAAATGTGCATCAGCTGCACAATTATTTTTTTAAATTATGTTAAGTGTGTTAATTATGTATTTTATTTCCTTTTTTGTGTACTATTGGTCACTTCATGAAAAGTCTGGCTAGAATAAATGTGTATAGGGTGTTTTTACAGCTTATAAATGTAAAAAAACAAAAAGAAAACACGAACAGTATGTAAGGGTTAAGGAAAGGATGTGAGCACTGCCGGTCACAAAAACTGATGGGTCACCAAATACGGTGTAACACCGGAACTGATCTTCTCTCGCATCGCGTTATCCCGCCGGAACATTTAAAGTGCAACACGGAGCTTGGCAGTCATGTCGGCGCTCAAGTCGCGGTGCTCACAGTTAGTCAAAATTTAGTTTCAGATAACTCATTCTGTGTATTTTAGAAAAGCAGAATACATATATTTTGATATTATGTTTTGAAAGAAAGCGAAGTATTGGTCGCAGTGTCGATAAACTTTGAAGTAAAGTAAGTTTAATACCGACTTCTCCCTCCGTCTTTCTCCTCTAGCTAACGTAACGCTGGTTAGCCAAGTTGATGTGATGAACCTACTACAGCTTGTTTCCTATTTACATGACATTACCAAGCACGGGATAAACCCTCTGTAGGAAGCACAGCATTCATTTATCACGTCAGTTTAAAGTATTGGTGCATCTTGTAAACATAGCTTCAGATTTTACTCCACATATTGGCGCTTTATTGCTTCCGATCAGGTCGCTCATGTTAACTCTGTAACATATGTTCATTAGTTGAATATATGTTCATGTTGTACCACACATTTATTTATAACATCCTGAATATTTTTGTGTTTGTTAGATTTTATCAGTGTTTTACAGAATAATGATATGCCGATGGTATCAAAATGTTATTGTAATAATCCTAATGTTACTCCTGGTGCTTAAACATAGTTAAATTACTTCACACAATAGGAGGGATCCGCAAAATAAATTATATCGAAACAGTTTTAGCACAAAAGTAAGCTGCTCAAAGGTTCAGACATTTGACTAGAAATCACTTTAAATGCACCCATTCATGTTAAAAATAAGAATCATAACTTTTTTCCTGGTGAAATTGATGTGCCAGAAATGTGTAATAAGTGTTATCTGAGTGTTAACAGTGAAATTAATTTGTTTAAAGGCAGTGAAATTAGTAAACACACGTAATAAGAGTTATACTGGGCTCATACAGGCCATTAGTGCAGACTGCTGGGCTACATAACGTCTTCACATCACTGCTAATAAACAGCAGAGGAGCTGAAGCCGACCTGTAAGGAAGAATGTGATGTGTGTGATCTGGACGCTGGGAGTTTGTTAGTCAGGTCAAATGCAGCTGTCTTCCATTCTCTCTGAAGTTTGCCACACTTCAGTCAATAATGTTAATTTAGAAAATCCTTGCCAGATTAGCAAGTGCTCAACAGACAGGGGCCTGGTTCTCTATACTGTGGCTTTTTTGCCTCTGTTTGACCAGTAGGAAGCTTATTCCTTGTGGCTAGACAGAATAGCACTGCTAATGAAGGTAGGAGAGCTGGTTTGTGTTCACAGTGTCCTCTGAAAATAACAATAATCATGACATGTGAAATGATTGGCGGTATTGATACCTACAGTATGTTACACATCTCTAATGCAGAACATGTTTATTAATCATAATAACCCATTGATGGTTTCTCTGCTTTCTCAGTTACCTGTCTTAGTCATGGCATCACTATCAGAGGAGGTGCTTCTGGTGGTGAAAAAGGTTCGGCAGAGGAAACAGGATGGCACACTTTATCTGATGGCTGAACGCATAGCCTGGGGCCCAGAAGGCAAAGACCGCTTCACTGTCAGCCACCTATATGCAGATATCCGCTGTGAGTATTCGTTACCCTCAAGTCACAAGCAGTGCTAACGTAATAATGCAATGCAGATGTGTGATAATGTGTTACTTCTGTTGTGTGCAGGTCAGAAGATCAGCCCAGATGGTAAAGCAAAAATTCAGCTCCAGCTAGTCCTTCACACCGGCGAGAGCACCACATTCCACTTTTCTAACGATAGCACTGCACTCAAAGACCGCGAAGCCACCAAGGAATTGCTGCAACAGTTACTGCCCAAGTTCAAGAAGAAAGCTAACAAAGAGCTGGAGGAGAAAAACAGGTGACACTCTGAAGCTGATTTCCAAAGTTTGCCTTCAAGGATAAGTCTGTTGATACTATTTTTCTTAAAATACTTATCACATGAAAGAGCAAAACCATTAACGAACTGATCCTAATAACAAATCATGAGAGCCTGATATACTGAGGTCTTCTGTACCATACACCTCCATCGTAGTTTAAAAACTATTTAAAACTAATCAGTGAGCCACACAGTCGCAGCCAGTAACATGTTCTTTCATTACAATGAAAATGGGGATTGTGTTGTTTTAGTAAACTGAATATCTTTTGGGTTTTGGACTGTTAGTCAGGCAAAACAAGACATCTGGAGACGTTACCTTTAACTCTGGAAAACTTTAATGGTCATTGTCACTATTTTATGACCTTTTTAATGATTAATTGAGAAATGTAGTTTATTTATTTATTTGAACATGTTGAAATAATGAAACAAAATAAACAGGTGGTGAATAATAACAAAATAGTAATGACAGCAACATTTTTAGACAGACAACAAAACAATAACAATTCAGTGTTTGAAAGAGTGGAGGATGAAGTAAAGAACTTTTTGTAGTCCTACACCTTTTTCCCTTTTTTTCACATCCAAGCCAAATAAGAGAGAAGGAAAAAAAAAACAAAGATTCAAAACAACACAAGTGAAACTAATTGGCAGATTAATCTATAAGCAAAATAATTGTTGAAAATAATAATTATAGCTCCTGTTTGTTGTTCTGCTGCTGTGATTAACTCACTTACCAGTTCACTGCTGAAAATAGTCCACAACAAAAACACTATTTAAAGCTGTTTAAAAAGTGTTCACTAAAAACAACTTTAAAATCATGTAGACTTGTTAAAAAAATTAATATATATATATATACAGACCCTTTCCAAAAAATTAGAATATCATGGAAAAGTTGTTTAAGTTCCACAATTCCATTCAAAAAGTTAAACTTTCATAGATTATAGATTCAGGGCCCACAACTTAAACAATTTCAAGTATTTATTTGTTTATTTTTACATAATTTGGGCTTCCAGCTCATAAAACCCACGAAAACAGGAATTCAAAAAATTTGAATACTGTGAAGAAATCACTATTTACTTCTCAGTTTTTGCAGAAAAAAAAGAAAGAAATTAGGATCACATCAAATCAATCAAAATATGGTACTTTCAAAACGATATGTCAATCTTCAATACTTGGTTGGGAATCCCTTTGCCTTAGTAACTGCCTCGATGCGACGTGGCATTGAGGCAATCAGCCTGTGGCATTGCCTGGGAGTTATGGAAGCCCAGATTTCCTTGATGCTTGCTGTCAGCTCTTCTTTGTTGTTGGGTCTGGTGCCCCTCATTTTCCTCTTGAGAATACCCCATAGATTCTCAATGGGGTTTAGGTCCGGCGAGTTGGCTGGCCAGTCAAGCACTGTGATGGCATGGGCATCAAACCAGGTTTTGGTGCTTCTGGCGGTATGGGCAGGGGCCAGGTCCTGCTGGAAGATGAAATCTGCATCTCCATACAGATCCTCAGCAGAAGGAATCAAGAAGTCCTCTAAAACATTCTGGTAGACTGTTGCGGTGACCTTGGATTTAAGAAAGCAGAGTTTACCAACACCTGCACCAGACATTGCACCCCAAATCATGACTGACTGTGGATATTTCACACTGGACCTCAAGCAGCTTGGGTTCTGTTCCTCACCCGTCTTCCTCCAAACCTTTGGACCTTGATTCCCGAATGAAAGGCACACTTTACTTTCATCGGAAAAGAGGACCTTGGACCACTGGCCAACAGTCCAGTCCTAGTAGCCTATCTCCCGGATGTGTCTGAATGTGGTGGTTTTTGAAGCTGTGACTCCCGCCTCATTCCACTCTTTCTGGATCTCTGCCAGATTCTTGAATCTTCTCTGTTTGATAATCCGCTGAAGCCCACAGTCATCTCTTTTACTGGTGCATCTTCTCCTGCCACATTTTGCCCTTCCACTAGACTTTCTATTGATATGCTTGGACACAGCACTCTGTGAACAGCCAGCTTCCTTAGCTATGAACTTTTGTGGCTTACCCATCCTATGGATGGTATCAATGATGGTCTTCTGGCCAGTTGTCATGTCTGCAGTCTTCCCCATATTGAAACGAACTGAGACAATTGAACCAAACTGAAGCAATTTAATGACACCTGGGGAAACCTGTGCAGGTGCTTTGAGTTTAGTAGATGCTTAGTGTGTGACACTCAGTTTAAAACATTCATGCCCTGCAAAATTTGGGCTGATTTCTTCACAGTATTCTAATTTTTTGAATTCCTATTTTCGTGGGTTTTATGAGCTGGAAGCCCAAATTATGTAAAAATAAACAAATAAATACTTGAAATCATTTAAATTGTGGGCCCTGAATCTATAATCTATGAAAGTTTAACTTTTTGAATAGAATTATGGAAATTAAATAACTTTTCCATGATATTCTAATTTTTTGGAAAGGGTCTGTATATATATATATGTCATCTGATTTTAAAGATGTATGTTGTTGGGCTCGGGGGCCGAGTGCTGAGCTGAGAGGAAAGTTGAAACATAAAGTTGGTTTTTGGTGTATGTTTTGAAAAAAATATAAAAGTATGCCAACCTTTGATTTACAGTTAATGTTGTAAGTTAGATCACCAATTAAGTGTTTAAGTGTTTCTTCACCATTGTTGGTCTGAATAGGCTGAACAAAATATTAGCAAAACCTCTCCTTTACAGCACCGTACACTTAAACAGCACCACAAACTACAGTCTCCGAAATGACGACAAAGTTGAATCAGCACCTTTGCCAAACACGTTCAACAAAAACAGAACAGTTTAACTGTTTAACTATTGTAGCGTTCTTGTATTAAACTGCTTTAGGTTTAGATAATTATTGTAGTGTCTTAATATTGATACAGTTTTCTGTGAAATTAACTTTTCATGTCAGTCATCATGTCGACATTATTTAGGAGGCCTAGACACTTATTTAGAACTCTTCTCTTTAGAACACCTTCATTAAGAACTCTTGTGCTAAATGTTGAATCCAGTGACAATAATCATTTCTACAATATTTTATTTGTTCCTGTAGGATGCTTCAAGAGGATCCAGTGCTTTTCCAGTTATATAAAGATCTAGTGGTAAGCCAAGTGATCAGTGCTGAGGAATTTTGGGCCAACCGGTTAGGAGGCCTAAACAACACAGACGCTGCGCTGTACAACAACAAACAGGAAGTCGGTATATCTGGAGCGTTTCTGGTGAGTAGATCAAACCTGTCATGATTAGACCTTTGAAATAGATCATGTTAAATTTGCAGGTGAGCATTAACAGATGTCGTTTATGTGCTTTACAGGCAGACATTAGGCCTCAGACAGATGGCTGCAATGGCTTGAGATATAATCTTACACCTGATATTATTGAATCTATCTTCAGAACATACCCTGCAGGTAAATGACTCCATCTCCACTTTGAAGTTACATCAATAGCAACTGTTGATTGACCAGGAAAAAGTATTGACAGTCGAAATTATTTATTTTAATTTAGACCATCAACTACAACAGTGATTTTGCCAACTGACACACTGCAAGCCAGAGATAAAGAACTAATTTGTTAGTATTTGTCTTGAGCTGGAAAACATGATTTACCTTTTAAAAGTACAATTTGTGTTCCCGATCAGATGCAATAAAAATTTGATTGAGCACAGTACCAGTCAAAAGTTTTGACACACCGTCCCACTCTCTTGAATGAGAAAGTGTGTCCGAACCTTTGGCTGGTACTGTATATTTATATAAACCTTTATTGTACTTACAGTGAAACAGAAGTATAGCGAAAATGTGCCTCATAACCTGACGGAGAAGGAGTTCTGGACCCGCTTTTTCCAGTCCCATTATTTTCACAGAGACCGCATCAACACAGGAACACAGGATATCTTCTCAGAATGTGCCAAGGAGGATGAAAAGGGTAGGATGTGTAAAGCTTATTTTGGGGGCAAATCTCAAATACAAATGAAAGGATTTTAGATTCAGTGTCAGTGTCTGTATTATTTCCACATTTCACGCCGAGCCACAAGTCTGTTTTCATATGTTAATGCTTCAAATCTGTCTCATGCAGGCTTAAAGTCTATGGTGGTTCAAGGAGTGAAGAATCCTTTGGTCGACCTCTTGTCGTTAGAGGATAAAACATTGGATGAGGTGGGATTTCCTTTCATTCCATTTCAAGCTTTATTTAAGATTCTCGGAAAACCATTGAGGGCAAGTCTCATTTACAATGGTGCTGAGATTACACAAAAAACCCACAAAAACAACTTCGAACAGGTAGTGAACACTTCTTAATCGTATTCCTGAAGTGTCTAAGAGGTATGAGAGTATTCAGTTTTAGGTCACTTTGCATGAGTTTGCTGCAATAACACCAAAAACAAGCTCTCCAAGTTCAGTCCTGGCATGAAATACTCCCGAGGAGTCGCTGGAGCTGGAGTGTTGTGATGTATGATGGTAATTTTACGGTCAGGGCTTTAGAGATATACAGATACCCTTCAGATTATTGCGCCAGCTGACCTTATCATAGAGGATACAGTGATAGTATTAAAGGCATTACTGGTAATAAATCTAAGGGCTGAGTGATAAAATGGGTCCAAAGGCTTAAGTGTGGAGGCAGCAGCATTCTTTAAATAAGATCTTATCTAAGACTGATTATATAAGTGAGTCAACACTTATCACAGATCTAGGGAAAATTGAATTTATTCCTATAAAGAAAGACATTTTTTTGTTTTTATTTGTGAGCAAGATTCTTTATGTGGTGATTAAATGAGAATTTGACGTTGATTGAGATGCCAAGGTATTTGTATTGTGACCCTTTTGATGATTGAACCATTGATAGTATAGATATGCAGATTGCTATAGTTATTTGTGTTAAGTATCAGTCTGAGATTAATGAAGGAATGTTGCAGTGCATGGAAGAAAAGTTGCACTCTCTCGATGGCTAATTGAACAGGATCAGTGATACAGTATAAATAATAGTATCGTCTGCATGTCGATGGGTTTGGCAGCCATGTAGAGAAGACATCATTTCATGGATATAAATGGTGAATAGTACAGGCCCCAGAATGGATCCCTGCGGCACACCCTTAGTAACAGGCAATAATTCCAGACTGGGTGCCGCCCCATCCTCACACAATGATGTCTGTCACACAAGTAAGTTTGGAACCATCCGCAGGGCATCCAGAGCAATGGAGAGCAATCTATCTATAAGTTTAATTGATTTAATGAGGTAATCAGTCACAGCCACATCATACTACTCAATAATCACTTGTGTAGCTTTCTTTTCCCAATGGCATCCTTCAAGCTTCAAAACTTGGTGTTTTCTGTCTCACAGGGCTATGGAGTTAGCACACTACCACTTTCGAGTTCCAACGCAAACCGGACGGTGAAAGAGAACAGCAACACGGCCATTATAAAGCGGTTCAACCATCACAGTGCTATGGTGCTGGCAGCAGGCTCACGCAAAGGGTAAATAAATTCCTTTTTTGGAGGGGGGGCTCAATAACCTGCTCAGTATGCCTATCTTTAACTTTATCTGCTTTGTTTTCAAAGGGAAACACCAGCTGACCAAGCCAGTGAGACAAGCAGTACAGATGGAAACTCAAGGGATTCAGACTTCTTTCAGCCTCCTGTAAAGAAGGTATGATGGCTCTGTAGTTTTAAACCTTTTTCATATATACAGCTATTATTCTTTAACAGTCTCAGTCAGTTTTTTCTGTTGGCAATGTTTTTTTTTAGGTCAAGTTACAGGAAGCCATAGAATATGAGGATCTGCAAAGGGAAAACGGACCAAAAAGAGTTGCGTTAAACCTCAAGAAGTCTGACAGGTACAGTCTGTCCACATCTTGATGAAAGCTTCAACTAATAAGTATTTTCATCAGTGATTAATAACACTTTTATGAGTAATACTTTATGTTTTTTAATGGTTTATTTCAACCAACAGTAACAAAACTCAAAATATTTATAATGTATTTAAAGCAAGATTAGATTACGTATCTATAGACATTTCAAAATCGAAAATCACCAAATATTTTGTATTTTTAGTTTTTAATTGTCTCTAAGAAGTTAATAATCAAACTTTTTTATACATTTTCTTTCCATCAACTGGTAGACTTAACAAATAAACGGCAAACGGTGTCTGTTTGTGGAGTGCAAAGACTTTATAAGTTTAATAACTGCAAAATTTGGGAAGAGGCTCATTTGTTTTTAGAGTCTCTCCCTCTGGACAGAGTGCACACTTTGATCTGTTTAGAAACGGATTTTATATCTCAATTTAATGTTCAGATTTTTTTCTCTCTCTGTGTAAATGATCTTAGCAGTGGCCATAAACCAACACCAAAATGTAACGTAATGGAAATTATGCTCTTATATCTGGCCATCATGTTTCATGCTAATAATAAAATTGTACAGGAATAAATTATTGCATTTTAAATTGATGTATTCATGGTTCAGTTAATTCCTCCACTCCTGGAGAAATGTTCTAATGTAATTTTTTTCTCCATCCTTCTTTTTATTTAAGATATGCTCATGGTCCTGTGCCACTTCAATCCCAACAGTACACGACTAGCCAGGATATCATCAACTCTGTCAACTACGTCCGGCATGAGATGGCTAATTACAAACCCAACCTCACTCAGGTTCGATCATACACTCTGTCATTTTTCTCATGTTTTGGTTTAAGGGCAGTCTGAAAATTGTCATCGTCAGCAGATTCTTCACCTGTTTTATTGTAAGTCACCCTGTGTTTTTCTAGATGAAAACAAGGTGTTTCTGACCTTGTTGTCTATGCTAGTAGCTGTAGTGCAGTTCAATTCTGGATTTTATAATGCCTGCATGCACCATACTCAAGCTGTTATTCAAACAATTTGTGACCAATCCCGTGTCCAGCGGTCGTGTGATATACATGTTCAGGTGTGTTAGTCTGGACTTAAATTATTTCTGGTGCTAAAACACTCTTGTGGACGGAGAAGATCTTTTTACAACGCCGTTTTAAAATTAAAACATATTAGTGTGGATGTAGTTTCAATGACAGCACATTCTCAGATAAAGATCAGGGAACTTTGGTTTGGGTTTTCAGAGGCTAAAAACTAGTTAAAACTGGTTAAAAACTTTGCAGGAGCCCTCGGGTAGTCGAGTGGTTAAAGCGCATGCCACATAAAGGCAGCATCCCTGGTATGAATCTGGCCACGGACCTATGCTGCAGGTCATTTCCCTCTCTTCCTGTTTCCTGTCGACCTCTCTGCCACTCACTGTACTTACAAATAAAGGCAAAAAAATATTTTAAAAAAACAGAACAACTTTACAGACCATAGTCAGCTATGTATCTATCCCAAAATGTGCCTGTCTCTTCTAACACAATATTACAAAAATAGGAAAAACTGTCCCCTTGAGAAGCTGTTTGTTGCCATATTGTTGATATGATGCATGATGTTTTCAGCTCCTTCTCCTCAATATGTGCTACACACTGAGAGCTGTGTTCTGAGCTGCTCGTTAACTGAAGTAAATCTAAATACAGTTTATTTATTGATAAATGTTTACTCATAACTTGCAGGCATAATTCTGATTTGGCCTGGTATCATCATAATGACAAAGAAATTATTGACGGTAATCACATCAGTTAGCATGGAGACACTGCTGTCACATACAGTGTGTTCTCTGATCAGGTCAGAAGATTTAGATTAAGATGAATTAGCATCTGCTGATTCCCGTTCCAGTCTAGGAAATATAAACACAAACTTGCCAAAACTTATCAGACCTCTCAGAGCTGAAACTGTATTTAAAGATCACATTGTGCACCTGATTGTAATTTTGAAAGTATCCATTTCAGATTCTTCCCAAAACCAAAAATGTATCAGGTTTAAATGGTTCCTTTTCTAAAGTTTCTCTTTTTGCAGGTGTTGACCAGTACAGTAGCAAGTTCTGCCATTGCAGCGCTTTCTCCAGGTGGCGTCCTCATGCAGGCAGGAGCACAGCAACAAGCCATAAATCGTACGTGTTTTTGGAAATTGTTGAATTACTGTAAAACCTTCGTTATCTGCAGCACATCTGTAGAATCTGAGGTTGCTGTAACGCCTCTGAGCAGTATACTATGTGTGCTCCCATAAAATCTCCTCAAGGATTTCTGGATTTTCCAATAAATCGTCAATCTTATGTTGTCAACATCAATGTTATCTTAAAGTATCAACATGTCCTTCCCAACAAAGGTTTTTTTTTTTCTTTTATAAAATCATTTTCCTTTTCATTCTTTGTTTTTCCCAGAAATGGTACCCACTGAGGTTCAAGGAGAGTTAAAGCATCTCTATGCAGCTGCTGGAGAGTTGTTGAGACATTTCTGGTCCTGTTTTCCTGTAAACACACCATTTCTGGAGGAGAAGGTGACTAATATTCAGTTTATTTGAAGGAGGTCAAAATGATTGTCACATAGTAAGTTATTTCCTGTCTTGGCTGACAAAAAATATGTGGCAGTTTTAATAATTGTACATACAAGTCAATGATTAACATTTCTGTGTGGTAAAAAAAGAAAAGAAAAAGTACCACACTTTCTGACTGAGGTCAACATATTTCATACATAATTATCAGCATAAAATGCCCTCTGGACTTTTTCATGTTTTATTGTTTTTTCATTGAAATTTGTTTTCATGTGGATGTTAATATTTTTCTTTCTCTTGATCTGTGCTATAAAAAATATATATATATATATATATATATATATATATATATATATATATCCATATCCACTGGGAACTACACCCTTGTATACCAGTTTATGTCAGTTTATAGTTAATATATAGTTTTATAGTATAATTTCCATCGCTACCACCAACCAACATCAAAGATGGTGTCACCTTATAAAAACTAGTAAACTTTTTCAGTTTTTCCGTTTTGTTCTTTTTTCTCTATTTCAAAAATGTTCATTATTACGTACTTTTTCTTTTAGGTGATGAAAATGAAGTCAAACCTTGAGAGATTTCAGATGACCAAGCTTTGTCCATTTCAGGAGAAGATTCAGCGTCAGTACTTAAGTACAAATGTAAGTCTCTAATAATTTAAAAATTACACAAAGGCTTATGTATCAGGTGATTATTGTATCAAATCTATTGGGTGTTCTCTCAGCTTACAGGACACTTGGAGGAGATGCTGCAGACAGCCTATAGCAAGTTCCACATCTGGCAAACCCGACGTATGATGAGAAAAACCTGAGGTCTGATAGTTTGTCGAAGAGAAGACAAGGAAGATGTTAACGCATATATGGTCTGTGGAGGCCCTCCAGACTGCTGTGAAGAGACCACAGATCACACCCTGATGGAACAATGTTCACAGGGGCTTTATGATGACGATATAGATGGACGCTGCTACATCCCCAAATGTTCAACAGAGACTAACTACATCTCAGTCACAAATAACTGTAATTAGTTTCTTTCTCTTTTGTTTGTGTTTTTTTTTTTTTTTTCAATGGTTGAGAGATTGGTGCCTGTTATGGTTAAATGGGACTTTTATAATGGTGTTATATGACCAAACTTTAGATGGAAATCAGAAAGGATCTCAGGATAACAGGCGGAAGTGTGAGATGCCAAGTAGAAGACTGCCAACATGTGTTCCAAAAGTGGACAGAGCATTGAAAGAAAGCTTTGGACATACAAGGAGCTCCTCTGAGCACTGGGTCGATTTATGGAACCAAGTTCCTGAAAATCAGAAGCAAAAGAGGAAGTGAATAATAGCAATACTGTTAAGACATTTGACACTCGAGTGCATTAGTGTGTGTGTATGTGTGTGAGACTCGAATCACACTGTCACTGGTTTGTAATGTCTGCCTTCTGTCTGCACTGAAGATAAAAATGTTACTCTGAATTAAAGTGAGGCATAAAGCTTTTGATCATGACTGCAGCATTTAATGAAACGATGGGTTCAATGTTTTTCAAAACTGTCTTTAAAAAAAAAAACAGGTGCCCAAATCAACATTGAAGTTGACTCACTATACATTGAAAGCACATTTGAAAGGGATCTTTTAATGGTCAGTGTGAACAGGACAAATGATCACAGCAAGGGAAAGTGTTCATATGGCTACCTGACTTTTAAGACTTGAAAAAACTATGAACTCATCCTTGAAGTCCATGCGCCTCAACTCATTGTTTATGTTGTGAATACTGTCGTTCATCTCTGCCATTACAAAAAAGATAGTTTTTTCGTGGCGTGATACCTTATAAGCTACAGCTTGTATGGCTGTAGGTGTTGGTTGTTTTAATTCAGTTAAAGATAATATATGGACATGGTTTTTATCAGGGGCAATTCTAGGATCAGACCTTTAGGGGGGCTCAGCTCCTAATGAGAATTTGACATACAATGCCCTGCAAGTGTTCAAACCCCCTGCTAAATTACTCATTTCAGTGGATAACGTAAATTACAACAAGAAGTATTAATACATAGTTAAATGGTCCACTATAGTGTATGATAATAATGGTTCAGAATAAACAATCAGATTTCTACAGAGAGGACTCTAAGATAGTTAATGAACCCTGAGGGAAAGACAATATTAATGACAGAACTATCCAAAGTACATTAAACCTGTTAATATTACCATTTGAACCTGTAGCGTAAGTGTTTGTCCCATCTCTAACAGACAGGCTCACAAAATAATTAAAGTTGTATAAAATAATTTTTAGGGGGAAAAATGCAATAATTTACTTATTTTTAGGGATGCTGGGATCAAATTTAGGGTCATAAAAAGGGTCCATTACAAAAAAGATAGTTTTTTCGTGACGTGATACCTATATAAACTACAGCTTGTATGGCTGTAGGTGTTGGTTGTTTTAATGAAGTTAAAGATAATATATGGAGATGGTTATTATTGATATGACGCGCTGCTTTCAGGAAGTGTCCTCACATCAGCTGAGTGAAGCAGTGACAGGTCGGCTGGGTAGGAGGAGAGAGTGACACTCTCCAAAAAATAAAGCGAACACATCCAGGCATGTGAGGCAGCAGTTTGGTGCGGTTCGGCTGGAGTATGTCAACCCAACAACCATCACCCGGTGAGTTTGGAGAAAGTAAACAGCGAGTGGAGCTAGGTGTGTGAGCTAGCACGGTGGCTAACTTGTTATTTCTAATGAAGCGGCTCGATTTAACACACTGCTTCAGATTTATCCGCTTTACCGAAATGTCCTTGAACCGCCAGATGTATTTTACATGTTTCCAGCTGTGTCCACACTTGTTTTTGTGTAAGTCTCTGGCAGAACATGAGCTTTAATATACTGACATGTTAGCATCAGAGTCCGCAGCAGCCGGGGGTCTCGTGATGCAGACTGACTCGGCCGAGCGACTCTTTAAAGTTTATAAACGAAACTTGGTCGATAAACCTCAATTGTATCAACAAAAAATGTAAAATGAGTCGACTGCTAAACCAAGTGACTGATTTAAGAAGGTCAGTGACTTTAAACATAAAAAGAGAAAGTTGAACGACGGAGAGAGAAAGCTTTAAATTTCACGGTTCATTGACGGTTGACTTCAACGTCAACGCCTGGACGTAAAGTGAACGGTCAATAAACTGTGACGTTACAGTAACGTAACTTCATTTACTCTAGTAACGTACAGACATCAGGACAGGTAGTTAACGTTACTTCATTTACTCTAGTAACGTAAAGACTTAAGCCTTAAGTCTCAGAGTGAAATATTATATACACACTGTCACTTCATTTATTTGATCACTATAGTGACTCTACAAATTAAGATAACATTCAAAAACCTCTAAAATGTGGTGCATTATATATAAAACTACAAACTACGCAACAGTATACAGTTTTTTAAATGAGCACTAAGTAGAACAGTAAGATGCAAACGATACTTTTTCAATGCAGGACTTTCACTTGAAACAGAGTATGATCAGTGTGGTATTGCTGCTTTTATTCAGTTAATCAATCAATTTGAATTCTTCTTTCACCACTGATCAAAGGCATAAGGCTGGCATCCAAACCAAAGATTTAATCACCAGGTGAAATTATCAGCTGCCCCAGGGTCCCTCAGGTTTGACATGTCACTTGGTTTGAAGTAAAGTATACAACATTCGATCACAGTATCAGGTGCAAAGA
This sequence comes from Scomber scombrus, assembly GCF_963691925.1. Lineage (NCBI taxonomy): Eukaryota > Metazoa > Chordata > Actinopteri > Scombriformes > Scombridae > Scomber > Scomber scombrus. Next base: position 24,282,094 of record NC_084975.1, read on the forward strand.
CAGGGGCTTTTATGAGTGCCCCTACATTATTATCTAGTCTAGAAGCCTTGTTTTGTCTATCAGGACCCCTCTGAATGACAGTTATTGGGTGGCATTTACACTTTTTTGCATTAAGTCACTCAGCCGTGGTAATGCACAATCTGAGGCCACAAACACACCCCTGTCACAGTAGAGTGCAAACAAATATAGACACAAGTCAGAGTGGACTGCTACCTCTCACCTCTTCCTGTGAGATACTCATGGCAACTACTGAAATACTGAGGAGCATTTGCAGTATGTTTTGACATTTTATTTGAGAACCTTTCTCTAGCGTGCAAACTGTAAGTGTTTTTGTCTGCAGTATTGCTAATGATCCATAGCTTTAGTTTTACTTCTGCTTCCACAGAGGTTCACTCAAAACCACAACAAGTAAATCAAATGGTGTCCTATCGCCTTGTCAGAGCAAACATTAGAGTCTTCCTCACGAAATATTAACTTGCAGCTCCTGCATAGAGACATTTGACATTGGGGGGAGGGAGGGTTACCAGCTGGAGGCAATCTAAAAAAGTGGAGTCATGACTGGTCAATTTGGGAGGGTGAGCACACTGCTGGAAGTCATGTGATGCCACACAGTATGAAGGGACAATGGTATGTGAGGAAGCAAAGTAGTGACTCCTCCTGAAGTCCCTCACATTTTCTTCATAATATTTAACCGTCTTATACTCTCTCAGCTGTAGACGACCACCAGTGAAGATGCCTCTGATACCAGTTGTGCCAGAGAACCACAGCCATGTACTGGCAGAGCTCGACTGCCTCGATCCACTTCTTTCTGCTCTCCGTTTAGACTCCGGCAGGCTCAAGGTTGGTTTCACCATCACATGCCTGAGGGAGTCTTATAATTAAATCACATGTAGAATATTTAGAGAAGATGTCTTTTTGATATTATTAAATGTCTTTTTAAAGTGTTACATCATGCTTACTATCTGTTTTCTTTCTCTCTTTTTGAACAGAGCCAACTCTTTTTAAATCTGAATGTGTTGTGTTACAGTGTACGTGTTTGGCAGTGTCAAGGAAGTGGCTCGCATTGGGAACTTCAGCTGGAGGGTTGCACCTCATTCAGAGGGAGGGCTGGAAACAAAGGCTTATTCTCACTCATAAGGTAATATGACTGAGTACCTTTTGTGTTGAAATACTACTTTGACTATTGCTGTGCTGTTAAATAATACAGCTACACATAAAAATAAAACAATGCTTTGTCTGTGTCATGTTTTTCTGAAGTCAGCTTCTCTTAAATTCTCATCACAAAATGTTTGCTGTCTTTCAGGAGGGAGCTATCACTCAGGTGTCGTGTTGCCCTCAGGATGAAGACTTCATCGCTGTTTCAACAAGGTTAGAGTCTGTCAATGAAGTATAGAAATATTTTACACACCTCAGGAAAGTGCAAGTTAAAAAATAAAACCATAAAAACCATGTTACTCATATTATTCACGATACTCTTGATGTTTGCCTCCGGTCCAGTCAGGGTCTGGTGGTGGTGTGGGAGCTACAGCTGGAGCGGCGGGGTCGTCCAGAGAGAGTCAGTGTGTCTTGGGAGCACAGGGGTCACGCCATCACTGCACTCTGCTGGGACAGCGGCGCGCTCAGAGTTTTTGTTGGGGACTCAGGAGGCAAGGTGTCGTGTCTCCGTGCAGGATCCTCCAAGCTGGGAAAGGTATTGCTCCAACACTATTCACTCAATAACATATCAAATGCAGCTTGTAGATATAGAAATAGATGCGTGACATCTGTGTCATGTGTCTTGGTTACAGCAATAAAAAGGGGAATGCAAACAATTCCTTTAAGCTCACAAGATATATGACTGTAATTAATGTAGAAGTGGTATTTTGTTTCTTCTACTTTAAAAAACGTCTTGATCCAGTGTCGCTACTACTCACGGTCCCCTATATTGATCATTTTTAGACAGACCGAATGCTTGTTCATATCAATGTCATCTGTGATTTTTTTTATTTTATTTTTTTTATTAATATTCTTTTTTTGTGTGTCTAGGGGACAGCATTCGTCATTTTTCCTGTTCAGACCATCACCAACGTGGACTCCAGAGTGGTTCAGCTCGGGTACCAGGATAGTCGACTGCTGGTGTCTTCTCTGAGTCGCTGCTACCTCTGTGACACAGATAGGTGAGTGTCAGTGTGGCGCTGTCTGTCTTTCGCCTCTTGAGTGTCTGCCATTAGGAAGCGAGCCCACCTTGATGCATCTGTATCAGCGCATATCTGTCCTGCTCAAATGTTTTTAAGAAAGATTTCAAATCCATATCCTTATGTTAGGCATGCTAGTTGTGTGGTGATTAATAAAGGATAACTATTCACTAATATTTGAAAGATTGTTTTTCACATTTGGTTTATACTGAACCAATTTTCTGTGATAGTTCAAAAGCTACAACTAATTTCTCTTTTAAAATAAGTTTATACCATTTTGCATGATTTGCCCCTGTAAACCTGTACAGGATTAGCAGTTATAATGCATGTGACTTTTATATATTTTTGTGTAAAAGAAGTTTAAATGTGTTGATTTTACTCTCCCTGGAAAATCTCCTTCCTCCACGTTGGCTGTCTCTCACCAGTGTTGTTTTTTCCCCGTCTTCAGGGAGAAGTTCTGGCGTGTTGGAAATAAGGAACGTGATGGGGAGTATGGAGCTTGCTTTTTCCCCCAGAACAAGGGATTATTAGTTGGTCAGCCCCCACTGCTGTACTGTGCCAGGCCGGGGTCTCGAATGTGGGAGGCCAGTTTTAATGGCGAGGTTCTGAGCACCCATCAGTTCAAACAGCAGCTAGCATGTCCTCCTTTACCGCTCATTACTTACAGGTAATGTATGTTCCTCCTTTTAAATCATCTGTTGGAAAATGCAGAACTTTTTAATTTATCTTTTGTTCCTCTGTTACCTGCAGAAACGAGCCACATTACCATTCAGGGCAGAAGAGCCCCCAGTCAGTTGCCTTCCCTAAACTGCTTTATATGGGGTAATGTTACATCATTTTATTATAATTGTTATCTTAGTTCTCAGGCTTGTCAATCACACATTTTTATGACTTTTATCAATTGTGTACATTATTGAAATCAGACATTAGTAAAAAACAAAAACAAACATCATGACATCATTGTTAAAAAAAAATGCAGATGACCCATGACTTAACTAACTGAATACTTTTTTTATTTGCGAAGAGACCAAAACCTGCTGACCTGGACAGACTCAGCCATTTATATCTTCACACCTCATAATGGCCAAGTTCTGCTGTGGACAGAAGTCAAAGGTGTGTTTGATACTTTTTCCTAAAATACCACCAGTGATGCTTTTCAGTAACTGAGCACTCACATATTTTGTCCATAAACACACACACACACACACACACACACACACACACACACACACACACACACACACACACACACACACACACACACACACACACACACACACACACACACATACACTCACCATAAATATGTTGACCTGGATCCAAAATATACTTTTACTCCTGAAATCCTTAGTACTAAAGTCATCCTCCTGTCTGATTTACTGTGAATTGAACCAAACCTGTTCTCTGTTCTCTGTTCTTTTTGTAGATTTGGTTGACATTGCAGTCTACCGCAGTGAGCTCTTCTGTCTCCATGGCAGCGGGCATCTGTCCCACCTGTCACTGCTGTCTGCAGAGCGTTGTGTTGAGCGTCTGCTGCGTAGGGAGTCGTGGCCTCTGGCTGCTGCCGTCTGCTGTATGTTCCAGCATGCTATCACCACCGGACGGGTAAGATGGCTGCTACTGGCATGCTACAGAAACTGTTCATGTCCATGTGCAAAGCTGAACCCGTTTTCCAGCGGTACTTTGTCTAAAGCCAGGCTCAGACTACAGGCGTTTTTGGACTGATTTATCTATTCACCCCTCCCAACAATCGGATGAGAAATCAGGTCTGGGACCTTACTCGGATCCCATGTTTGGTTAATTACAGATCCAATATTGAAACTGCTTACAGACTCACCAGAACTGGCCCAATAATTTCAAACATATTTGCTGTTTAGGAGATCTGGATGATTACGTCACTACCTCCCGAGTGGGACCACAATAGCCAATGTCCTGGCAACCCTTGAGATTAATGTTAGCTCACAAATTACTGTTGACAGATATTCAAACTGACCGTTAAAGTCTCACCTCCAGTTCTTGACCGTGTCTCCCCAGCTATTTTTCATTCACACCCACATATCCTTATTAACCCTTATGTTTTTCTCACTGCAAAGTATTTTGTTTACTTCCTCATGAGATCACATGAGGCGGTGCATTGCTCCCTTAGTACGATAATCTTAATAATAATCTGTAGTGTGATGCACCATTTTCAAATCTTTTAGTGTTTGCATGTTTGAGAGTAAAGAAAAAAACATCAGTGAAAAATTGAAAACTCTTGTAGTCTGAGCCCTGTTAAAGTTGATCATTGAATCTTTGACCTCCTGCGTTTCCATTAAAAACACACAGAATAGTTGGTTCCCCAACCACTAAAAGAAATGAAAACAGGCAGGTGCTTGAGATTCTTCCTTGTATTGACTTAGAAATAGAAATTGCAATTAATACACAGATTGTGATGGATTATCTATGTATGACCATCTGATTATTGTTTTAACACACACTTAAAAAAAACTGAACCTATCCTTTAGACCAGACTTTAGAAAAAGTAAAAAGTCTCCATTAACTTAGAATCCTGTGAATCTTGAGTTTCTGCAGGTAGTGAAGCCAAATATGAAAAACACTAAGTTTACATACAGCAGGTTTAATTTTGAAGTTAATAAAGTATCTTGAAAATCAGGCATCCTAACCAGATTCTCATCATCTCAGCGCATGTGTGTTTCTTACTTGTGTTGAATGTTGATAAATCATAACTGAAAGCCTTGTTCATCGTTCTTGTGTCGTGCAGGCCAGGAAATCAATCCCCATCGATCGCCTTGAACACCTGAGGTCTCAGCTCAGTTCCAGCACACACATGGATATGATTGGCCAACTGGAGGAAGTAATCAGCAAGCTAGAGCCTCTGGACTCAGCCTGCAGCAGCCGCAGAAGTAGCATCTCCTCACATGTACGTTAAAATGACTTTAACCCTCTGTGGAGAACATTCAAGTTATTGGGGCATTTCACTAAGCAGCTGTTTGTTGCATCCTTCCTGTGATTTCATTTTTCTACCGTCCACTGTCAAAACAAAGTCAAACGTGTCACACACAAAAGCTTAAAAATGAAATAAGCAGATTTCAGTGGTGGAATTAAACTTGTATAAGACTTGTTTAACTTGTTTCTCTGGCTTGTCATGAGGCCAATGAAGCTGCACGGTGTGCAGAGTAATTCCACTTCAAACAAATACATTGTATTTCAATTACTTCCTCTTAAAGTTTTAACATAAAATCAGAGGGTTGTTTTTTTAATTTAACAGAAGCTCGCTGCTTCTTGAATAGTATAGTGATATTATTATTTTCCTCATCCAGGAGAGCTTCAATGTACTGGACTGTGGAATCTATCGTGTGATCAGCCGCAGGGGAAGCCAATCAGATGAAGAGACGTGCTCCCTCATCAATCAGTCCATGTCAGAGGAGGAGCGGCTCAAGGAGTTCAGTTTTGTGCAGGAGGAGGATCAGGTGGATAATGGTAAGTGGCAGATTTGTGCTTGTGAGCTTCAGCTGCTTGGTTGGACGGTGAAAAGATGTTAACTGTAAAAGTGACATTAATTTTGTCTGATATTAAAACAAAATGAATAGCTCATGTTTGGTTAAGACCCTTTTAATGGTTATAATCATATTTTCAGTCTTTTTCTCAGTGCTGCCCCCTTTGGACCATTTAATGGTCAAGAGCAAGAGTTATTAGTAACATGATAATAAAAAGCAGATGGAGCTGAACAGCTAATGTTACTACAGTAGGGGGATCATTGTCTGTACTTATATATATTGTATTTTATGTTGTAGTATTCATATATTAATCTATTGAGATAATTGCACATCACGAATGGCAGCAGATAAATTCAAAACTTGTTATTTTGATATTTCTATATAAACTAATTTACTCTTAAGAGTGAAATAGCATTGATAATCAAATACCAGCTGTTTTGTGCTATCTTATTCTTAAAAACTCTTTCTTATTCACCTCTACTTGTAATCTGCACACTTTGGTACAAAAATAAAGAAACACTGGGAGAATCACGGGGATGCATGCAGCACCCAGCTGTACACAACAGACTCGGACATGAGGGAGTTTTCATTCACTCACAGTCAAAACAAACTGGAAAAGTATCAGCAGAGCAAATCAGACTCAAAATAAAGACGACAGCAAATGGGAAACATAAACAAAATAATCCATTCTCATATATCCTTTCTTGTTTCTTTCTTCACTCTTTCCGTCTCTCTCTCTCTCTGCTCTTTGCGTGTAGCAGGAACAAACGTTTCCTCATCACCTGAGTTCAATGTGAAAAGAGAGTGAATTATTTTCAGTTTTATCTCACCTACTGAAAAAAAACTTCAAGAAAAAAAACTGCCAAAGATATTTTGAATTGAGGACATCACTAGCTGCTGAAAGATTTATCAATATAAATATATGACTGATAATAATTTGACTCTTTGTCATATTGATCATATGTACCTGTGTTAATGCCGTCTTGTATTTTTGTACTTGATTTGAAAAATTACAAAAACTAAAAATAATTTAATCAAAACTGTTGCTACGCTGTGCCGTTGTGGATTTGCTGTGAGAGCTGAATGATCACCCTGATGATTGACATGCTTTATAAATGCTACATCATTAATATCAAGTTTCTTCTCTGTTCCATTGTGTCATACACACATATCACCATTTTGGTTCTGTTTTGTTTTTTTTTGTATTGTGCAGCATTTAATTTACGCTCTCTCTATAGTGGTGTCTGGCATTTTGCTCCATCTGCTTGCATTTTGTCTTCTCCCTCTCATCATGCCCCTCTGGTGCTCCATCCATCTGTGTTTGTCCTCTGGCTCTTGCCCCAACCTTTATTCAGATCCACAGAGCAGTGAGCGTTTGGAGGCTGAGCGATCTGAGCAAGGCCTGCCGTTCCACCTCCCCCTCTCATTCCGCCCCAAACCCCCCCGCATCGCACTGCAGGCCGTCAAAGACAGGTGAACATCCAGAGAAACTTAAGCACAAACACGCTAACAGCTTTAAATAGAGGAATGTGTCACAGCCACCTGTGCCATAGACGCATATAGCCGCAGTGTGTTGCTTTGAATTAGTGAGTTATATTTGGACGCTTATGAAAATATTTGAGGTTTGTATCATTTCTTTTTTTTCTTATGAGGACTGAAACTCCTACAGTAACCTATTATTATACAAGTGCAGCTGTGCTATGTGACAGCTTACTTCCCCTTTCCTCTTAAGACCCACATCTATTTTTTCTGTAGTTCACATTGTTCATCTGTGTAGGCGCATGCGGCATGTTTAGTTCCCAAGAATCACACTCTCTCATTAGCCACATGAAAAGGTTTACTGTTTGTAGTTCTGGTTGTAAGATTGTAAATTGATGTAGCATTGCTTGATTGAGTTTTCTTTTTCTCAGTGTTTCCAGTTTTGTTAAGAAGACAACAGAGAAGATCAACACCCTCCAGATGAACTCTGAGCTTTGGCAACGGCCTGACTTCAGAGAAGGGGGACAAGCCGAAATGTCGGCCACTTCTGCTTCATTCACAGAGGAAACAGAAAATGAGTGAGTACAGAAAGTGAATTAAAACCATTTTAGAACTGTTTTTACTAGTATGCTGTTGTAAAATCAATCTAATTTTGAGCTAAAAACCTTGAACCTTGAAATCAGATGAAATCGTTGAATGATATTTGCCATCACAGGGTTTATGTTGAAATGCCTAACACAGAGGCCGACATGCTGGAGCTCCGATCAGCAACAGAACGAGCTTTGTAAGTACAAGGTTTCATGGGTTTTCACAACCTTTTTTTTTTCTTGTAGTTTTTCTGTGTAAACCGAAGTGTACTCTGGTATTCAAATGTTACTTTTTTTCCAACACCAGCTCCCAGATCCAAGATCCTTTGGTGCTACTGGATCCAGCCTGCCTGGGAGAAACTCTGCTGGAGTGGCTGCCGGTGCTGGAGCGAGTTCTCGGACCTGCAGAGCCCGGGTCAGCTGCTGTGAGGAATTCAAACACTGATGTACCAGGAGAGCAGAGATGGGAGAGGGATTATATGACCACCTTCTCAGAGCAGCCAGAGGAGTCTTCTTGCTCATCAAGAGAACACATGGAGAGCGCCACGGAGGAAAATACAGAAAAGCCTCCAGAGCTCAGAGAAGAAGAAGAGAGCCAGTGTGAGAGTCAGCTGACTGTAGATTGTGACGAGAAAGAGCCTGTAGCCCCAAACGGGAGTTCTCCAGAGCCTGTGCAAGTGGTGTCCCCCAAACCTGTACCATCAGATCTCCTGGCTTATCTCACGCAGCTGGCCACACTATATGCAGAACTGAGCTGCTTCAGAAACCAGGCAGATGAGCGAGCATTGGACTGCACCACCTTCCTACGCCGCTACTTCTTCCTGCTGGACCCGGAGCGTATAAGAAGGATGTGTCTGCTCTGCTACCAGGAGCAGCCAGCGGTGAAGAGCTCCTTCATTGATGCCATGCTAGGTCAGAAGCTTCTTCTTAAATCACTTAACCATACTGATTTACTCTCTGGTTTAATTTTTTCTTTAAACCAGAGAGCAGAGAACAAACTTTTTTGTCGTTCTGCACAGATGTCACTCAGTCCAGTAAGGTGGTGGAAGTTATTCAGAGAGGGGATTTACTGAGATCACTGCGCAGTCTGAGAGAGCTGCAGCCCTGGAGCGCCCCTCCTCTCCTCGCTCACTTACACAGGTCAGTACCCACGTTTCTCTCTTACATCATCAACACATATTTAAGTCGTGATGGACCGTAGGAAGTAATTACACTATGTTAATATGTAGGCTGTATGAGAAGCACGGAGAAGCAGCCGTACGCTCGTTTTGCCAGTTCTATCCTACAATAACCCCTGCCGACGTTATGGCTATGGCTCAACAAAGCCACTTCCTGGCATACCTGGATAATCTGGTCCAGTCCCGAACTGAGGGGCACAGGTACGTCTTCAGTTTGATCCTTTTGTCAGAGTTTTAAAAAAAAAGACATCCAGCTCACTTTGTTGCTGAATCTCACATTCATTTCTTTGCCCAGGTTGGCGTTTCTGCAATCCCTTCTTGAACCAGAATCACTGCGACAGGATTGGCTTGAGCTCGCACTTACCCATGATGCTCCTCAGTGTAGTGATACCCTGACCCCCGACGGGCTGCCCAGGTCTGGTTCTGTTGTGTGTGAAAAAATGCAAAATAACCTTTTCTTTGTTTTAACTAAAAACACTTTTTTGGATGGATGGTAACAAAGACACTTCCGTTTCAGCACTGGGTCATATTCAGACACAACAAAAATACAACAATACTGAAGTGAAAGTAAAGAATAAGAACTTCAACTGTGCCTAAATGTGACTCCTTTTTCAGGTGGCACTCTCATTGTTTCAGCTGGGGTTATGGACGCCTCCTGTCTCTACTGATACGTCTTCCTGCAGATCTGTCCTCCAAGCAGAAGATGACAGAAATGTGCCGTAGTCATGGGTAATTTTTTTAATCTGAACAAAAAAAGTCATATGTTCTTGCTGTTTATCTTTGGTAGAAAGTGACACTATTCTCTTATATAATATGTGTGTTTGAAGGTACTGGATGGGTTATCTGTATCTTTGCCGTGAGCTGCAGCGCCGCACAGAAGCCTTCTCCACAATCTGTCAGCTGGATGACATCACCCTGCTGGAGGAGGCTGAAGGTAAAACTGTTTACCAAAAACTTTTCCTGTCACACTTTCTGTCAGAAAGAAAATTATAGTCTCTAATTCCCAGGGATGAGTGTTGGTTACAGTGTCAGGGGTTAGTAACAAACATACCAAAAACCACTTCTGCTACCTGCAAATCCAGTGCACATACAGATGATGCATAAGTATTGCAGCACATTCACATTAACTACTCTCTGTACCTTCTTCATAACACAAGTCAGGAGCTCAACAGCCAAAACAGACAATATGAAGAAAGCAAAGTGGATTCACTCTCTCTGGGGAAAAATACTGTGGCGATTCTTCGGAACAATATACAAACAGCTTTGGAAAGTAGAGTATGCTGGTGATAATCATAACGGTGTTTACCTGAGTTTACTACTGGTATTTATATTTTGTTGGCCATTTGAGGGCTACTTCATTGTGTGAAATTTGGAATTTTTAAATGTTTGACTTAACAAGTTGATGTCTCTGTGAGGCAAGAAAGGATACATATTCAGTCTGGCCTTCGCAATAAAACATTGAGCTCCCGAACTGGTACACAGCTATGGTGCAACAGTTGCAACACTACAGCCCAATAACTCTGTTAACATTTTAAAACAGTGTGGGCAGAGCCTGAAAATAAACAGCACTTTAGAGTCTGTAAAGAAATGTTTTATGTAACAGACAACAGACTTTCAGAAGTGCTTCACACAGCTTGATCCCAACAATGGTTTTCAGTGCTTAAACTAAGTTTTTAAATCAAGGAATTAGAGACTGAGTTTAAACGCTGTTTTTTGCTTTCTGTCATTTTCCAGGTGTTGAGCCGCAGACGTTGGACGAGTGGAAGCTCCTGATCCAGTTGTCTCAGCGGTGCAGCAGCGTCTCAGAGCAGGCCGCAGGTGTGAATGGTAGCAGCCTGTCCAACGGCTCCGCAGACTGCAGCGGGAAGGTGAGCCCAGAGAACCTGACCCTGCTGCTGGCTCGGATGACGGGACCGGACCGTGCCATGGCCATGTTGGAGGAGTGTGGAGTGCAGCTGGTCCTTTCACCCCACTCCAAACTGGTCTTTGAGCTGCTGCGAGTCACAGAGAAGAGACAGCGGTGAGTCAGAGCGCCAATTACCAAGCAATTAAAGTTAAGCCCATAAGAAAAGGAAGCAGTTCCAGCTCTTTTTTCTGATGAAGTGTTTTCTGGCACTATGTGATTGTGTTCATATTTAAATACAAGCAACACTGGGCAAGAAAAACATTTTTGTTACATTTTTAAATTGAAGCAGAAGGAGCCGAATGAATTGTGAGGTCTCGTAGTAGTTTGGGAAACGTGGCAGTTGTCTTAATGGTCTGAAAAGTCTTTTATAATAACTAGATTTTTTTTTTTAAATAAAAAAACTTGTAAGTGAAGTCTGAAATAACAACGTAGGAACTGTTTTTGACAGTAGAAGGACGAGTAGAATCAAAAAGAATCAGTGTAAGAATTGAATGGATTTCATCTTGTAGGTATTAAAGTTATATTTCTTTTCTTTTCTATTTCAGGGCAACAATTCAGACGATGCTCGAGCGCTGCGATCGGTTCCTGTGGTCTCAGCACGCCTAAATGCAGCTCAGCGTCGTGTGGACAGAAGCTCCTCTCAGCCAAACAATATAACTAACACTTGATGTAAGTCTCTTACTGATGTTGAAGCTGCATCTTAATTTATACACTGTAATTTAAACTGTCAAAACTTGCCAGTTGAGATGAAGGTACTTATCTTTCCATTTAAAACAGTATTATCTATTTAACCTCTAACTGCTAACTGTATTTTTGCACAAATATTTTTCAGTATTTTTTTCTTAATTCCATTTATTTGCCAATTTTATCAGTTTATAGATGAATGTATAGGGGGTTGTTGCATAACTGATATCTTCATTATTTGAGTTCAATGCTTTTTTCGCATGTACAAATAATCAAATATCTGATGCCAAACTAAGTGGTTTATTATGCTGTTACAACAAAATAAACTGTCAACTATTACAGTCAAATGTTCTAACTAGATAATATAATGTGAATAAAAACTCTGTATGAAACATGTTACTTTCATCGTTTGTTTTTATGGGGAAAAAAAAGGTTTTAATCTGCACGATTAATGACAAACCAAAGTTTCTCTAAATTAAACAGTTTCTTTCCTCATATGTCTTTGAAAAAGAGCAGAATACAAACACTCGGGTAGTTATAACCAGCATGTTGATTCAAATATCAATATATCGGCTGATAATCTTATATACATAAAGACATGAACACACATTTTTTGCAATGATCCTTCAGATGGTTATTAAAAGCTTGTTACAAAGATATACAATGGAGTTATGATATTTTACAGTTTAACCCTTACATACTGTTCATATTCTGGTCCAGTTTAAGTATTCCTTTATAATTAGTGCCTATACCAAATTTTTTTTACCAAATGTATTTTGTATTCATATTTTCTTTTTACTATTATATATGAAAATAGATTCACAATCACACTATATTATGATCTTATGTCATCTAAAAGGAGAACATAACAGCCATAATTATTTTATGTTAATTTATTGAAAGTGAGAAATGGCATGCTTTTAAAATAACCTTTTAAAAATGAGTCATTTTAAAATAAAAAGATTTGCATTTTTGGACATTTTAGGCCATTGTAGGATATGTCATAAACTGTCAGGCTTAATGTAATATGTGTTTTTTTAAATTGCTTGCAAATGTCATAATGGGCCAAATTTGACCCAAACGGTATGTAAGGATTAACACCAAACTTTTTTTTTATTATATAAAATGACATTTCATGACTGAAACAGTAAACTTCACTGGGAATATAATAATTATAAATTACTGTGAATAAATAAAACAATTTATGTGCATATATATTAAACGTGAATTAAGCAAAAGGATCAAATGGACATAAAATGCTGCATTATAAAGTAAAATGTTTTAGTGTAGACAGTTTTGGATTTTGTTTGCTCATATTCAAAGTTAAGAGATGAGCCAAAATATCCAACAAAAATAATCCACGACTAAAGTGAGAAAATGTTTTTGTGTGGATTTGCTTGTTTTTTTTCTTCAGCAGGACTTTTCTAAGGACAATAGATTTCTACATTTCATGTTTTCAACTCTTCTCCCAGCACATACAGTAGATGATGTGTAATGTGGGTCAGCGTAGATAATACTAATAACATCGTAATGAAATGGGACTGATGACTCATGCGATGGTATCACACACCTGGAGCATCAAAGGCAAGAAGCGGGCAGAGGGAAGTCCTGGTGCTTCACGTTTAATTTTAAATAGAACACAACATCTCTTTATGAGTCGGTAACGTCCTCTACTGTGTATTAACTGCAATCATTTTGACCTTTCTGTCTGATCCTTTATGCTTTTTTTTTATATTCATCCTCATCCCTGGTTCATCATCATTTCCCAGATTCCAGCTCAACCACCTGTCTGTGTCACTGGCACCGGGACCATCAGATTGAATGTTTTGGCATGTGGCAAAAACACAGACACACTTGTAGGGGAAATAATTCTTAAAAACTAAATGTAAATTAGTTGGAAATTCCAGTTTGGCTGCTTTGAAATATTAAATGAACCCATCTTTTCTTTAGTGCGTTTCATGGATCGTGTCCAAGATGTAGAAACATCTATTCTCCATAACGTTGGATTAAAAGTGTCTGATTTATTTGAAATGATCCAAATATGACAGAGGGGGTTTTCATCATGAGCAAGAAGACAGAAGTAAATTTGATTTAAAAGGTTATTTGGTCGAGGCAGTGAGTGCAGTGTTTGATGTTGCGTTCCTGTCACCAGAAGGACAGATAAGGGGATTCTGCACATACCTGTTGGCTTTGCTGCCAGTGTATAAATGGCAACCTGGACACTCTGAGACAAGCACACACTGACACACACACACACACACACACACACACCTGTTGGCTGCTGAGATGAGCCACGGTCAGCCCAGCATTAAGATACTATGAGCGCTATTCATTTTCTCTCTGCTCGGATAGAACGGTTTTAGAGATCTAGATGGACACAGCACTGACGGTGAGTTTCTGTTTTTCTGCTTCTCTGCTTGAATACATTTGACAGAATCGGTAACTTCACACATTTGAGGTGTTCAGCTCAGACGTTTTCTGGTTTCAGGTGTCTCTGCTCGGACTGTCTCTTGTCCTGCTATCCTTCCCTGAGCATGCTTCACTGAACGGCGCACTTGACAGCTCCTCAGGTAGTATTTCTGTTGGGTACTTACTGAAAAGAGCAGATTTTAAGAGCCTTAATGTTCAGTGCCAATCTATCGCATTATAAAACATTCATATAAAGCAATGAAAAGGAAAGCTGACATTTTTTGTTATTTAACAATGACATGATTTAACTGGGACCACAGTCTAACCTTTTATAGTTTCGATTGGCTAAGATAAACCCTACTTTAGGTGCCAGACATGGCTGGTGGAGGTTTTGCAGATTCACATGATGTGAACTGTAGTCAGGGTATTGTCACAGGTCCTAAAAAACATAGTTTTGGAAGATTAATAGTTGCATATGAATTGGAATTATTAGAGCTATAAGCTTGTTGTGTGATATAGTCATTGTTGGGGAACGTTATCCTTATCTGTCAAGACCTTCTTTAAATATAATGACTGTACCATCATCACACAGCTCTTCTCTTTCTCTTTCATGTTAATCTCAGGAACTGTGTATCTGGGCTCTGTATATGTGGAGGAGGCTCTTCAGAGGGCGATAGAGCTGACTGATGCTGCTTATGCTCGCACAAGTGAAAGGTAAAACCCTTCAGTTGTAGTTGAGAATCAATCTGACACATGAAAAAGTATACATCAGCATTGTGTTAACACTGGAAAAAACAAACTTTTAATGTTTCCAGGGTGAAGAAGTCTCTCTCTGAGGGCGCTCTGAGACCGAGTGATCTGCTGGCTCAGTTTAAACAGACTGAAGCAAAAACCAGAACTCAGATCCGGGCTGCCGAACTGCTGGACAACACAGTGGAGCTGATCAGAGAAATGGTCTACACTCACACTATGGTTCAGCCCAACTCTCACGGTACTAAAAATCAGCATTGCACAACACAAAGAGGTGTTTCTGCTCCTGTATGTCGAATAGTTTCTGTCCAAATAATTCCAAACATTTAATCAAATCTTATGAATACAAAACTATTGTTTTCACATACCCGACCCTCCGTACACTGGCTTCCTGTGTGTTTCAGGCAACAGTTTAACAGTTTTATTTTTTAACTTTTTATTCCATCGTGGATAATCATTTTCACCTCAGTATCAGGCCAGATAGGCTACAAAAACATGTAAATCTAATTTCGATTTGCATGATGATAATTTTGTTCTTCTGTAATCATAATTCCCTCTTTGCTTTTGGATTTCTTTTTGGCAAAAGTGAACCATCCAGATGATCCTAGAATCAGACCTCGTCATTTTACAAGACAGATGCACATGAAACTTTTTGGTTTACAAATTATAACAAATAAACGTTTGGTTTTCTGGCATATAATCTGTTCAAACGTCTCTAAGCAGTTATTTGTTTTTTGTGTGTTTCATTAAAGTTTTGTTGTGTTTACTGTCCTCAAAAGAGCTTCTTAGTGAAGGAGATGTGGAGAATCTGCTGCAGGTGACGGGCTGCTCCTCTGAGCTGCACAAACCCAGCTGTCCCACCGACTGTCTGTCTGAGCGCTACAGATCCATCACAGGAGAATGCAACAACAGGTCAGTGTCAGCAGGGCCGTCATGAGTTACTTTTTTCACTTTTTTTGGTAACTGTGTGTCTGTTGTGTTGTTCCGATCAGACAGAAACCCAGATGGGGGGCTGCTAATGTCCCGTATTCCCGCTGGCTGCCTCCAGAGTACGAGGACATGTGGGGGGCGCCCAGAGGCTGGGACCCAGAGCACACTTACCACAACGTCAGCCTGCCTCCAGTAAGAGCCTGCAGCAGCACTCAGTCATCCTCTGTCCTGCCAGCTGCAGGAGCTCCATCACTCCTCACCTTGTTTGTCTTTGCAGGTGCGGCTGGTGTCCCAGGAGGTGCTGTTCACCCATAATGACAACATCTCTCTGGACTCCACTCTGTCCCACCTGCTGGTGGAGTGGGGCCAGTGGATAGACCATGACGTGGTGCTGACGCCCCAGAGCCCCAGCACAGCTGCCTTCAGGACAGGAGCTGACTGCACCCGCACCTGCAGCCGGGACACGCCCTGTTTCTCCATACAGGTGTAACCTCTCTGCCAATCAGCTGCTCTCAGTGTGCTTCAGTTTTTCTCCTTCATGCGACATACTGTATATACTATCCTTTTTTTTTAAAAATGTTATAGGCATTTATTAAAATCTACATGTGAAACATACAATAATGTATACACTATACTTTATAAACACAACACAATGCTATGGACATTACATGCTCAGTTATTGCCTATTTGTGAAAACCTCACAGTGCTTATGAAACACTTTGGCCTGTGAACCTTTAACACAAAGCAATGTTGACTTGTGAGCGTCATTGGTTGTATACTATCTTTGTGTTATAGCCAGGTCATGCAAAGAGCAATTTTTGTTCCCCTATTTAAAGTAAGCGCTTTTTATAGAAGCTTAAAGAAGTGAAATTATCCTTTATTGACAAGAGAACAACTAAAGATAAGAGGAATTTCTGAAAAGGAAAAAAGAAGTTGTCTTTTGACCCCTGGGATGTATCTTGTGATCCATAGCGGGTCAAGACCCCAAGGTTGGGTACTGCTACTCTGAAATGCATTTGATACATTGATGCATCTACAATGTACAATAGCATTTATCATCATGTAAAAAAAATGGCTAAACTGGCTAAAACATTAACATCTGTTTTCTCTCATCAGCGACGATGTAAAACAGAAAGCTTCTCTCCACAGATCCCGCTGTCAGATCCTCGCAACGGCATCCAGAGCTGCATGCCTTTCTTCCGCTCTGCTCCGAGCTGCGTCGATGGAGTTCAGCCCCGTCGCCACCGGGAGCAACTCAACGCCATCACCTCCTTTGTGGATGCCAGTATGGTGTACGGCAGCTCTGACAATCAGGCCTCTGCTCTACGTAACCGCTCCTCTCCTCTGGGCTTAATGGCCCTTAACGCACAGCACTCAGACCAGGAGCTGGCCTACATGCCCTTTCTCCCTCGGCTGCAGGCTCATCTGGACCCCTGTGGCCCTCGTAACTCCACCGCTGCAGGCAGATCTGCACCACAGGAGAACACCACATCGTGTTTCCAAGCTGGTGAGTGAGTGAATCGTCCACTTTCTGCAGGCTTCAGTGGAGCTGTTGTTCATGGTTCATGTTTTGCAGGTGATTCAAGAGCCAACGAGCATCTGGGAATGATCGCGCTGCACACGCTCTTCCTGAGAGAGCACAACCGGCTGGTCAAAGAGTTACACCTGCTCAATCCTCACTGGAGCCCCGACACCCTCTATCAAGAGGCACGCAAGATCATGGGAGCCATCCACCAGGTGTCATCAGCAGTTTCAGTTTTTACCTCCACCTGTGAGATCATTCGCCTCACTCTGACCTGCTTCCTTTTATCTTTTCAGATCCTAACGTGGGAGCACTACCTGCCGCGGGTCCTCGGTGAGAGCACCATGTCCCATCTGATGCCTCCCTACAAAGGTTATGACCCTGAAGTGGATCCCAGCATCGCTAACGCCTTTGCGGCAGCTGCTTTTCGTTTTGCCCATGTCACCGTGCAGCCAGTAGTATCCAGGCTGGGACCAGGTTACACCGCTAACTCCCAGCATCCCTCGCTGCCTCTGCATCACTCACTCTTTGCCTCTTGGAGGGTTGTGCAGGAAGGTAAAGTGTGATGCTGTAAATCAGTAAATGTCTCAGCTTTTTGTGTTTCAATCTTTAATTTTTCTGCTGGTGTATTGATCAGGTGGTATCGACCCCGTGCTGCGCGGTCTGTTGCTGTCCCCGGCTAAGCTGCAGACTCCGGGTCAGATGATGGTGGAGGAGCTGACGGAGCGGCTGTTTCAGGCACAGGGAGGGATGCCTCTCGACCTCGCAGCCCTTAACCTCCAGAGGGGCCGGGATCATGGCCTGCCAGGTACCAACTTCTTAACTCTGACACACTGCAGAGTTGCTGTATCACTTCATAGTGAAAGTCCTCTAATGACTGTCTACAAACATTGTTTCAAAACAGATTGTATTTGGGTTAAATTTAGTCACCTAACAGAAATTTATTAGAGGCTGGAGGCCATTTTAGGGATGTTAAAGTGGTAATTATACTTTTTTGTGGTAAAACCATAACAGACACATTATTATTTAAAGCATTTTAAGTATTTTTATATTTCTTTAAACATGTCTGGAGGGGATCTTTAAGCATACTTATGCAGTCAGCATCCATACGAAATCTGCTTATCCTGCAAGGCAGAGCACCCTTGAGATAGGAAAGCTTCTCACAGCTTCAAAAACCTTCAATTATTTGCAGTTTGCAGTGATACAAGCACAGACATCTAAGAAAATAAAACATCTGCATTAAATCTTTGGAAAATAATTTTGCTTTCCATTTGTGATTTAATTGGCAGTGTCATTACAAAGTACTATTTTGATCGACATCAAAATATTCCTTTTCCTGGCAATTTGTGTTAAGTACTGTATAAAATGAGCATGTAGTGTAGGAATGCGTGTAAATCTGCACTATAAACACTCACTGGTGTTGCTGTAGTTGTTTGAATCAAAGTCAGAAGAGACAGAGACGTATCCTAACAAATCATAATTCAGACTCTCCCTCACAAAACTGTATTTAAAGCTTAATCTTCTCCCTCGTGTGTCTCCCTCGTCTTTTCCCACAAAGGATACGGCTCGTGGCGAAGGTTCTGCGGCCTCTCTGTTCCCAACACGACATCAGAGCTGGCAGAAATCCTCCGTAACCAAACTTTGGCTCACAAATTCCAGCTCCTGTACGGGACACCACACAACATCGACGTGTGGGTGGGGGGCATCTCTGAACCTGCTCTGCCCGGAGGCCGTGTGGGACCGCTGCTGTCCTGCCTGCTGGCGAGACAGTTCAGAGACCTGAGAGATGGCGACAGGTAAAACAAAAAAATCATCCACTGATTTGATGTAACACAAATTAAGCCTGAGTGTAAGTAAAGAAATCCAAATCTTTGTCCCTCGAGGTTTTGGTGGGAGAGGGAAGGAGTGTTCACCGGCGCCCAGAGGAGAAACCTCCACGCTGTCTCTCTATCCCGCATCATCTGCGACAACAGCCACATCACCCACGTTCCTGCCAACGCCTTCTCACGCACCGAGAGCCCGGACGCCATGCTGGCCTGCTCCCACCCGCTCATACCCCACCTCGACCTCAGTCCCTGGAAAGAGCCAGACTCAGGTGAGGATCTGAAAAAGAGGACGGAAGCTTTCTTTGCTAAATTTGATCTGCTGTGATTTGATTTGGATTTTTGAAAGTTTACTTCGAAAAGTGTATGAAAAAAACACAGATGAATAAAAACAAATAATAGTAATCAATAGAATTTAACATGAGCACCAAACTTACAGTATCAAACCAAAAAATCCCACATCTGAAAAGGAGCAGGAGGAAGTTATATTTTTATTACAGTTATATTTATCCAATGATCAACAACAATAACAGCATCCATCATGATTGTCACAGTCAATGAGAGAAGCAACGCCCCCTCCTCATCCCCGTACCTCTCAAAAACAATCTATTTTTTAAAGTAATCCATACTTCTGCTTTTCAAAAGTTCTTCCTCTATCCCGCTCCACACACCTGTATTAACTTCTGTCTCCCAGATCCCAGCTGCGGTCCGATACCCAGGATTCAGTCCGGATACTCTCTGCTCTGCAGCTCTGTGATTCTCTATCAGTGTCACTCTGGTTTCAAGCTGCTGGGCTCTTCGTCCATCAGCTGTGATCCAGACACTCAGAAGTGGAGCTCCGCACCCCCAACATGCCAAGGTACAAAGCCTAAAGGAGGGCCGGGTATTTCTCAACATCACGTCATGGATTGGATTTAAAGAAGTGACGTTCATCTTGATTTATTAACCTTTATTTTACCTCGAAAGACCATGAGGAGGAATCCTTATTTACAACAACATAAAACAATATTAGGTATCATAAAAGAAATAAAAGAAAATATTAGGTAAAATAAAACGATGAATAAATACAAGTAAACAGATAAGATCACAGTGATGTTAAAAACATTTGCAATCAATTAAAATAAGGTCTGAGATGGCCTGAGAGGCCTTTGAACAGCTGTAGTGGTGGTAAAGAGTCTAATTTTAAGGCATTTTGCAGATTGTTTTAAGTGTGACATTGACAAGTTGGATGTCAGATCTTTTTGTCAAGAAACCAAAATATCTAAAGCTGCAACTAAATATGATTTTCATTGTCAACTAAAATGTTTATTTTCTCATTTAATAGAAGTTAATGTCAGAAAATGACGAAAAATCACAATTTTCTAAACCTCATGACGTCATCTTCAAACAGCCTGATTTGTCCAACATGTCGTCCAGAAGCTGAACATATTTAGCTTATCACATGAGACGAAGAAAAGCAGCCAGTTGATGACGAAAACCAGTTTTGCTTGATAAATGACTTGCAGGATTAGTCGATTATCACTCGGCATAGAATCACTTTCTGCCCGTCAACCAATCGACTGGTTGTTTCAGCTCTAAAAATGAATGATATTTAACTGAAAGAGAAGCAATAATCATGAAAACCCATCTGTCCCTGCTGGATATAAAATGTATTTCATGATAATGGTATCTGTGTTTTTGTCGTTGTTGCAGATATTAATGAATGTGAAGAACAGAGTCCTTCTTGCCCACACAACATGGAGTGCCTCAACATGCCAGGTTCCTTCATTTGCTCAGGTCAGCTCAGATCCTTTTTTGAAAAAAAAAACTCACGTTACTATTTTGTTTGAAGCACAACGCTGAAATATGTAAACATAGACAACACATAATTAATCTTAGTGAGTGTGTGTTTGTTTGTGTTGATACAGAGCCCTCCTCACTGTCCGCGGTGTCCGTTGTCACTGCGGTCATAGTAGTGATCGGTGGTACGGCCGTGCTGGTGATGATGATGATCTGCTATCGAAGGTACGTACTGAAGGTAGAAATTCATTTAATAGAGGACAGAATCTGGATTTCACTGTTATACACAAATATTATAAAAGTGTCCCAAATCTGTTCGGGATAATAGATTTTTAGATTACAAAAGTCAAACAATCAAAATAAATATTAAACAAACATCTCACACAGTTACATAACAGTGGCTTTAAAGTGACGTGTGAATAACAATGTGTTTCTTGCAGATATTTCCCCAAGAAAGAAGAGTTAGTCCGCGCTGGGTGTTGCCAGGGGAAAAGTTAATCAACCATCTTAATGAGTTCGGTTAATTATTGTCCTAATGTTCTTTGTTATTTGAAATGTGTTTTAAACTGTCTGTATGTATTGTAGTGTAATAATATTTTGGTCTTGTTAATTTATAATAGATTCATATGACACTCATCATGATGTACAAAACTAGACACTTACTAACTCTATATATCTGACTACACATTATATCACTGACCACTGATTGTACTTATTCATTAACTACAACCCAAACTATTTCCTCCGGGTCTGCTGTAATCTGTATGGTGAGGCGATGAGAACAGAAAAACAAGCTTACAAAGGTCTTTTCAATCAGGAAACCAAAATCTTACTGGAATGTCTGTTCCCAAAACAGATTTTCACACCATAAAGCTCCTCTGAGCGGGATACGGTCCCAGTATTTTCTCCCTGTGCCTGATTCCTGCTTACAAACCTGTTAGGCAACTGTGGTTGTGTAGCAGAGCGTTTTGTGTAGGGGTAACCAGGCGGTTCCTGGCGATGACCTTAATCTGTGAAGTTCCCCGAGAGAAATTGCGTGTGAACTTGTTGTATACTGAGCTGAAATTAATTAGTGATGAGTCATCGTTCCCAAACTTCAGGCTAAACTTAACAAAGACCCGCCATTCATGCGCTATCAGATTTGATCCAAACAAGGCTTATAAATGACACACAGTACAAAGGTGATGTAGTCAGGCTACGATGTCTCATCTTTAATGGAGTGTTTACACTGGAAGACATTATTATCAGTACACTGAGGTTAGGAAACTCAAAGCCTAATAAGGCTAAGAAGCAGTTATTGCACTTTCTGACTCACAATATTCTTCATTTTTACCTTCAAAAAGACTTCTTCTGTAAAAATTGGCCATTAATAATAATAATAATCTATACTATGAGGTACGACAGCCAATATAAATTGCATAATATGGCTATGAACTGCATTCATGCAAAGTCATTTATGGCTTATACTGTATGTACATATTGTTGATTGCAGACGTGCAAAACTACAGTTGTGCATTTTGCGATCATATCACGTTTTAAAGCTTGTTCATTTACCAGCTACATAGGAAAGCTGTTACTAATTCATTGACAATATATCGGATTATGAAGTACAGGCCTGGCTAACATGCAGCAGCAGCTGCAGGTGTTTTGTCTGTTGTTTTTTTCTCTTTTCTTTTTTTTTTTTTAATACAAGGCATCTAAGAACAGGTAGTGCAAGAGTGCATCGACAAAAATTAAGGCCATGCAGAGACGAATTGTCTTTGCTGTGGTTGTAAGAGATGCATAAGAAATAGATCACTGTTCAGTGAGATCTATACGGATTATTGTCTCACAATATAAACTATTACATATATACTTACTTATATAAGTATATAACACTTGAGGTAAGAGACCAACTAAACTCTGCAGGTTGTGTTCATCCTGTGTTCATCTTTTCAACAGCCTGAAACATGATACATACGATCTGTTGTATTAGCATAAGAAGTCGTGTGTGTGTGTGTGTGTGTGTACTCCACCGGGGAGGTTCAGCGCCCACAAGATTAAAAACTGAAACATTTTCTCCACAGTTGCAAAGAGAATATCTGGAGGACAGTGGTTAGTTACTCGGCCCGCAGTATAACAGAAACTTGTGTTGTACAATTTTGGGAAGAACAGCCCATCTTTAAAAATAATTTTCCTTCTTTCCTGCAGTATTGGTTTGAATCTAATTAAATTGCAAATTCAAAAGTGGCAGTTAATTATTTTCTGCTTCCCTTGTTGATTGACTTCTGCTGCAGCACTCACGCCGTACACCCTCTGCTACAAAAACTGATCCAAGACCTGTCTGTTACTCAGACGTCTGAGTAAGTGAGGTCCTGGGACCATGCTGTCCTGTTGGGTGTTTCAGTGTCCTATCGGGTCCTCTAGCCCTGGTCAGTGAAGTAGAAACCTAACTTGGCCACGGTCATTTCTCTGCGGAGACGCATTACCTCCCAGAACATCTGCTCCGCTGGATGAGAGACAACAGAAGATACAACATTTCATTGGTTGAATAAAACTCTCATTTATAAAGAAAACCAGGCCCAACTACAAAATATTTCAAATAGATATCAGTGTTAACTTACCATCATGTCTCACCAGGCCCTGCTGGATGTAGCGGATATACGTGAAAAAATTGCAAGCAGCCGTGATCTGGAAAGGTGAAATAAAGGACGAGGTCACATTAAACAACATTTAACAAGTAGCAACCGCAGTGTGTCGTTATAAAAAGGTCACAGAGATAAAGATAGCTACCCGCGCTCGGCTGGAAGGAGAGATGTAGTAGTAGCTCCCCTTGTCGCCAAGTTTAATGCGATGCCTGCAGAGCCGCGACATGCCGCTTAATGCACATTTTCTACAAGCGGAGAAAGATCAGCTGTCACAAAATGCAGCTACAAGACACAGATACACAGTCATTTTATTTCAGCAAACACTGAACATGAGTGAAGTCCAGGGTGCCAAATTGACCTTTTTTGGTCCACCATGTTCAAATTTGACCAGCATCTCAATAGACTACCATTGTTTTTGGGGCTGGAGAGTAAAGCAAATCTAACAGCCACTTATTATATTATAATTTAACAGTATTTGACTTCGGCTGGTGCTAATTTTGTACCCTGGTTTGGTCCCTTGAGCTCATAACAAGAAGAAATATTCCAACTTGGCTAAATAATACAAAACACATTCCACACAGAGACAAGTTTCAGAAGTGAAACAAAAGAGAAGTGAAGTTAGAGAAGTTAGTGACTTGAAGAGGAAAAGGTCGTAGGTTACGTGACTGAACACACGGACGCATGCAGAACTCCATCTGGTTAATTTACAGATTCGTTCACAGTTTCCTCAACTTCACTTTTTGACGTCTGAATAAGGCGGGATTGATTTTATGATGCAGTGATTTGTGTTAGTGAAAAACTTAACAGGTGATTGTTTCCTGAGGAGACTTACGTTTCTATTGCTGCCCTAAAGCCACTGGAAAAACAAAGATTTTCATCAGACAAAGATTAGAAATGTGCCCAGTGATTAAATCCCTCTCAGATACAAAGTAAGAAAAGAAAATCATCAGGAGAGAAACCCAAAACCAAAAGAGAGTGAATTTTCAGTGTTGACTGGCTATTGTTTAGCAGTGAGGGGTCAAAGAGAGGACAGCGTGATAGTTATTATGTAGATAACTCACTTAGGGCCTCCGCACTCAATCGCTGAGGCTTTAACCATCGGTAATGCTGACATGGCCACAGGCTCGATAGTCAGAGAGTTGTTTTCCACAGCACTCTGCACCAACTGGGACAGCTGTGGGAAAACCGCGACAGTAAAATACAACACATGTAAACGATGTAACGTTTCTGCAGAGTGGTGAGATTCTGACCTCAGATCTTGTGAAGGAGAGGCAGGGTCCGATATCTTCTCTGTGGATCCGACTCAGGAAGGCAGAGGAGCGGTCCAGACTCGGATGTTCCTTCCACATCAGAAACTCTGCGTAAAGAACTGAGTCCATCTGCAGAGAGAAACAGTCAATCACTGTCAATGATCCATGTCTACATGCAGCTACAGCTTTGATGCCCCACCTGTCTTTACTCTTAAATTATGGAGGCTTTGAATTGACAACATAAAGTCAAATATTTTAAATAGACACAAATGGTCTGGCTCAGTATCAGAAATCCAACTAATAAGATTTATTCCAAAATGAGATTTGTTGTTTGCTTTTTGGCTCGAGAACGCAGGGTTTTAAACTTGAAGTCCGAAAAGATTTACCAACTCGACAAACATTCATTAAACTATTGATATTAATTAATAAATCTAAAAATCATCTTCAGACAGAATGTTAATTTAGGTCAAAACCTTTATTGTCCAAAATGTTTAAAAAAAACTGACCGCTCTTTAAAATGTAAAAACAACAAAACGAAGAGTCTAAAGCCATGTAAGCGGCTCTGAGAGGCTGCGTGCAGCACAGTGCTGCTTTGAGCTAATCCACAGTCACAATAATGTTAACATAGTTCAGCTTGTTAGCATGCAAAGTACTGCTGAGGCTTATGGGAGCGTCAGTTCAGTTCAGTTTAATTTACTGTCATTCATACATGCTAAAAACATGAAGGAACAAAATGTGTTATTCAGGTCCAGCAGCGTACAGAATAAATAGCATCAAAAATAGACCCTAATATAAATACTTAATTAAATAACCTAAAAACCTATGATAAATAGAACACATAGCTAAAAAACAAGCAGCATAAATCAGATGGGCAGCTGTTTGATCACAAACCAAAGTACTGGACAAGCTGAAATCCTGACCAGATAATGATGGTGTGATATGGGAAGTGAAGTGGAAGATGAATGTGGCAATGCGTCCAATAGTTGTTATGATTGTCTGAACCACGGCGATCACCTCAAGAAAATAATTCAACTGAGGACAGACGTGACTTTAAAAGGACATTAGTAGAGTTTTAGAAAAAATGTTATACACTACAGAGAGATGGGTAAACAGTAAAGTTAGAAAAAGACAGAGGATTAGTATTCAGTTTTCTCACTGCATTTGGCAGCTTTTGATTTTCTATAAGCTGAATATTCAAAAATAAAGAATCCCAGCTGCAGAGTTTTAAATAACAGGATCAAACTTTTTATCCAGCTGTTGATGCAAACAGTGATTCAAAGGTCATATGACTATGCGGTGACTGTTCTCCAGTTAAAATGAGTTGTAGTTAAACATTAGAAAGACCAGCTCTTAACCAAACCAGTCAGGAGCCATAAACATTGTGGTTCACTAAAAACAACTTCATTATAAAAAGCCTCTAAATGCTATAAAAACTGTTTAAACATTAAAACAGATTCTGAACTGGAGAGCCACTAGTCTGTCGAGCCAGCTCGAGAGTGTCGCTCTCAAACTCCTCCTCAGAGATACCATACTGTGTATCACTGTCACTTTGTGCTCCGGGGCAGGAAAAACACCCTCATTGTCCTGTAAATGTTCACAATGACAGCAAACAGATCCATTTTCCAGTGGCCGAAACCTGCAAGACTTATCACGTCGAACCAGGTCGAACGGTATGCAGTTACCTGTCTGCTGTCAGTCCCTTGCCCCTCCCCCTGCTCCTGCCAATAAGGGTCATAGGTCATACTGACAGACTGGCCAGGAACCAGGCAGAGAATCAGAGAGAGGAGAGCAGGAACAGCAGACTAAGAGAGAGAGGAACAGACACCAGAGAAAGAGAGGAGGAACAAGTGAGGGAGATGTTAGTAACGAGAGAAAGAACAAACAACAAGCAAAGAGGAAATTCATTTTCTCAAGATGAGAGACGGACTGGACACGAGAAGGAGGAGTAGAAGCAGAAATGCACAACTTTGAGGTTGTAGAAAACTACTTTGAGAAAAGAGGCGCGTGTATAAACATCCTTCAGGTTACCTCTCGGTCCTCTTTGGCCGCAGGCTGTATGGAAACTGAGGAGGGTTCAGGTTTTCCAGGTGAGGATGGAAAGGCACCGCTCGCGCTCTTGTTGCGGATGTGACCGACATGTTTGTACGCTCCCCTGGTGCCCGGAGACTGCAGCTGTGGATGCAGCTGGCGGTTCGGTGAAGAAGGCGTGGACGTCAACACCAGAGTCTTAAGAGCCGTCACCTCTGCTTGCAGGACATCGATCTGAGAGCCACACGGAGAAGATAACGCAGACTTGGATTAGAGAAAGTGATGGAATTCTGATGATGGGGCGGAAATCAATAACTTAGACAAAAAGGCTATTTATGCATCTAAATAACTCACTTAAAATAGCTTTAGGTGCTAAAAAGGGACAGTAATGAATAAAACACAAGTTCACGCACCTTCCCCTGAGCCTCCTTCAGCTGTTTCTCTGCTGCTGCTTGTTTGACGTTAGCTTCACGAACCATCTTATGAGCTTCCTGAATATTAAAAACATGAAAACAAGGTTAAAACACTCGACAAGAAGTAAATCCTACAAGATGAAGAAGAGTACTTTTATATCAAGTCATAGATATAAAACAGATACAGAGATTCTCATTTATATGTTCAGGGACTGTGTGAAATTGTCGATGTACCGTGCTCGACAAATTAATATTGCCACAGGACAACCAGCTTAATGTACGACTCATTAAAATGTCCCATTTGTGGGCAATAAATGTATTGTATCCTGGAAGAATGACAATCCTCCCTCCTTCTTCTAATGAACCCATCGGGTGTATCAACAAATAACACACCTAAACTAGAGGTTAAATGTGAGGAGGGAGACATAACATTTATTTTCTTTTTTCTTCTTTCTTTGTTCTCTGTTGGATTTAAGATGTTTGTGTTTCTTGTTAGTTTAGTTCACTTTGCATTTATCTCACCTGCTCTGCCATGATACTATTAAATATTTGTGTCAATTTTCAATAAAGATATTTTGTAGAAGATTAAAAAAAAGAAGTAATTCAGTTTGGTGCGGAGCAGGTAATGAAAACGAGGTTGATGAGAACAGTTTGTGGGATGGATAGAGTTAAAACAATCAATTAATCGATTAATCATTGGGAGTACATTTCTAAGAAAATAAAACTCTGATTACAGCTTCTTAAATGTGAATATCTTTCTTGTTTCTTTAGTCCTCTATGCTGGTAAAATGAATATCTTTGCGCTGTGGACTTCTGCTCGGGACAAAACAATACATTGAAGACGTCTTCTTGGGCTTTTGGAAAGAGTGAACTACATTTTTCAGATTCTCATCATTTTCTGATATTTTATAGACCAAACAAATAGATAACTGACAGATTAATCAATAATGACAATAATTCTTAGTTTCAGCCCTACATCTCAATACGTTTGATCTTTTTTCATTGATTTTTAGGGTCACAAATAGCTTTTATGTGGGCCTGTGCATGTGTGCTTGTCCTTAATACTGTTTTACCTCCATGTATTGTTTTGTGATGTTAACTTTTCATACTGTTTTAACTCTTGTATGCACCTCTGACCAAATGAATTTCCTCCTTTGGATAGTAAAATCATTTTAAATTTTTTTTAAATAATCGATTTGTAAAATGAATTTGTTGGCTGCAGTCCTGGAGCCATAAAACCAAAACAATGAGCCTCAAGAGGCTGAAACATTGAGAGAGGGGGTCATTCCCTTCATACTCAGTAATTTGATCCTTTGTTAATGTAATAAAATACTGATTAATGCAGAATTTAAACATTCCAGATGAAGTTTTGTCCACTGAACCCTCGTCCCAAAACTTCTGTTGTCTCTCTTTGTTGAAAAAGCTGAAACAATCCTGTTTAAACCTGCCAGTAAATATGTTTTATTGCAATGCAAACTGTGACTTTGAAGACTCATCACAGCTTCACATCACTTGCCTCATCATCATCATCAGGGCCGAATGCATGTGTTAATTGCAGCACACTCAGCAGACGGCAATAACTCCTGCTTACCTCAAACAGACTGGCGGTCAGCTCCTCCAGCTCTTGTTCCAGTTGATTCCTGACCTGCGACAGACGCTCACACTCCTTGTCTTTTAGTTTCAGTTCCTGAAATGTGCGGGAGAAAGGGAAATGACCACGTTTCACAAGAAAGGATTTTTGCTTTGTCAACCTTTTTTTCTCCAGGCTATACAGTGCCATTAGTGTGTGGTATGTCACAGGCTACTTTTGTGGGAGAAATCTCAGCCTTAGGCCCAGTTAACTGGGGACAAAAACTGTGTACCCAATTGGGAAAAGGCTGTTTTTTGGGTCAGTGGTTGTGGTTAGGGTTAGGCAGTGCTTATGATTAGGGATAGAGTAAGTCACCAAGAAATTAATGTAAGTCCATGTAATGTTCCCTAAAGTGACTATGATCTGAAAATGTGCGTGTGTATATTTGCGTTTTAGCATAAAGTAGGTTACAACACCTTCTTTGCAGCATCCAGCTGTTCCCGAAGGATCTCCGAGCCCTTTTCTCGGATTTCTTTTTCTCGGATTTCTAGCGAGGAGCTACGGATCCGTGAGAGGCTGCCGCGGTCTCTTCCTGAGGTGGGTCCTGCCTGGCCTCCTCCCTCCATTCTGGGCTCTGGCTCTGGATCCAGATCTACCAACCTTAACAGCATCACAAACAAAAATATAACAAGTTAGTTTAGTTAGTGAGGCGACATAAATATATCATGATCAGTAATTAAACTGTGTGTACTGTGAAGACACTAGAGACCGATATAATTTTTGCAGTTATCTAACAAGAAAAAAATCATCTTATTATACAAAATGTGAAGGTAACCTGTAGAAATGTGTATTATATGGTGATCAAACCCCTACATATTGCTTTTATTCTTATATTCCATCTAATATTACATTAATGTTCCTTTCTTTTCTGTTCATTTTTTTTAACAACACTGTTTACAACTTTTTATATTGCATATTGCACTTTATTGCTCTTATAGATTACCAATGTTTTATTTATGTCTTAAATTGTTTTTAATTGTCTTAAATGTTCTTATGGCTCAGGGAGTGCTATCTAAATGTTGTTATATTGTTGTCTGAACCTCAATATAATGACAATAAAGCTACTAAACTACTAAACTAAAACTATGCTCCTTTCCTTTCCCTGAGTATGATTTCTTTTTGTTGTTAAGCACTTTGAGCTACATTTATTGTATGAAAGATGCTACACAAATTAAGTTATAATTATTAAAGTTATTATTATATGTAAACCAGAGACTGTTTATAATGTAAACTCACCTACAATAGTTGAACTCATATATATATTAATAGAGGAACATCTGTGTTATCTAATCCATTACAGCTGCTGTGTTTACTGGTGATAATAAACAGCTGCTGACTCTCTGCTACTGCATTAGCAATCCTCAACATTTCATCAAAGCTCTGCAGGATCGACATAGTTTCATTTTCCCCACAACAACAAAGTCATAAAGTTATGTAAAGTAAAGTAAAATAAAAACACAGTAATCAGGACTTTTAGCAGCTAATCTAACCTAACCTAGTCCTCGTTAGGTAACTACAACTTTTTCCCCCCGTCCTCCAACCCTCCTACCCTCCTCAGTATCCGCCCTGTTACCCCGTCAGACAAACCTCCATAAACCTGTACCTTGTCAGCTTCTCCCCCCCAGTGTCCTCCAGGCTGTTTTCTGGCGTTAAATCAATAGTAAAACCCCGATAGGAAGCAGTGATGTTGATGTTTGCAGGTCTCAGTGAAACTAATCTCTGCGCGTTTAAATCACACGGCGCAGGAATGCGGACGCTGACGTCACAGCTACGACGTCAGCAGCTTAGAAAACGATGATGAGTAAAAAGTGAGACAGCTGTGTAAATATATACTATACTTCACTGCTTTTCTTCTTCATCACCCGCCATATAATGCTGTGAGAGATAGGAGGGAGAGAAAAAAGTCTCTCTCTCTCTCTCTCTCTCTCTCTCTCTCTCTCTCTCTCTCTCTCTCTCTCTCTCTCTCTCTCTCTCTCTCTGTTTACGGCTGGCTGTCAGTCGGCAGGTCACATGACAGAAACGCATCCACTCCCAAAAAACACACAACTCCCCAACGCCCCGACCCAAACATCCGGACTGCAGAGGAGAGGCACACTCAGCCAAATACTGATGTGTCTGCAGGGGCGCCGCCAGAGAAATTGGGCCCCATGAAAAGACCCCCACCCCCCCACAACCACCACCACCACCATGCGTCATTTCTGTAACCACACCTCTACCTGGGGAGTGTGTCTATGTTCCCTCAGCCCTATGTTCCCACGGTTTAATAATAAAAAAAAGAATTTCACTTGCCTTTCAAGCATTTTCATAGATTAAAAAAACAGGTTAAACTGGGGCAACAACACATTATGTGGATTAGGGAATGGCCATACCTGTGCTATGAGAATGTAGGCCTGAGGAAACATGGGGCCTAATTTGGTGGAAAATCATTTGAGGGAACATAAGGCTGGGGGAACATAGGGCCTAATTTTGATGGGAGGTAAATTTCTTAGAAATGGGGGAACACAGGGAAGACTCTACTTCTACCTGCATGCAAATAAAGCATTAGTTTAATTGTAAATGAAATATTCTATTAATGTCTATTAATGATGATATGTTAATTTTTATTTTAATTGTTCAAAATGTTCAAACATTTTTTAGGGCCCCTGTCAGTCACAGGCCCTTAGAGTCGGGCTCCTTTATGTGAACGATGGGAGCCGGCTCCCGTCCAAGAGCTGCGTTTTTATTTTTTATTTAATTGTCACAGTTCACCTTGCTTAAAATCTAAAGAGAAAAGGCACACACACAACATTTAAAGTAGGCTACAGGGCAGATCTGATATCTGCTGCCAAGAGACAGCTGGGCCTGACTAAATGGCTGAAAGCAATAAAGACAAAGAGGACGTTTCTCTCTTTGTCTCACTATAGTTTGATTATTGGATTTATATATTAATGAAAGAGATACCCATCGCTGCGTAAACCACCATACATTTATATAATTGAAATTAAACTTTCTGACTTGGACAAGCATATGGGAAATGGTATTTGTTTTGGATGGTTTTTAAAATGTTATATAAATAATTAATATAAATAAATTATTAAATACATTTGTAATATAATAAGCTTTTAAAATACAGATGAAAGATGAAACCAGTAGTTTCCAACCTTTTTGTCTTTTGGCGTCTTACAAAAAGCAGTGTGTAGTTGAGGTCACATTTCAGATGTCTATGAGTTGTTAACAGCTCCACCAAATAGTGATTTTTCCCTCTAAACTTCTCACATAATTTAATTTCATTAAATGATCAAAAATCAAAGATTAGAGAAAATATAAAAAAACTGAAAACAGATTTGTGTGTCAGAACTTTGTTTTTTCTTTTTTTCTCTCTAATTAATCATCTCACCACCCCTCAGATTTATCTGGTGACCCTTTGGAGGGGCCCGACCCCTAGGTTGGGAACCACGTGTCTAAACGCTCCACCAGCTGCAGCAGCAACCGTATTAATAATCTAATAAATCCTTTAGAGTAACACATCAGTCAGAGGGACCAAACTACTACTTTTAACTATATTTTGGTGGTACTCAGCACATCACTTCATCCTGGTGACTTATTATTCAGGATATCTAATTGAGACAGCCTTGGTTTGAGCTCAGCTAGTGACCTGTTTTGCATGTCATGAGATGAAAAACTAGAATTTTGACTTACTTTGTAATCATTTTTGACTTCTTATCACATAACTTTGACATTTTATCTCATAATGTTGAGTTTTTCTGTCTTATAATTTTGAAAAGTTCTTTCAATAGAAATGGGCACACAAAAGGGCACCAAACTGCTTTATGGTCATTTTTGAACAATAAAAGCATCATGTTTGTTCCATACAGGTAAGAATATATGATTTTTCTTGCCAGGATGTTTACCTTCCCACAGCACAGTCTCTCTCCTCAGTTTCTCTGCTGGACTTGTTGTGCCTGGCTGAAGGCTGTCCCAGGACTCCAGGTGTCCCATAGAAGACAGTTGAGGAATATACGGCTATTCCAGATTTTCCTGCCCTGAGGACTTCATATCCTGGGCTGGATGAAGTTGCAGATGGTGGAGAAGAAGAAATCTGGACACTGTGAATTCCCTCAAAAGCATCCATGTCTCTAATGAGTGCAGAGACTCATTCAAACCTGCAGGATGTCTCCACTGAAGTTTAATCCAGCTTGATAAATTATTTTAGCAGTATATGACAAGCCTGGCTCCTGTGGATGTAAATGCAGAAGAGATATTATTACATCATGCATCATAAAATTTAAAAAAGGATACTAAACTAGTCTATAAAAGTGTCCCTATCTATCACCACACCTCACAGATATAGTCATCCAGTAGTCAGGGAACAAGCCATGACCTGTACAGTGTTTAAACTTTAACTTTCATGTTTCCCTCTCTGAACTCTGCAAAGCTAGAGAGGAGATCAGGCTCTTTTCTTTGCAGGCTGTCACGCTAAAGGAATTTCTTTCTTTGAGATATCAAGTGTACACATTAGTTAGGAAACAGTATCATACAAGTATCAGACTTCCGAGATGACTTAATAACAAAATATACAAAGAGTACACTCACCAAAGTAGTCAGAACTGATTCTTCAGTTGTTGCCAGTGCATCAAAATCTGTAAAAACTGCTGAAATTGAGCTTTGAATAGCTGCTGGAGAGTTTAGGAAGTTCAACCCTGTCTGCACTTCGCCCTGCTGCTGGTCTCCTGGTTAGACAGGAAGGGTTAATCACTAACACCTTCTGGCTAGGAACAACTCAGCTGTACACATTTCTACCAGCAGAGGGGGTGACACACAGTCTCACCTGATCCACAGTTTTCCATGATTAAATACTAAATGATGCTTTAAAAGAAAAATAATTAGTTTTCCTACCAGAAGTTTACTCAGATCCAGAAATTATGTTAAAAAGTGTGTGTTTGTAATACAGAAAGAGGCAGAGAGAGGTGATAGTGCATATATGCGTGTTAAACGTAGAGGGGAAATTTCTGAAAATGGTTTCATAAAGTCATATTTCAACAATCTTAAAGCCATCTGTGCAGTATTCATGCCTTAAACCAACCTAGTTGTGGCAGTGTGTGTGATTTGTTCGGATTAACAGGACCCGGACTTCACAATGCAGCTTTGTTGCTGAAACAGATTAAGACATCAAGTGACCGGAGGTGCCTTGCTCTCTTTTTCTTTCCTGCTTTCCTTTCTCCAACATTCTCCTCCTGTTGACACACTCCTCAGCAGCCGCAGTGAGTACGATGGCCAGACGTTTCCACATCCAGGGGTAAGTGTTTGAGTCTGTAAAATTGACCTTTTGTGACCCTAATGTATTGTAATTGTAAGTGTAGCCCTGCTAACATGTCCTCAGACTTAGTGGTGTATTTTAGTTCTAAAAATGATGAAGATTTTTATTTTTAAATGATTATTCAAGTCATTTAGTGAGTATATGGGATTATGAGCTCTGCTTTGTACTTTAACACAATAGGAGTGACTGACTCCAAATGCATGGATTATAAAGTAAAGCACATATCTGGAATAGCTGACCCTCCTGTTTTGTTTTGCTCTGTACTTCTAGATGAGACCAAGCTGGCCTTATGAGATCCAGGTCGACTGAGATCCAGGTCGAATGCTGACTGAGTTCAGACGAAGCACCAAAAACAACATCACGCTGGTTTCCTTCATGTCAGGCCACAGTCAGCGAGAAAGTTGGTCAACAAGCAGCAGCAGCAGCAATGACAGTCACCTACTCTCGCAGGGTTGCAGATGCAGGTCTGGGGACCTTTTTTCACCTGCTCCTGCGCTGGAAGGGCAGCATCTATAAACTGCTCTACAGAGAGCTCATCATCTTCACTCTTCTCTACTACTTCTTCAGTATTGTTTATAGGTACTTCAGTATTGTTTATAGGTACTGCAGTATTGTTTATAGGTACTGCAGTATTGTTTAGAGGTACTCCAGTATTGTTTAGAGGTACTCCAGTATTGTTTATAGGTACTTCAGTATTGTTTAGAGGTACTGCAGTATTGTTTATAGGTACTTCAGTATTGTTTATAGGTACTTCAGTATTGTTTATAGGTACTTCAGTATTGTTTATAGGTACTGCAGTATTGTTTAGAGGTACTGCAGTATTGTTTAGAGGTACTGCAGTATTGTTTAGAGGTACTCCAGTATTGTTTATAGGTACTTCAGTATTGTTTAGAGGTACTGCAGTATTGTTTATAGGTACTTCAGTATTGTTTATAGGTACTGCAGTATTGTTTATAGGTACTGCAGTATTGTTTAGAGGTACTCCAGTATTGTTTAGAGGTACTTCAGTATTGTTTATAGGTACTGCAGTATTGTTTAGAGGTACTCCAGTATTGTTTATAGGTACTTCAGTATTCTTTATAGGTACTCCAGTATTGTTTATAGGTACTTCAGTATTGTTTATAGGTACTTCAGTATTGTTTATAGGTACTGCAGTATTGTTTAGAGGTACTGCAGTATTGTTTAAAGGTACTCCAGTATTGTTTATAGGTACTTCAGTATTGTTTATAGGTACTGCAGTATTGTTTAGAGGTACTCCAGTATTGTTTATAGGTACTTCAGTATTCTTTATAGGTACTCCAGTATTGTTTATAGGTACTTCAGTATTGTTTATAGGTACTTCAGTATTGTTTAGCGGTACTGCAGTATTGTTTAGAGGTACTGCAGTATTGTTTAGAGGTACTGCAGTATTGTTTAGAGGTACTCCAGTATTGTTTATAGGTACTTCATTATTGTTTAGAGGTACTGCAGTATTGTTTAGCGGTACTGCAGTATTGTTAAGAGGTACTCCAGTATTGTTTATAGGTACTTCAGTATTCTTTATAGGTACTCCAGTATTGTTTATAGGTACTTCAGTATTGTTTATAGGTACTTCAGTATTGTTTAGCGGTACTGCAGTAAAGTTTATAGGTACTTCAGTATTGTTTAGCGGTACTGCAGTATTGTTTAGAGGTACTGCAGTATTGTTTAGAGGTACTGCAGTATTGTTTAGAGGTACTTCATTATTGTTTATAGGTACTTCAGTATTGTTTATAGGTACTGCAGTATTGTTTAGAGGTACTCCAGTATTGTTTATAGGTACTTCAGTATTCTTTATAGGTACTCCAGTATTGTTTATAGGTACTTCAGTATTGTTTATAGGTACTTCAGTATTGTTTATAGGTACTGCAGTATTGTTTAGAGGTACTGCAGTATTGTTTAGAGGTACTCCAGTATTGTTTATAGGTACTTCAGTATTGTTTAGAGGTACTGCAGTATTGTTTATAGGTACTTCAGTATTGTTTATAGGTACTGCAGTATTGTTTATAGGTACTGCAGTATTGTTTAAAGGTACTCCAGTATTGTTTATAGGTACTTCAGTATTGTTTATAGGTACTGCAGTATTGTTTATAGGTACTGCAGTATTGTTTAAAGGTACTCCAGTATTGTTTATAGGTACTTCAGTATTGTTTATAGGTACTGCAGTATTGTTTAGAGGTACTCCAGTATTGTTTATAGGTACTTCAGTATTCTTTATAGGTACTCCAGTATTGTTTATAGGTACTTCAGTATTGTTTATAGGTACTTCAGTATTGTTTATAGGTACTTCAGTATTGTTTATAGGTACTGCAGTATTGTTTAGAGGTACTCCAGTATTGTTTATAGGTACTTCAGTATTCTTTATAGGTACTCCAGTATTGTTTATAGGTACTTCAGTATTGTTTATAGGTACTTCAGTATTGTTTAGCGGTACTGCAGTATTGTTTAGAGGTACTGCAGTATTGTTTAGAGGTACTGCAGTATTGTTTAGAGGTACTCCAGTATTGTTTATAGGTACTTCATTATTGTTTAGAGGTACTGCAGTATTGTTTAGCGGTACTGCAGTATTGTTAAGAGGTACTCCAGTATTGTTTATAGGTACTTCAGTATTCTTTATAGGTACTCCAGTATTGTTTATAGGTACTTCAGTATTGTTTATAGGTACTTCAGTATTGTTTAGCGGTACTGCAGTAAAGTTTATAGGTACTTCAGTATTGTTTAGCGGTACTGCAGTATTGTTTAGAGGTACTGCAGTATTGTTTAGAGGTACTGCAGTATTGTTTAGAGGTACTTCATTATTGTTTATAGGTACTTCAGTATTGTTTATAGGTACTGCAGTATTGTTTAGAGGTACTCCAGTATTGTTTATAGGTACTTCAGTATTCTTTATAGGTACTCCAGTATTGTTTATAGGTACTTCAGTATTGTTTATAGGTACTTCAGTATTGTTTATAGGTACTGCAGTATTGTTTAGAGGTACTGCAGTATTGTTTAGAGGTACTCCAGTATTGTTTATAGGTACTTCAGTATTGTTTAGAGGTACTGCAGTATTGTTTATAGGTACTTCAGTATTGTTTATAGGTACTGCAGTATTGTTTATAGGTACTGCAGTATTGTTTAAAGGTACTCCAGTATTGTTTATAGGTACTTCAGTATTGTTTATAGGTACTGCAGTATTGTTTATAGGTACTGCAGTATTGTTTAAAGGTACTCCAGTATTGTTTATAGGTACTTCAGTATTGTTTATAGGTACTGCAGTATTGTTTAGAGGTACTCCAGTATTGTTTATAGGTACTTCAGTATTCTTTATAGGTACTCCAGTATTGTTTATAGGTACTTCAGTATTGTTTATAGGTACTTCAGTATTGTTTAGCGGTACTGCAGTATTGTTTAGAGGTACTGCAGTATTGTTTAGAGGTACTGCAGTATTGTTTAGAGGTACTCCAGTATTGTTTATAGGTACTTCATTATTGTTTAGAGGTACTGCAGTATTGTTTAGCGGTACTGCAGTATTGTTAAGAGGTACTCCAGTATTGTTTATAGGTACTTCAGTATTCTTTATAGGTACTCCAGTATTGTTTATAGGTACTTCAGTATTGTTTATAGGTACTTCAGTATTGTTTAGCGGTACTGCAGTAAAGTTTATAGGTACTTCAGTATTGTTTAGCGGTACTGCAGTATTGTTTAGAGGTACTGCAGTATTGTTTATAGGTACTGCAGTATTGTTTAGAGGTACTTCATTATTGTTTATAGGTACTTCAGTATTGTTTATAGGTACTGCAGTATTGTTTAGAGGTACTCCAGTATTGTTTATAGGTACTTCAGTATTCTTTATAGGTACTCCAGTATTGTTTATAGGTACTTCAGTATTGTTTATAGGTACTTCAGTATTGTTTAGCGGTACTGCAGTATTGTTTAGAGGTACTGCAGTATTGTTTAGAGGTACTGCAGTATTGTTTAGAGGTACTCCAGTATTGTTTATAGGTACTTCATTATTGTTTAGAGGTACTGCAGTATTGTTTAAAGGTACTGCAGTATTGTTTAGAGGTACTGCAGTATAGTTTATAGGTACTGCAGTATTGTTTATAGGTAGTGCAGTATAGTTTAGAGGTACTGCAGTATTGTTTATAGGTACTTCAGTATAGTTTATAGGTACTGCAGTATTGTTTATAGGTACTCCATTATAGTTTATAGGTACTTCAGTATTGTTTAGAGGTACTCCAGTATTGTTTATAGGTACTTCAGTATTGTTTATAGGTACTTCAGTATTGTTTAGAGGTACTGCAGTATTGTTTAAAGGTACTTCAGTATTGTTTATAGGTACTTCAGTAAAGTTTATAGGTACTTCAGTATTGTTTATAGGTACTTCAGTATTGTTTAGAGGTACTTCAGTATTGTTTATAGGTACTTCAGTATTGTTTAGAGGTACTGCAGTATTGTTTATAGGTACTTCAGTATTGTTTAGAGGTACTGCAGTATTGTTTATAGGTACTTCAGTATTGTTTATAGGTACTGCAGTATTGTTTAGAGGTACTGTAGTATTGTTTAAAGGTACTGCAGTATTGTTTAGAGGTACTGCAGTATTGTTTAAAGGTACTTCAGTATTGTTTATAGGTACTTCAGTATTGTTTATAGGTACTGCAGTATTGTTTATAGGTACTTCAGTATTGTTTAGAGGTACTGCAGTATTGTTTATAGGTACTTCAGTATTGTTTAGAGGTACTGCAGTATTGTTTATAGGTACTTCAGTATTGTTTATAGGTACTTCAGTATTGTTTAGAGGTACTCCAGTATTGTTTAAAGGTACTTCAGTATAGTTTATAAGTACTTCAGTATTGTTTATAGGTACTTCAGTATTATTTAGAGGTACTTCAGTATTGTTTATAGGTACTTCAGTATAGTTTATAGGTACTTCAGTATTGTTTATAGGTACTGCAGTATTGTTTAGAGGTACTGTAGTATTGTTTAAAGGTACTGCAGTATTGTTTAGAGGTACTGCAGTATTGTTTAAAGGTACTTCAGTATTGTTTATAGGTACTTCAGTATTGTTTATAGGTACTGCAGTATTGTTTAAATGTACTGCAGTATTGTTTAGAGGTACTGTAGTATTGTTTAAAGGTACTGCAGTATTGTTTAGAGGTACTGCAGTATTGTTTAGAGGTACTCTTTTAGGGAATACACTGAGCACGGTCCATCAGTCTGCAGAGTGACTATAGTCTAGACTCTAGACTATATTCACACATTTTATTAGCTTTTTTGCCAATATTTGTGAGTTTCAAAAATACCAGATAAAGATAAATTGGACATATGAGGACCTTCAGAGAATCCACAGTTTAGGAACAGTATAAATTTCACTTTCATTTTTAGCAATAAAGCAGGCTATACTAATTAAATAGTATAAGGACAGTCTGTTTACATCAAAGTTTCAATATAACAACTACTGTTGTCTATTCATAAGAGTAACATTTGACATCCTCAAATGGGGGGTCTGTATCTATTTAGGGGTCCTTCACGTGAGAAATGCTGGAAACACAAGGTTTAGTGTATCTTCTAAAGCACAAGTTATGTTAAGCAGTGTGATACAAGGTCTAGTCACAGAGCTCATCTCAGGGACTAAGCAGTTGTTGTTTTCCACCAGGTTCGTGTTCGATGAGGACCAGAAGAGGCTGTTTGAGAAGCTGGTGATATACTGTGACCGCTACGCAGAGCTCATCCCAGTGTCCTTTGTTCTTGGTGAGTTGATTGTTTCACTCCTTTAACTAGACCATTATTCAAATTGTAATCTAAATGTGGACAATAGTTGTGTATAAATTAAAATTCATGGAAACCATCACAGGAGGTTGGCATCTAATTCCATAATTGTTTCTTTCTTTTCTTTTTTTGTCAGGTTTCTATGTAACCTTGGTGGTGTCCCGTTGGTGGGGTCAGTTTGAGAATGTCCCCTGGCCCGACCGCCTGGCAGCTTTAGTAGGTGGTCATGTTCGTGGAGCTGACGAGGCCGCCAGACTGACCCGAAGAACTCTGATGAGATACGCCAACCTCTCTGGCGTGCTCATCTACCGCTCTGTCAGCACAGCCGTCTACAAGAGGTTTCCTACCATGGAGCATCTGGTGCAGGCAGGTACGATGTGGCACTAAAACTGCTAGGGCTCAACCAATATATCAGTCAGCTGATATTATCGGCCGATATTGGCCTATCACAGATATATTGGTATTGGTGTTTATGATGTCCTATTTTTTTTATTTTTTTATTTTTTTACATTGTGTAAGCAACATTATATGTAAAAGAGATCTATTTTTTTAAATTCAAGTTTCATGTGTTTTTTTGGTCTATGAGTTTTTTATTTATAGTTATTTATAATTATACATTCCCAGTGAAATTTACTGCTTCCATACACTGATGTCATTTTATACAATAAAGTTTGTTAAACTGTAAAATATTATACCTCCATTACATATCTTTGACACAAGCATTTGATTATCACATTTGAGGGATCACTTCTAAACTGAGGTGGTGATTCTGGACCATCAGGTTCAGGCTCAGTCTTTCCATCTGGTGTGGTTGAACATGTGCTTGTACATGCTACTACTTGGTGATGTAATGTCTGAGATTATGAGCTGAGGTCTGGCCGCTGACCAGGACTGAACACATAAAAGGCAAGCAATTTAAATTCCTTCTTAGAAAGGGCCATTTTGACTACTTTTACCTTCACACTCTGTCACTTTCAGGTTTGATGACGTCAGAGGAGCTGAGGCACCTGGAGTACTTGCCCTCTCCTCATAACAAGTTCTGGGTTCCCTGCATGTGGTTCGTCAGCCTGGCTCTAAGAGCCCGGACTGAAGGTCGCATCAACAACGACGTGGCTCTGACAGCTATTCTCACTGTAGGTCTTCATGTGCTTTTGTCAGTGGGCCGAAAGAGCCTGAACATCTTTACATTGAGCAGATTGTAGCTTGAAAAACATTTTTTAAATGAGTTTTTTATGTCCTGCTTTTCTTCTCTGTTCAGGAGTTGAATAGTTTACGGGCAAAATGTATGAAGCTGTACGGTTATGACTGGATCAGCCTCCCTCTTGTCTATACTCAGGTGTTGTTGATATAGTGTGGTGTGACTGACACCGATGGTTTACCAGTAGAACAAAGATTTTGTAAATTCAATTTAGTGACAAACATGCAATGATTAGGTGTTGAAAAATACTGCAAATGACACTGACGCTGTGCTAATATTAGGCTACAAAATATTATTGCCCAATAATCATTGAATACCTGAAATTGCTACGTAATTTTAATCAAAATTAGCAATCAAACCTACCAATATAGCATGTAATCAGCAAATTAAACCAATTAAACAAACATTACCGTACACACTAGCTGTGAGACATTTCCAGACTTGACTCATGTATTTTCATTAGGTGGTGACAGTGGCTGTCTACAGCTTTTTCCTGGCTTGTCTGATTGGACGACAGTTTTTGGATCCAGCTCAAGGCTACCCTGGTCATGATCTGGACTTCTACCTGCCAGTTTTCACCCTGTTGCAGTTTTTCTTCTATGTTGGTTGGCTGAAGGTGAAACACATCAGATTATGCAGGTCATGTGATATTTATTCTGCTCAGGGTTTGAAACATTTGTCCATCTCTGATTTATATTTTTCTGTTCTTGGTTTCAGGTGGCTGAGCAACTCATAAACCCTTTTGGTGAAGATGATGATGACTTTGAGACCAACTGGCTTGTTGATCGCAATTTACAGGTTTGGATCCAAACTAAACTATTTCAAATTTTTTCATCATGCATAAACAGTAGCTGTCTTTTTCACCTTGCTGTGGTTTCCATTGTGTCTCAGGTCTCCTTGTTGTCTGTGGATGAGATGTACGACAGCCTGCCGTTGGTCGAGAAGGATATGTACTGGAACGAGTCCGAACCTCGGCCTCCCTACACTGCTGCCAGTGCTGAACACTGTAAACCCTCCTTCATGGGCTCAGCACTGGATATCAGGTTCAGTTATGTTTTTATTTTCTGGCAGACAATTCCTAACAGGGAACATATGGTGTTAATTTCCAGCTCTATATTTTTATTCTGACTCCACTGGAGTAGCTTTGCATGATTAACAGTTGATAAAACCCCTTATTTATCGTATACTGGCCCTTTATGGAGCTCCTCAGTTCAGCCTCAGTCTCTTAACAGGCAGTCTTAGCTCCTGTCTCTTTAAGGCCCACTCAGTTCTGATTGGCCAGCTTTCAGGAAGCCTGCAGAGGGATCGCTGTAGAGTCGTGTTAAGTTACCGTTGATGCAAACCCAACATGTCCTGCTTTACTAGTTAAAATTAAAAGCTTTTAAGTGATTAAATAACATTAGACTTTTATTGTATTGAAATGAAATTTGTACTTCACTGAATAAGCAGAGCTTCTCTAGCAGCTAAAGACTGGTTGACACAACATATAAACTATATAAACACAACCATATAAAGATTCGAACATTGGGTCAGGCTGAAAGTACAAAAACTTGCTGGACGTGCTTTTTACTCACAGGGATAACTTCTACATACATTAACCTGATTACTTGACACTTTTGCCACATTTCAGGAACCTCCAACATTGTAACATGACTGTAAATTAGGAAAAGCATAATAAGTCCCCTTTAAAATGTTTTTTTTAATCTACATCAGTGTTCCTAAGGAGGACATGGAGTTTCAGTCCAATCTGGAGCAGATCAAAGAACACGAGGAAGCAAACTACTCCACACCACTGATTGGAGGGCTGGGCCGCCTTCTCGGTGTCCAGTCCCCTAACTTTCCTCGCTCCTCCAGGGTCTCTCTGCTGCGCCGCCGCCCTGGAGCTCCGCTAAGTCGCTTCCCCCTTTACCTGCACACAGAGGCTCCATCACCTTTGAGCCAAGCCCGCCAGCCCTTGAACCATGAGCGAGATCCAGACTATGCCTTCTCCACCATGC
This sequence comes from Scomber scombrus, assembly GCF_963691925.1. NCBI lineage: Eukaryota > Metazoa > Chordata > Actinopteri > Scombriformes > Scombridae > Scomber > Scomber scombrus. The sequence continues at coordinate 24,325,020 of NC_084975.1, forward strand.
CCCTGTACGAGAGGTCGGGTTTCTACAGCTGCCCACAAACACCCATCCACTGCGTGCCCCCTGCGGTGCCCCGTCCTCGACCCGCCCGGAGAACTCAGAATGAGTTTGATCGCAGCTGCAGCTCTCTGGCTCCTCCAACGGTGGGTTCACAGTTGCTGCCTCCTGACACCCCCAACCACATCCCCCCACCGCCCTCCTCTGCTTTCCCCTGGCTGAGTGAGGATGGTGAGGTGCCTTGTGCCCCGACCTTCTCCTTCCCTGATCCTCCAACTGAACTCTGTCCAATATCTAAACTCAGACCTGGACATGGCTTACTGTCTCGCCGCCCTCCACCTCCCCGCCTCACTCTGGACACCTTGCCATCGGCCGAGAGCCACCCTGGACCCCTGAGTGCTCGGGCACAAGGAAGTGGAGGGGAAAAGGTGTTCTCATTCACTCCTCCCTCTCGCCCAGCAGCAGCAGCAGCAGCAAATCCCAGTAATCCCAGCAGCAGCTCTAGCAGCATTAATGCAACAAGCACCAACAGCACTGGCACAACAGGAAGTCTCTGCAACGGCATAAGTCTCAGTAATTTTAGCAACCACGGGAACTTCAGCACCAACATGAGAGCGAGCAACGGGGGCACCAATGGCAGCCAGAGCAATAACATGAACACAGTTTCCACTTCCGCGTCATCGCAGCAAGAAGCCAATCAGCCAAACTCACCCAATGATTCAGGAATCTCATTGGCTGAAGGGGACCTGCTGGGCGTGTTGGTGGATGGAGGGGTGAACAAGGCGGCTGGGGGAAGGGAGCAGGACTCAGAAAAGGAGGTGTGACTGTTCTTGCATTTTTGGCATTCAAAATATTTCACACAAATAGGTACTGAACTATGTTAAATCTGAAATGAATTATAGTCAACCAGAGCCCTGCACACAAATCAAGTATTTGCTGCTAACACTGAGTTAATCTCCACTTCCTGGTCTTACAGAACAATTAACCTACTTGTGAAGCAAAGTTTTTCTTGTTTTTCTTTTTACACAGTTAAGGTGCTTAACTGTGTAAAAAGACAAACAAGAACAACTTTCCAGCTTCCTCTGAAACTCAGAGACAAAGAGACTAAATGTGCATATTTTAAAACTCTTTAGTCCTCTTAGCATTGTTTCCATCAGTGTACTCTTTAATATTAAGTATCATGTTATGCTTCTTTTGTCATTTTAACCAGGAGTTTTGTTTTTTTTCAATAAAAAAATTAAAACCTCAAAACCTGTTTACTATTTCATTGTATTATTATATACAGAAACTGTACGATTAAGCTATAATTCACCGAATATATTTAAAAGCATCAACTTAAGTCACCATATGTAAGTAACCCACAAAGCACAAGTAATGAAAGTCATAAACCTGATTAAAAAGGAGCCATTCATGTTCACAGACAGTTTAGATTTATTATTATATACACACACATGTATTTATTATAAAAGCCTATAAATATTTCAGTGACACAGTCCAGCCGGCATACACTTAGTGCTCAAAGAGAAGCAAATGTTTTATTTTTTTAATTACCACAAACTTCAACTTGGACATCAAATTGTACTTGTTTTAGGCATCACACATTAGAACATATTCAAAAGATAAATAATTAAAGATTTCCTCAGTCTTTATTTGTGCATCTCTCAAATGGTTTTTAAATCTGGAATGTAATGGGAAGTGAAGTGGCAGGTCTCCAGTTTAGAGAGCTATGTGTGGCTTTTGCAAACTAAGTTGATTGACAGATAACTAACAGAAATAATGCAGTGGTATCTGAATATATATACAGTATATGTGAAGGACGGGGGGGGCTGACTGACATGCAGAGGTGACCAGGATGATCATCAGTGTTACAGTGTCATTTAACTGCCTTCTTCAGCCATGGTGTGTTTATCAAAGAGATACTCAGCCATGCCTGTCTGTGGCGCTCCCATACGCCGCAGGTTTGAGATCCAGTCAGCGAGCTGTTTGATAGATTTCACCTGCTCATCCAGAAAATGTGTCTCAATGAAGTCGCACATCTGTGGGAAAACAAAAAAGACAAAGACACGATGTTGAATCTTACTGAACTCTCATATCCAAATTAAGATTCGGCTCCTCACTTTTAAAATCCTCCATAACCTGGAACCCATTGGATCTTTCTGAACTTGTTCATATCTACACACCCTCCCGCACTCTCCGATCTTCTTCTGCCATCCAGCTCTCAGCTCCATCTGCCAACTTAACCACCATGGGGTCAAGAGCCTTCAGCCGATCTGACCCCCGCCATTGGAACTCTCTCCCACCAGACATTCACACTTCTGACTCTGTCTCCACCTTTAAATCGTGCCTGAAAACACACCTATTCCAAGTGGCATACTCTGTCTCACACTGACTATGTAATCTCATATTTATTTATTGTACTAACTTCTACTTCAATGTTTGCTGATTTTACGACGTTTGATGCACTGCTGTTTGTTTTATGTGTGTCTTCTAAGGTGTCCTTGAGTGCTTTGAAAGGCCCCTATAAATAAAAAGCATCAATATCCTTCAAATGACCGGCACTGCACGCTCTCTCAGTGCTGCTTACATGAGGATCATTGTGTTCAGTCGCCATTTTCTGCAGATCCAGCAGGGATTGGTTTACACTTTTCTCCAGCTGCAAAGCACACTCCAAAGCCTCCAGGCCGCTGCCCCACTCATCCCTGTCGGGTTTCTGAGGTAGAAACATAGAAGAGAAATTAATTTAGAAAAGTGGAGATTGTCTTTGGCCCTTATTCAACATTGATGTTAGAAAACATCACATTTGTTTTAAGTAAAAACTTTAAAAACTGGAATTTTAATACATATGGGTTTTGTAGTTTTAGTCAGAGAAAAAGACGACATCGATTTGGGCTTAGTAATTAGTCACAGACATTTTCACTTTGACCTTTTATTGCCACCCAAAATTATCAGGGTCATTGCGCCAGAATGCTGTAGAAACAGAGTGGAGAAGAAAGCGCCCTGGTGGTTGAGTGGTTAGCGTGCATGCCACATAATTGCAGCGTCCCGGTTCAAATCTGGCCAGGGACCTATGCTGCAGGTCATTCCCTTCTCCCTGTTTCCTGTCAACCTTTCTGCCAGCTACTGACTAAATGAAGGCAAAAGAAAGCCCAAAATAAATCTTAAAAGAAACAGGGTGGAGGGGACCTTGATGAAGGCCACAGGCCGAAACGCATTGGTCTGTGAATAAAGTTCTCCTGTACTACAAGTGTTGCTGGAGCTTTGACTTTCTTCAGACTTTTTTCCTCCTCCATGCACCTTGGAAGTAGGTGAAGTTGTGCAGGAAACCTCCACCCTGTTCCCCCCAAAATCATCATAAAAATAACCAATACATGAATTAACAATTACATCATGAATTGCTACTTGTGCTGCTTTTGCACTAAATTCACAATAAGACGCTGTAACACTGTTAATTACAACATACCCTGATGTCCTGAAGGAAAATCCTGCCTCCCCTCTCATTCTGCAGACTCATCAGCTTCTCTGCGTGCACTCGCTCCTCTTTGGACTGGTCACCGAAGAACTTTGCAAAATTTGGTAGAGATTTATCATCCCTATCAAAATAGTATGCCTGAAGAAAAAAAAAAGATAGAAAAGCTGCTGAAAACACCACAGCACTGAGCAGAAAAGATGCTCTGCTTGTTTCAAAGTGTTTCTTACCATAGAGAGATAAACATAAGAAGCGTACAGCTCCAGGTTTATCTGTCTGTTGAGGGCAGCCTCGCAGTCCTGGTGGAAGTTTTGCCGAATTTGCGAAGTCATTTCTGTTTTAATCAAAGTAATGAAGACATGAATGTGGGCACATGTCCATGAGAGTCTGCTGTTGGTCACATGTAAGGTAGTAAATTGTTGGATATCAATATAATGAGCGAGTATAAAAAGAAAATGCTAATCAAAGACTTAGACTTTGCTTTGTAACCTGGTGCTTTAAAATCAGCTGATGCAGTTTGTGTTGAATCATGCTGACATCAGCTGATGATACTTTCTCTCCTTCATTATCCCTGCAAACATCAGCCTGTGTCTTTGAATCTCCTGCTACATTCGACTAACATACCTCTCAAAAACAGCTACTAAATGCAAATCAGCTGACAGGTGGAATAACGAACTACAGTAACCCTTACTGACAGAATCGGGTCACCCAGTTAACAAAAACACTCATTTTCTCCTCTCACTTACACCTTGTAGTATCCACCTTTGCAGATAGTTTCAGGTGTATTTGATCTGAGATATCGGTCTTTACACAGACCTCACTGTGATCACTTACCAATAATCAGGTGCTTATATGGACAATGAAAGAGGTTAGTCATATCAAGTGGATATCTGCCATATTTATAGTCGTTATAGCATCAAATTCCTTCTTTGTGTTTCCCTGTTGAGCTGCGGTGAAAGTTTAGTAATAACAAGAGGGGCTTTGGCACTAAAAAGACTAACATTGAAAGATATCTACTTGATTTGACTCATTTGGACGGCTGAAGCTTCATATTAGCTTCACATAAAATTATATAAGACATTTTTGCACAGAAGAAGGAGGCCTGTGGATTTTGGCCTCCATCTCTTACAATTGTAAATGAATAATGAAGGGATCTGCTAATGTTGAGTATGAACAGGAGGAATGAGTATGGCAAGAAAATATGTTTCAAAATTTTAATTTTGGTGCCTGATTGTTGTTTTCAAAGAAAGACTTGAAACATTATGAAAACGTCCTTAAAAAGGCCACAATGACAGTCATATTGATTGAGTCAGACTGACCTTCATCACAATAAGCGACTGAAAAGCCTAAAAAAAAAAAGATCTAACATGATTCAATGAGGGACTGGGCCATAAAAATGCAATAGAACTGAGGTGATTTAACTGATTACTTGTTAACAGTTACTAATAAATCATTTAAAAGGCTGAAGACATGAAGCTGATTCACAGTAACACCTCAAAGCACCACCAGATAGTTGTAAAATGTGTTTTAATACACAGGCGAACATTGTAACATCAGCTGCTACGAGGTTTGTAATGAGAAAATGACCGTGGTGATGATGTTAGGTGTGTTAGTGTAGCCTGTAACAAGACTTTATTTCATTAGCTCGTTAAGTTACCTCGGCAACAGAAACAGCACATACAACACCACAGATAACACTTTATAAGATGGATGAAAGGCTGAGTGGAAGTCAGGTTGTGATGTGTGTAGACGCACCTGTTTTGTCGGTGTGAAATTTAGCTGCAGAGTCTGTCGGTATCAATACAATAAGCTGCAGCTGGAGACGAGCTCACGTTACCGGAGCGACGCACAGCCAGCCGGAGACGTGCCCACGTTACCGGACCGACGCACCGCAGGACGCGACGCATGATGGGTTTAAAGGGGCGAAGAGACCCGAGGAGCTGTTTCTGTTCAACATCACAAATTAAAGATATAAACTGGAAAAGGGGCTTGGATTTAGGCTAAGTACTGTATCACAAACAAAGCTAAAGACTTTAAAATCCTACATAAAATTGTAATTATCGAACTGCCAATGTGATGAAAATAATCCTGTAGCCTAAGTCAAAAATAATGAGATACTAATAACTCATAAGGTAAGTCATTATTCTGAGATACTAAGTCATTATTCTGAGACACCAAGTCATTATTTTGAGTTACCAAGTCATTATTTTAAGATACTTCATTATTTTTAGTTACCAAGTCATTATTTTAAGTTACTAAGTCATTATTTTAAGTTACTAAGTCATCATTTTGAGTTACTAAGTCATTATTTTAAGTTACTTAATCATCAATTTGAGATACAAAGTCATTATTTTGAGTTACTAAGTCATTATTTTAAGTTACTAAGTCATCATTTTGAGTTACTAAGTCATTATTTTAAGTTACTTAATCATCAATTTGAGATACAAAGTCAAAGTCATTATTTTGAGTTACTAAGTCATTATTTTAAGTTACTAAGTCATCATTTTGAGTTACCAAGTCATTATTTTAAGTTACTAAATCATCATTTTGAGACACCAAGTCATTATTTTAAGATACTTCATTATTTTTAGTTACCAAGTCATTATTTTGAGACACCAAGTCATTATTTTAAGATACTTCATTATTTTTAGTTACCAAGTCATTATTTTGAGATACAAAGTCATTATTTTGAGTAACCAAGTCATTATATTGAGATACTAAGTCATTATTTTGAGATAGTATATCAAAATAATGAGAAACTATCTCAAAATAATGAAAAACTAAGTCACTATTTTGAGAAAGTTAAATAAATAGCTCCAAAAAAATAAAATTGTATCTTGAATTATTAAAAATATAACCATCGGCATAAAGGGTCAGCAACATCACAGCCTGGACCAGCATTTGTGAATGTGAATTGGTTTAGAAATTAATGAGTCAGAATATGGGTTACAATGTGATGTATTTAAAAGCGTGTTATATTACCCATTATGTCAAATCTGCATCCAAATAAATGTAGGAGTAAAAAGTGCAGTATTTCTCTTTGACATGTAGTGTTGAGCATTTTACTTAACACTACTTGAGTAAACATACTTAGTTACTTTCCACATCCAACTATCATTAACACATGTGATATATTTCATACTATGACAGCTCAAAATGCCCCTCAGGTGTTGTAAAATCTGATCAAAAACTGCAACCTACACATCATTTTTGGGTAATCAACCAATTTTAATGTATTGTAATAAATCCCAAACATGGGACTTCTACTATCATTTACGCAGTCATTATACACACTATACAAATTTAAAAAACAATAACCAAACTTTCAAACATTCACAACTCCACTGAGTTATGACACACACCCACATCCACAAGAGAAAGCATCAACTTCACTTACATCCATGATATTTTACAGACTAGTAAAAAAGGAAGAAAAAAAAGAAAAGAAAAGAAACGTGGAGGTTGTCGACCCCTCACCCAAACAAGGACTCGCTGAGTGGATCTTGACCAGAAGGATCACAGGCTGTTAAAAGTGCAGAGAGGTTATCGGCTCCCATCTCCCCTCTGTAGAGACCCTGCACTGTTTGCAAACAGTGCAGCAAACCCCACGACACTCTCTGATCAGAGGCCAGGTGGAGGGACTCAGACTACAACCTGAGACGTCACTGACCACACCGAACTAGATTCAGCAACAGATTCATCCCCAGCAGCATTTTTTTTTTTTTTTTAATTTACAAAGTGTGTGTGTGTGTGTGCATGCTCTGACACCACATATACACACACTCCCTGGACGGTGAATTACCAACATCTGGCACTTAAAACACCTTGCTTCTTTATTAATTAAAAGTCCTGCAATCTGTGTTTTTTCTTAATGAGTGACACCTGCTTCAACCTACTGATCCAGAGCTTCACTAGAAGTCTTTGTTGAAGGGTGAACCCGAACCCTCTCCGACCTCACAACTGTTTTTATTTTAAGTCTGAATTTATTTTAATGTAAATTTGTTTCCTTTTTTTTTTTTTTTAAACCCGACTGAAAATTTCCAATATCTGCGCATCCTGTGCAAATATTAATAAAGTCTCTTGAATCCCATCTTAACTTTATTAGAAATATTTTTAAAAAACAAACTTTATACAGTACTACATTAAAATCCGTGTACACAGACGTTAGTTTTTAACTGGAGGCGAGTGCCACACAGCGGAGCTCGTACGCTTGAAGTAACGCGGCTTGCTCTTGTAAAAGATGTTTTCCAGTTTTGGGGCCTCAATCGCTCCGAAGAACGAGTCCATGTCGGGAGGGTTGAAGTACTGCTTCATGATAATCTGCTGCAGATTGTGACCTGGAAGAGAAGAAAAAAAACATTAAAATACTATTCGTTTAATACTTAAGAGCAAAGAAACTGGAATCACATTGAGATAACAGCCAAACCCCAAACATGTCTGCTACAAACAGCTAACACGATGCTATCTCTGCTAATGTTGGCTAATGTTTCTGAAGTGTGATTTTCGCCAAAAATGGAATAAGGAGCAGGGCAGAGCTGTTAACGTTAAAACTGCTTCCACAAGCCCATGAAAAACTGCAGGAGATGATAACGACTGCAGCCTACGTTAGATCAGATAAACACACTCGTTTAACATTTGCTATTTGGGTAAAAGTTTAACAAATAATTGACTTGGTTTCATGAACAACAAAACGCCAGAAGTGTACCATAAAAATAAATTATAATTAAAATAATTCCTTTCATACCTTCTGCCCAAGATGGGATCGGTTTCCTCGGAGCAGACTCGTCATCAGTCGAGTCGTCGCTGTTCTGATCCATCCCGTAATCTTCAGCACTTTTGGAAGTAATCGGTTTGTTTCCGCCTTTTGGAGTGATGACGTACGACTGTGGAGATTTCTGCAGAGGAAGATAGAACACATTTTATGAGCCTTTATTCTGGTACAAGATTTCTATCATGTGTTGAGATTGAAATCAGAGGAGTATGTGTGCCAAAGGTGCATAAATTAAAATGTACCTCAATATCCATGGTCACATTGAGACCACCACCTTTTCCTACAGGCGTGCTCATTACAGAGCGCTGCGAAAAGATGAAGAACAAACAGTAAATACTACTTTCATCGAGATCTCTAAACATGCTTTAGGCTTATGGTCAAAACTGATAAATTATAAAAAGGTTACCTCGATATCCACAGTTACATTCAGGCTAGCAGCGGCCTTCAATTCGTAGGAGCAGAGGCAAAAAAAAAGGGAAAAGTACAAAGTTTAGTTAATACATCATAGTAAGATGTCCTCTGTGTATGTATGTATGTATGTATGTATATATATATATATATATATGCACACACATATATATCTCTGAAGAACATCACTGATAAAATGACCAAAAAGTTATTTCCCATGGCTACCAATACATGGATATCTACAATATTACATCTATAAAAATCTGTTTATGACTACTAGATATCTACTATAGAGATATGCAGATAGAGAACACTACACTACAAAAGACTCGCAAAAAGGCTGAATGTGAAAGGTCCAACTTTTTAGAGATCAAAAAGAAAATTAAATGTTTACTGAGCTGAGAAATAAGTGTAATGTAAAATGGCACTTTTTAAGCTAATTTATGATTTGCTCTATGCTTTAGAATTAAAATCAAACACTCTGTGACATGATGAACTACATAACATCTTTTTTTTGCACCACATACAATTGCATCATATTGTGTTGAATCAAACTGTGCAATATTACTCTGGAGTTAGTGGATAATAAAACAATCTGCATGACTTAATGAAGTAAGAAAATCTGAGTCGTGTGAAACATCTTTAAAATTAAGAATTAACCCTCAAGTTAACTTTCAACAATGTTCAAAATGCGTCCGAGCTTGTAAGTGTGATCTCCCAGCAGCTCACCTTTGCAGCCTGTTTAGCAGCAGCTTCTCTCTCTTTAGCAGCTTTCTCCTCTGCAGCCAACCTCTGCTGCTCCTCCTGCAGGGACAAAAAGCTCATCAACAACCAGGCGGCTCAACAGCAGAAGTGATGACTTGTATATGAGTGGACTGTTTATCCAGAGTGATTACATTAAGGTTAAAGCTTCCCGACCCAATTCAAAATCAAACTAATTTACTAAAAACTGTGCCGCTAATCAACGATACCTCTTTTTAAAAGTTAATTTTTGTTTTACGATCTTCTCTTTTGTACTTTTTAAATGCGAGAATCTGAGATCTGAGAAGTTTTAAGACCTGTTACATATGTGTCCTTTGATAATGTGTCACAGCTGGATTTTATGATAATTTAATTTAAGGTGCCCAGACACACAGATTTTGGGTGAAGTATCATTTTAAATAAATGCCACGTCTCTACTAGGGAGACCTGTCGCCACTTCAACAAGTTATTTTTCCTTTCCCTTTTCCAATGTTTCTGCACTATAAAAATGGGATTCTTTTCGATTCCTAAAACAATCACCATTGGTACACGTGGTAAAGACATAATATCTTACCCGTTTTCTTTTTTCCTCAAGCGCCTTTCTTTTCTCCTCCAGTTCTCTCCTCTCTTTCTCTCTTGCTGCTCTCTCGACTTCCCGTTGAAGAGCGAGAGCTCTTTCTCTATCCAATCGCTCCCTAAAAAATAATAATAATCAAAAGTCAAGTCAATAAAACAAATTCTGAACACGTAAACATGTTCGTATTTCGGCCTTCATCAGCGTTACCAGGTTCAAAGATTATTAGGCTACATGGGTTATAGTGTTGGTTGTTATACATCTACTGTTAAAGACAATAAATAACCTTTCAGCAGCAACTTGTCGCTCTCTCTCAAGCTCTCTCTCACGCTCCTGTTCCCTCTTCAGCTCCAGAGCTCTGCGGGCTTCGGCCAGTTTACGAGCTCGTAGTTCCTCCTCCTCCTCGGCCTTCTTCTTGGCCAGTAACTCCTGCTGACGTTTCTCCTCCTCCTGAAGTTAGAGACAAAAAAGAAAAGCGTCAGTAAATCCTGATCACACTGTGCAACAAAACAATTTAATTATTAAAAATATTTTCCCTACATGATGGGATCATTTTTTGGAAGTAAATCTAAACATCTACATATCGCTATGTATTACATATAGTCTGTCGTGTTATCATTCAAAGCAGCGGGAGATCGATGCCGATTAATGATACACGATGATATGCACCCCCAGCTACAGAAGTAAGAATAAAATCATAAATGAATATCGTCTCACTGCCTGAAGCTTCTTTCTAGACTCTTCTTCCAGCTTCCGTTTCTGCTCGATCTCCTCCTGGCGTTTCACGGCCAACTTCTTCTTGGCCTTCTCATCCGCGTGACGCTGCATCAACACAGCACAAGATCAGTGAACGTTAGACGAAAGGATTAAATCTGTTTTTGAAAGATGTTTTTTGGGGAATTTTTCCTTGATTTGATAGCAACAGTAGAGACAGACAGGAAACAGAGGAAGAGAGGGAGTGACGTTGCAGTTATGTTTTCCCTCATAACCAGTTGGCCAGCTCCAATCTGCTATGAAGTGAATATACATTAAATAAATTTAGTACCTTGTCATTTTTCTCATCAATCTGAGCCATTTTTTGCTCAACCTTCTTTTTCTGTTCTTCTTTCCTCTGCTCTTCTTTTATTTTGGCCTCATACACTCTTCTTAGCCTCTCATCCCTCTTCCTAGAACACAAATTCAATTAAGTTATATTTTGAACAATTGATGAACAAATCACTCGTATGTTCAGTCAGACTGTATAATAAATTTAACCTTTTAAGTTCATCCTGCTTCTTTCTCTTATCCTCCTCCATTTTCTTCAGTCTTTCCTCCTCTTGTTCCTGCTTCTTTTTAAGTGCTTCCAGTTTGTGACGCTCTTTTGTCTAAGAAGAGAGAAAACAAGTTCAACTTAAATAGGAAAAGGCACGCTCACCGAAACAGTGAACACAAACTTAGTGAAAACAGGTGGAAAATATCACAAAAATCCAAAGCAGCAGGTGGAGTGCATTAGTGTGGAAACAGATCCTCCTAAAGAAAAAACACCAGATAGTAGAAGTTAGCAGATGAAGACTGTGGACCTAGAAGAGTTTAATCAAGTTTGTCTTCACACCAATCAACTAAAGGACCTTTGAACACTTTGACCTCTGAAATTCTGTGTGAACAACTTCAACTGAGCAAGAAGCCCAAAACTTGACATGGAAAGAGTAAAATACAAACTGAGACACATTTAAATGATCAATCACATTTGAAAGTTATCTTAGAAGATTTTTGATAAATCATCATCAGTAATGTGAATATAATGACAGAAAATTACATCACTTCACTGTTATTCAGCCTTTAAAACCAAAAAACTAAAAAAGACAATTACATCGATATCACATAGATATCCAAAAATTAAGATGATAACTAGTTTCATATCACAAATATAATATTGATAAAGCCCTAATTACCTTGTGAGAGTTGCTAAATAACATTTAATTACAAAAACAAGTTACTCTAAAAAAAAAAAAGATCCAACCCAAAATGACAGAGAGAACATACTCTCCTCACACAGCACACCGTCTGTGGGGAGATCTCCAACATCATTATAATGTGATCTTTGGTTAAAATGGATTTTCACTTCAATTTCTATTTCAGATCTAATTATGTTTTGGAATCTACGAGTGAGGTTACCAAAACTACTGTAGGTGGGTTTTTTTATTCTTTTTGGAAGGGTTGTTAGAATAAAATGCAGCAAGGGGATGAGCATTAGTGACCCAGAAGATGCTATCAACTAACAAGTGCAGCCAGGGGGGTGTTCGGAGGTGAAATGTGTGGTGTAAAGCCCCTTTCACACCTGAATCCTGCATAAAAATGTGGCTCGAGGATCAGATATTAATTGTTCAAATGTGCTACAGGTCTGCTCGCTATATCAACAAATCAAAATGTAGAGAGTCTGGCATCGAACCTTTACAGAGAAACATCCACTGCTGTTCACAATGGAGGCCGAGACTTACAAAAATCTAACTAAATCCTAAATTATGTGCAGAGTGTTTTATGAGAGACTGACCACAGATTATTTATGGTCTAACCTGGATGTGAGAAAGGGGCTTATATCTAAAAGGTAGGTTGTAACATTTAATCAAGCTGCACATTCAATTATTAAAGACCACCAAATGCCCACAAACAACACACAGTGCTCCAACATTAAACTTACCACTATACCAGAGCTCAACTGGAGAGGGGAGAAAAAAAAAAACAACAACATCCAAGTAAGAGGACCAAAAGATTTGATTTCTCAACACAAAATGTGAGCTGTAATATTTTTAAAACTTGGTACTCAAAGGTTTAATAGAGATATTTGACTGCATCATTGTGGGCTATATCACCTGACTTATATTTTTACTTGTTTGTCCCCCCCAAAAAACAAGATTCTGGTTTTAGGGATGCAAATTATTTCAAATTAAATAACTGATAACAATTACAGCAGAGGTTGTGCCGATATAAAACCGTTATACGTTTTCAATTTACTGCAATAGAACATACTCAGTTTTTGTCTGGTGGTGTTTAGAAAGTATTCCCTGCTGTGTAATTAAGTTCAAAAAGTTATTTTAAAAAAGTAACGACAAAACAAACGGTAACAAAGGTGAATATTTTCAGCTTTATGGTGGAGCTTTGTTAAGTTACAAAAATGACTTAAGTGTTCGACTAACCTTATTGTCGATCTTCAGAGGAGTTGTGTGCTTAATGAAGGACTTGATAACACCAGTACGCCCGAGGGAATTGGGAGTCATCATGAGCATCTGATTCTTTTGCACGGTGTGGAGGAAAGATCTCATATTGGGCCTGATTGCCTATTTATTTAAAAAGAAAAAATAGTTTAAAAACATTCCTACTTGATAAAGAAAGCATTATTTTGATTTTTAAACATTTTCACGTAACCCAGCTTGATTAAAGCAACTTACGCTTTGGCTTTTCTTGGGAGGAGTCATCCTCTTTGAGGGACTTTCCTCTACAGTATCTGGTGCTTTGCGTTTGGTGCTCTGACTTGACCTACAGACAAAGAAGAAGTTTTAGTCAACACAAAATGTATCCGGAAACAAATTCAAAATATTAGTAATGATTCTCCACAGCTTTCTTTATTACAAAGAAACCAATCCAGACAGCCTATGTAATCCTCATAGCAGACGCGTAAAAGTACACACAGGCCCTCACCTCCGTTTTGACTGTGAATTTTGTTGCTTGTCAGCGACAACTGAAACATAAACAGAAAACATTTAGCACATGCAAGATGTTTTTCTATGCAAAACTGTTAAATCAGGTTTATATTTAACAAGAATCAGATGATAAAGTGAAGGACACTCTTACCGGCTCTCCTGTCGGGAGTGTTCAGTTTTGGCTCGGCAGCAAGCAATACCTGATGTGCCAGTTTGGGAGAGTGTGCAGCCACAGAGCGAGTAATACGTCCAACAGATGGATTTATTTTCTGCTTAACCTACACATTTGATACGAATAATGCGGAGAGAATAAAAGAAACATCAGCTGATTAATGACGAAAGACTAAATTCAGCTCTAAAGTGTGACATTTGTGGACAAAAACTTCTTCATACCTCTGGAGTTTTGTTAGATTCATCAGCTGTTGCATCGACCTCTGTGTCTGCAGTCACAGCCTCGGACTGTCTGTAGCAGCAAATTAAAAAAAAAGAAATCCAGTAAGAAACATTTAAAGTAAAAAAAGAAGCTTGATTTCACGTGCAGTCATCTGTGGTCACTGTTTAAAAAAGCTGCTATAGCCCCAGTGCTCTCATTAAAGCCTCATCAACTGATATAGGCTTTTTCTTGTCATATCAAAACGGTGAAAAAAAAATAAAATTCAGGAATCAACGTTTAATTAAAAAAAAAAAAAAACTACTACAATCTTAATGTTGCAGCCACAAACATAAAACAATGGCAACAAAAGATGAATGATGCGTTCATTATGGAAAACATCACAGCTAAAATACAGCTGAAAATTGACAAGAGGGTTGACATTTATTTTCCTGTAACCATCAAGAAATATATTAATCCATGCAAAGAAAAAATTTTAGCTGGAGCTGCACTACACCTCTTGCAGGTGACACTGATGTTAGGCCTTGCCCAGTTTTGTTTATTGTAGAAAGGTGGGAGCGATGGACTAGAACTAGACCTCCTTCCCATGCTTAGATGGTTGAGAGATGTTCTGTTTCACTTAAAGTTGGTAAAAAAAATTAAATACACCCTACAGGGCTTCAAGTCTAAATACTATGAAGTGTGGAGCCCTTTCTTAAACTATTTTGATAACATGAAAAATGTAAATGATTAGGGGGATTAATTGAATTAGCCTCTAGATGAATTGATACTGAAGAGGAAGTACTTTATAATAATAATAAAAAAGAAAAGGTGTACAGAATTATTATAATCATTATTATTGTTTTTATTATTATTCCCTATATACCTATGACGCTTGTGCTTTCTGTCTGTTTTTTTTGCCCAATTTATTGCAACAATAGAATGTTGGGGAGGGTATGTTGTGGGGATTGTGTTTGTCTATATGATAAATACCAATAAAAAGAGTATACACAGAAAACATTTTAGTCTTTACTTACGGCTCTCCATCCTCTTCCTCCTCAGCAGACTCCATGCACGAATCATCTACAATAAGAAGAAATAGCAAAATATCATAGACTGTTTAATGAGAATCAGAGTGGAGGAATGGTAACATTATTATTTTTTGCATTTTAGGTCATAATGAGGAAAACACAACGCATTTCTCACCAACACTGCTGCTACACGTTGAGTTGCCCATGCGAGTCTTCTTCCTCTGAAGCATAGAACGACGTGAAGCACGGCGAACAGACTCCTGTGTCATGCTGTGCCGCAGACCAGCCAGGGAGTGGCGGACATTGAGAGAGCACCGCGTGGAGCTCCGCCGTGAGCTCTGAGCTTTGCCAGCTATCGTTATTTTAGCAGCTGTGCGGCCAGGAGAGCACTCCGGCTTTTTGGCAAGCTCGGCAGACATGCGGTCTGTTGCGGAGATGCTCACAACAACCTTGGGTGAAGGTATCTTGGGTGGAGGCTGGGAAGTGCTTTGTGGTTCATCCAGCTCAACCTTGGAATTATTCGCCTCTCTATTTGTATCCACCTCTTCAAGCTCCGCCACTTCAGGCTCTGTTTGTTTGTTTTTACGGGTGGTGCGTTTTGGCTCAACTCCTGCATTGTTCACCTCTCTATTTTTATCAACCTCTTCATCCTCTACCAGCACCGGCTTGTACTGCACCTCTTCATTTGACAGGCTCACATCCCCGCCCACCTCGGTCTTTGTCTGTTTGTTTTTGCGGGTGGTGCGTTTCGGCTGTGTGGTCACTCCGGAGGTGGAAGCCTCTGGAGGGGTTTCTTCTTCAGCAATGAAGTTCAGCGACTTGATAGAAGTGCCACGAAGATTACTGCGCCTTCCCTTTGAAAATCTGGACAGCAAAGAGACATTTTTAGAATAATAAAACATGTAACACGTTTAATTAAGTTCAGGTTTAAAGAAATGTGACAATGAAACCGGTAATGAAAGCAACAAACCTTCGCTTGGCTTGATTTTCTTCCTGGCGCCCTAAAGATACACGCTTCCTTCGGCTATTCTTTTTCTGTGATGGTGTTTTTGGCATTAATTCAGGCTCAGCATTGAAATCTCTGAAATTAAAAAGAAACAACTTCATCAGTAAAACACTGAAGACAATTTAAGAGACACACCACACATGACAACAGATTTCTGAAGATGGAAACCTGTGAAAGAGATCTCAAAATGTGGGCAATGTTTTAAAGACTTTACTTTGAGCTCACCTTGAGAACATCCGGTTGGCTTCTTGTTGGATCTCCTCAAGCCAAACCATGTGGACATTATCGATGTCATCGATGAATTCTTGCGTTTTGCCACCGAACAGTTGCATGAGCGACTGTACGGATGATAGTATGGCGCTCATGGTGGCTGCCTGAGGGTGAGATTGCTCTATTAAATCGGGACAAGCTGGGACATGTTTAAGAAAGCAGAACGAATAAAAAAGGTCAGAGTGGTGTATTCAACTTCAATGTACATTCTGATAATATGGAGACACCAGTTTAATTTTTCTTTCAGTGTAGTAGTATCTTCCGTTTATTCGGATTGAAGCCATTTAAAAACAATGAGCTCAAAGCTACCAAATGTGTTTAATTTTTCTTTCACTGTTAATGTGCTTGAATGAGTAGTTGACGCATGCGTAGTATCTTCCGTTTACGCGGATAGAAGCTATTTAAAAACAATGAGCTCAAAGCTACCAAATGTGTTTTTAAGCTAACGTTACTGTGCCACTGTCTCATCGTGTAATAACACAACTAAAGCAGGAGAAAGTCAGTCTCACACAAACCAAGACTATTTAAAATATGATGTTAACTCAAGGTTTGCTCACGTTTCCCTGGTAACAAGTTAGCTTTGATAAAAGTGAACACTCCATTTTTATCAATGAGCATGCAAAGACCAAAAAGTTAAAAGTACTTCGGAAACACAATAAGTTAGTTTATAGCAGTAGCTGAGTTGACTGCAATGTTTTTATTTCCAGCTAATGTTAACTGAGCCAAGCAAAAGTCATTTCTTTTTACCTTTGATGTCCGAGTTTCTGAAATTGAATCCGATGGTCGCCGCTCCGTTGATTTTTCAAATAAGTCTAACGTCTAACGCAGCATACTGCCGTCAAAATAAATCTGCTCGTTCAAAACTCGGCCGACCAATCCCGAGGCGAGGCTAATCAGTGACGTGTAGTGAGCGGCGTTCGATATGTGAGTTGTTACATGCTGAAGGGGGCGGACGCTGGAATTAATAGTTTGCAATGGTGCAGGGTGCGGAAACCGTCGACGTGTGAGTCCAAATCGAGCAAACCCCAACGGAAGTTCAGGACTGCGTGACGTCACTGCTCAGTTTTAAATCAACCAATTGAAATCTGGCAGGATGTACTTTGCTCCACCCAGGTTTGTCTTTCAGCGCATGGCGTTTGAAAGGGGCTTTATAATGAAATAAACACGACTATTATGATTATTACTATCATTTATTTACTTATTCACTTATTTATTTATTTGTTTTTTTATTTATCATTATACATTTGTTTTTTTTATTTTTTCATGAAGCACTTTTCAAAATCCATGTTACAGTCACTCACAAAGGCAGCAAAATAAGTGATAAAATCATTAGGTTTTCAAACACTTTTTTTTTTAAATGATTGAGTGCATAAAAATCAATTCAGTAGGAAAAAAAGAGGGGGTGATTTTAAAAGAAACAACAGTTCAAAACTAAAATCAGGAAAGGCTGTCAGTCAGGTCATAGAGGTCATAGATATAGCACGGAGAGAGGCCATGAGGAGTAGGGCTGATTTCAGAAATAAATCGATACCAAGTAGTATCAAAACGTCTTCCGTCAAATGATACCTGCAATCGATCTTTTTTGCAGAACTAGAAAATATGACTATTTGTATGGACACAAGCCTTCTTTGATTTAATGCGACATGTCATTGGCCCACTGCCACAGCCGCTACAACCTGTCTGTGGTGGTGAAGTCGTGGTGAATTTGAGTTAGCGCATTTAGTAGTTCAGCAGCCAATATGCCACCTAAACGCTCTAAAGTGTGGCTACACTACACGGCTGTTACACCAGATTAAAGAACAATGGGTATCGAATGAAGTACTCAATTGATATCAGTATCTCTTTAAGGGTACTTGGATTGGTACTGGTGTCGTAATTTTTTAAACAATACCCAGATCTAATTAGGAACCTTAGAAGTCAGTAATAAGATCCTAAATTCAATTCTAAAACACAATGGGAGACTGTATCTCCTGTTGTGTCAGTAACAACTGCAGGAAACATGTAGTAACCCTTTTTCTTTTACAGAAAATCCCAAAGTGTAACCACTGAGTTTATTGTCAGGTCTGAAGAAACTAAAAAAATGTTATATTTTAATAGTTTGAATCAGAAATTTAGAAATTTTACAAACAATTAACTGATTATCAAAATAGTAGGCAATTAATTTCATAGTTGGCAACTAATCAGTTAATTTTCTCCTTGTTTCAGCTCTAGTTTGCATACTTCAAACACATTCATATGAGCATAACTAAGCATTTCAGACATTTTGTATAATAAAGAAGCAGATTGTTACAGTTTTCATCTTACATTTCTCTTTTTATTAAATCAATATAAACAGTCCATTTACAGTTTGTAAACCATTTTGTATTTTTGGTCATATGGCTGGACTTTGACGTGGAATTAAGGTTACTATTATTGGTTGAGTTTCATGCAGTTTGTTAATGCTTAAACAGGTTAATGACGAAATACAACAACAGCCCAGATATTAAAAAATGTGATATATTTTTCTGGGTTCAATGGAATAATTAGGAGGGTCAGGGCTCCTGTTTCAGAGAGGCCAACAGGAAGAAGATACAGCCAGTTTACGAATGCACCCAGGCTCCCGAGCAAAAGTCACCGGCTTCCCTGTAAATATAAAATACAGATATGATATTATTATCAATCTGTTAAATCATCAACGTCATATTAAGAAATATGAGACATTAAATGAAGGAACAAAGTAAGAATGGCACAATAATGAATAATATCACAAAATGAGTCTTCATGCAACATAATGACTCAGAAAATAAATTGAATTCATGTTGAGTTATTGTGCCATAACAGGTAATTGCTAGTCCTTCCCATAATGGAAAATATAATTTACCACTTTATACTGAGGTGGCGTTTGCACTGGAGGATGTTACCTTTTGCATGATTTAATCAAATGTTTGAGCAAATTAATTTCCCTGAGTGTCAATTTGTTTTGGCAGCTTCATATCCTCTAGTGTGCAGCGATTGGCACTTAAGTCCCCACAATCACTCCCACATTATGTCTCAGATTATGTTCTGACACATTTTATATTACTCTCTTAGGTAACTGACAACCTCTGGAGCTCCTGGTTTTCTCTGCATTATGGGAAACATGATAGAGGATTCTCATGCAAGCCTGTCTCTCTTTTGCCACTTTTCTATCCCAGGAGCTAATTCTTATGAAATGGCGCGAGTGTGAGTGCTTTTCATAGTTTTCTTCTTGGATTAGAGACATGGTGCCATTTCTGGAGTTGGACAAGATTAAACATATGCAGTTTAAAGGAGAAATATGTAACACTGACATCAAGTGTTTAAAATGTGTACTGCAGACAAAAATTCAAGATACTGGGGAGACTCCCCAGACTCAAGGCTAATGTGGGTTTCTAGGTCAGGTGGAATCTATCTCAACTCTATCTTTGTTGATCCAGTTTGTTTTCTTGCTTCTAGCTGCAGCAGTAGTATTATAGTCAGAAGTCAGTATTTCAGTTTAGCATATTTCCTGAATCTCTGATAACATATCATTGTCATTTTATAGTTTAGAGTTAGTACAGCAATAATTTTACATATTGATCCTTTAAGACTAGCCTCATTAATATGTATTCATTTAAACTGTTCAAGCCCTTTATTGTAATTGTATAGCATAATGAAATTACTTAACAAATAGTAAGCAGTGTATTGCACATTTAGTGATAATGTCACTCAAACACTGAGCCCTACTTGTGATGTCATGGGCAACCAAAAATATATATACAGTATATTTACACTGTTCTCCTGAGATTAATGTAGATTCACTTATCTTTTGTTGGGCTGTACTTGTTAAAAAGTGTTCAAACTTTCTTGTTGATTGCATGAATAAACTTTGTTCTAAAAACCTAGAAATGGTCTGTTACTGCCTCTCTTAGCTTGTGTGTTACCTGGTGTGAGAGGGATTTGGGTTCCTGATGCCTTCAGGACAACCTGTAGATCGCAGGCCTTTACGCTGGCAGCACCACCTTCCTGTTCCCTCACTATGATGCAAATTTCCTCCTTCCTCAGCAGCCAGTCCAACTGATTGCCGAGGTAGTTCACTCCACGGATGCAAAGCTCAGAAATATCATTGGGAAGAAGTGGAGAAAAGGCCAGGCAATCCTTCTGAACTCTAAAAATATGAAGAAAAAAAACAAACGGGGTATGACTTTATGTCACTGTGTGCAGCGTGAATGTGTTTTTTCTTATCATTGAGCATGGAGGGATGATTGAAGACTAACCTGATGCCAGTATAACCAAACACCACAGCTTGCAGGAATCCTCCCATACCCGTGAGAAAGTTGACCGCACCAGAGCCGTCTGATGATTCACTCCATACCTGCGAGGAGAGGTAATCACACATGCACTTAGTATTCACTAAAGAGGCACATGTTGTTTGATGTGGCTGCGTGTGACTCAGAAAAGCACCTGGAACGGTCCCTGGATGTTTTTGAAGCACTTCTCGAGTAAACGCTGCGCTTTCTCAGCCTCCCCCAGCTCCAGCCAGCCGATTGCAAACATGCCCTTATAGGAAGAGAAGAGAAGCAGAGTTAACAACAGCATTCAGTTTGCGCCAACCATACACCGTTAACTGTGTTTTACCCATGTCATGGCTGGTCCATGAGGGTCAGTTACTGGCTCATACGCTTCAAGATCATTCCTCCTGATCTCAGGGGTCATTGGCAACCCAAGAGGATAGCCCAACATCACTGTGTCCGCTTGCTTCACTGGATGACCTGCCGGAGGTGCAAAGGTCATTCTAACAACATGTTATTGATACTTCATTGTTTTATGTAGATCAGTGTAAAACAAATTAAAAATGAACCTTTGATATAACCATCAAACTCAGGATGGTACTGCGATCCTTCGTCAAAAGGTATTTTGATGTGTTCGGCCACTGTTTTCCATTCCTTTGGTGCAGGATATTTGAGGATATCAGCTAGTTCTACAGCGAACTGGAGACTGACAAATAAGACATTTTTTTGTGTTACTTGTGTAAATAAAAGTAATACGTACTGTTAGAAAAATATGTAAACACTAGTACCTGAATTTGGCCACTGTGTTTGTGTACACAGAGTTGTTGACACTGTAGTAATACTCATCTGGTGGCATGACATCTAAAGAGCACAAAAGATAAATGTTTCATATTATTTTAATTGTATTTCCCACATTATGTTTTTTCACAATATATTTTGGTGGGTTTAAATGTTTATAAGAAATATTAAGACATTCATAGATTTGTTTATTTTTCAATGTACAGAAAGAGTAGATGTCATTATAAAACTTTTTGATGGAAAAACTCAAGTGGAAAAAGCATATTAGACGGATTATTCAAAGCAGATTTTTCATTTTACCCTAAACATGCCTGGAGTTTTTTTTCCAGTGGTATTTGAGTATTTTTTACTTATGCATTCATTGAAGAATTAGCCAGATTACTGTGTCATGTTAAATAAATTACCTGGCCTCATCTATGGGTATAATTAAAGGATGAGTTTGCAATTTTTCAAGTCTATCTTAAACAATAATCAGGTGCCCAAATTTTCATTGACACATATTTTGCTCTCTGCAATCATTCCTCCTGTTCAGACCTGTTCATAATGGATTTTCAATGTAAGTGATGGGAGCCAAATTCCACAGTCCTCGTTTTGAGCAAAAATATATTTAAATGTTTATCTGAAGATAATATGAGGCTTCAGTCAGATAAAGTGGATGTTTTCCACATTCAGTCTTTTTGTGTCTCGACGGACAGTGTTTTCCTGTTCAGCTGCAGTGGAAGGATCGTAAAAATAAGGAATTTGGCACTAAAAAGACTCTAACTTTGAACAATACTAACTTGATTTGTATCATTTGGGTATCAGACACCTCACATTATCTTCAAAAAAACTTTAAAAAAAAAAGAAGGACTGTGGATTTTGGAAGTTGGAAGTGCTTTATGACCAGTCTGAGGAGGATGAACCAAGACAGCAATAAAAACATGTGTCAGTGTTTTATGACAGACTTGAAAAACTGCGAACCAATCCTTTAATGTCTTTTCTAAAATAATGGTCTTTACCTAAGAGGTGATACTGCTGGGCCTCAGGGTTCCAGTTTACTCTGGAGACCCAGTAGTCAGCCACGCCCCAGATCACCTGACAGCCCTGGCCTTCCGAGAACATGGACACATCCTGGAGCAAAGAGAGCTTAGTTATAACATCATCCTCCAGGGTAAGACATAATCATGAGCGGGGATAAAAGAAGCGTACCTCAGTGAGGTAGAGATAATGTTGGAAGGCCAGTGTGACGTCTCCATTGATGTGAATCTCTTGTTGTCCGTAAATGTCTTCTGGACACACCTCCCTCCCTGACACAGCACTCTCCCACGGGAACTTCAGTCCCTGCACAGACAGCATCTTGTCTTCAGAAGACTCAGACACAATTTCATCATTGTTAAAAGAATCAACAGCACACAAAGATTAAAAGTATGAGCCCTAAAATACTCTGCTGTTATTCTGCCATGTCAGTTATAGTCAGTTAAATGTCCTGTTGTTACATGCCGCAGTTCAGCTGTTTTCTGATAGTCAGCGGATAAGACTTATCTTATCCGCTGACTATCAGAAAACATTCCCACTGAGCCTTTTCTTCATTTTCCTTGTTTTAATGGCGACAGTTTAGTCAGCAGTACGTGCAATATCATTACATCCTGTTTTAAGGCTCATTTTATCATCACTCTATATGTACGGAGTTAATTTCCACCACTGATTATAACTTTACACCTTCTAACGTCTAACTCGTGTTTATTGTGTTGCATTTTTTTCTGATTTGTAACCACTTTTTATAACCACAGTTTCACAATTGCTTCCAGTGAAAATCTTAAAATTCTGTCAAATTATGTCTCTAACATGTCAGAAATGAAGAAGCGCTGTAATGGTGGCACCTGAGTATCCCACTGATCATCATACCTTGAAGCCCTGCTTTTGGGCGTTGTCTTTTGCGCCGTCTATGGTCCTCACCCTGTACTCCAGCACAGATCGGGCTAGCTTGGGGTAGAAAAGCGCTATGCTCGGATACATCCAAATGTCCTGTTGTAAGACGTTAGTGTCATTACATGATTCAACATACAATCACACAACTAAAACAGCTAAGCATCAGCTGCCAGTAGCCTCACCTGGTCCCAGAAAACATGTCCCCAGTAGTCCTGACCGTCCCCACCATTAGACAGTCCACCTGGACTGACTCCACCAAAACTGCTGGAGGTGTCATGTATGGAGGGGAAGGCACTGAGGAGGTAGAACATGCAACCAATCAGAGCCTTGCTGAGGCTTTCTGACCCTGTCACCTCCACCCTGCTGTGAAGCCACAGCTCTTTCCAGGCCTTCTCGTGAGACGGACGAAGGTTCCCGGTTGCCTTCAGACTCAGCCCCTCATCAAAACTGGCCTCAGCAGACTCTAAAGTGTTGGCCAAAATTAGGAGGTAGCCCCAGCGACCCTCGCTCTGATCTGGGGCCAGTGTCAGAGTGGAGGGTACGTAGGACCAGATAAGGTGCACTGTTGGACAGGGGCCACCCGGGAACTCAGCGGTGGTCACCTGACCCAGGATGTGACTGAGGAAGAAGGGAACGTAAACTGTAAAGTGTTCATACCTGCAACATATAGAAAAAAAAATGTGTGTTTTGTCAGTCTCACCTCCCTCCTTTATAATCAGGACCAGGCTCAAAAACAATGTCTTTGCTCTGAGGTGTGAACGAACTGACCAGATTAACAGTGATGGGTTCCTCTGACGCCACCTGACGCACCATCATAATCTCCATCACCATCATGTTGGGGTAGTGCCGGTGTGAATACAAAGACTGTGAGACTGTTGCATTGGCCAAGCTCAGAGTGTGAGTAAAAACACCTGTTTGAGAAGATCAGACAATTAGCAGTGACAACTCTTCCCAGTATAGAATGAGACATCAACCAAAATCAAACACTGGAGAGGCTACCTGTGTTCGTGTCCAGGCTGTAACAGTGTTTGGCAGCTTCCTCTGTCTCCACTTTCACAGCTAGAGGACAGGGAACATCTGCACGGTGGCACTGGCCTCCCTCTCCGTTATACACGCCACCCATGTGCATGATATTGTTGTACACCCTCCAGCCCAGAAGGCCATTGGCCAGCGGAGGGAGGAAGCGGATGTCACTGGGTAGAGTGTCACTGAAGAAGATGTAAGGGTCTGGGTCACCGGCCATGGTGAGGAGGTGATCGTCACGTGGAAACGTTGACTCAAACCGAGAAGTCTGGTTTCCACTCAGTCAGATGTTGATGAGGAGGTCGTCAGCTGAATGAACAATTCATGTACTCATCACAAAGTCTGAGAGCAAATATATTTTTACATGTCTTTGTGACTTTTTCTTTTCTTTGTGAATTGTGTCAAGTAGATGTATTTGTGCAATATTTCTGAACATTTATATGTGAACATTGCACGGGTAAGGGATCATTATTGGAAATGTTTTACTGCAAAAACCACACACACCCTTTTCCCAGTTACTGGCAGTAAGAGCTATTTCTAGATTGTGTACTTTGACACTTCACTGACAGCAAAAGGCTGACCTGAAATCCAAAAAATGAGCCTCACACCAAACAAAATAAAACACAGAAAGAGTTCAAATTTACAGGACAAGTATCTTTTGCACATCAGTTAAGCCAAAATGTCTGAAATAATTCATTAATCTGAAGACAGAAAATAAACAATCTCTTTGATCAATCTAAATCAGCTTGCATTGTTGCAGTTAAAAGCCTTCAAACACATTCAGCATATTTGCCTTAAACACACTATTACAGTTGTAATGTTTCACCCTCACGTGAAGAGGAAGAAGCATCTGTTTCTGAAAAAAAAGAGGAATGCTGGAAAAAAAAAAGAAAGAAGAAAAAACCAAAGGGTTGGCAAAATTTGCAGTGGTTCCTAAGCAGTTTGCTCTCTTTAATCTAGCAAAAACTACTTATTTACTCTAATTTCTTGTAGAGTTCACATCTGGTCAAAGCAAAGAAGTAATACATTGGATCCAAGTTTTGTTTTGTAGTTTCGACTATCACAACTGTAGGAGGAGGCTGGCCGCTTTGCATGCTGCACAGAAAACCTGGACTTTGTTCCAGGCCTGCTGCAAAACATGGCATGGATTTACTGAGGAGGGTAAAGTGGATGCAGAAACTTTGAGTTGGCCTTAAGAAACAGGTTCACAGTTTTACAAGTGTGTCTTAAATAGATTATCTTGCTGTAATCATTCCTCCTGTTCTTACTGACATTTGAAGATCCCTTCATAATGCACTTAAAATGTAATTGATGGGGGCCAAAATCCACAGTCCTCCTGAGCAAGAATGTATTTAAAAGTTTATCTGAAGCTAAAATGAAGCCATCCAAATTAGTCAAATCAAGTAGATATCTTTCAATGTTCAATCTTTTTATTGCCTAAATCCCTCTTTTTGTCTCTATACTTCACCTCAGCTCAACAGGAAAACACAAAGAGGGAATGTGATGCTAACAAGACTGTACATGTGGCAGATATCCACTTGATATGACTATCTGAGACTGCTGAAGCCTCATATTGTTTGCTTCCTTCTGTCTCACAAGACAATGTAGTCTGCACCAGGGATCAGTCTGTGGTTAAGTTGCAGTGCCTGTCTCTGTGAGTGCTGATTCTGCCTTTTGTCGCCTGTTTTCTCTCCTCACTTCCCACAGGTCCTCTCTCCTTTTCTCACTCTTCTGGATGTCTGCCTTGATGGCGAGCCTCCATCTGTTTTGGTCTGCAGCTACAGCTTCCCAGCCTGCTGGGTTGATATTGCATTCCTTCAGGTCTCCTTTATAAATGTCCTTGTGGTAAAGAACAGGCCGTCCTGCAGGTCTGGTACCAGTGACAGTCTCACCATACAGCATGTGTTTGGAGATCTGGCCTTCCTGCACGCAGCTGATATGACCGAGCCAGCACAAGCACCTGTGAGGTGAACAGGCAGACAGATCGGTGACCAAAGCACAGCCATATCACCCATGTTTATGATTTGAGTGTCGCACAACTGACATTATTGTTGTCATTCTTGTATGCATGCACCTCACGTCTCAGTTAAAGGACCAGTTTGTAGAATTTAGCGGTATCTAGCAGTGAGGTTGCAAATTGCAGCCAAATGAATACACCTCGCCTCACCCTCCCCTTCCAAGCATGTAGGAGAACCTTCGTTGGCTGATGAATAACATGAAAGGCCCTCTTTAGAGCCAGTGTTTGGTTTGTCTGGGCCACTATAGAGACATGGCAGTGCAACATGGAGGCCTCGATGGAAGAAGACATGCTCCCTATGTAAATGAATGAATGTGAAAGATGCAACTATTCTTATTTTCAGGTGATTATACATTAATTAAAAAACATACATACTGAATATTATGCACCATTTCTGCTTAGTCCATTCCACAAGATGCCACTAAACTCTGCACGCTAGTTCTTTAAATCTGAGCTGTATTACACAGGATGTATTATTAGAGCTGGTGCTATTGCTCAGCTTTGCTTACAATTTCTACCCAGTGATCACTTGCAGTAGTGCAGCAAAAAAATCCCCCTGCTGCCCAAAAAGCATTTCCCCCCCACAGACCACAACTGTAAAAGAGACATCTGTAAAACTGCTGTCAGGACACCTCTGACTGTAATCAAGCTCAATTATGACTCTTTACATTAAGAATTTTTGGTGAATGAAGGTTTCATATTTGTAAAACTTTGCTTGAGCCAAGAAAAGTGATTTAAGCCTCACATACTGTTCATATTCTGACTAATAAATAGTCTCCACCAATTCAAATTCATAAATTCCCCATCAGTCATTAATAAATGTTTGTTTAGTCCTTAACAGAGCTGTCAGAGAGCAAACAGTGTACTTTATTTATGTATGTAAAAAAATTCACAGCCACTTTATATGGTCCAGGAGAACAGGTGAAATGGAGGTCAAGTTTTCACGTTTGCATATATAAACGTGTGTATGTGTATCAGCTGCACAAAATTTTTAAAAAAGATGCATTGTATCTCAATTTTTGTATATTCTGGGTCACATTAGGAAAAGTATAGGGTAGTTTTACAGCTCTCACATGGGTCAATTTGACCCTGAGCAGTATGTAAGGGCTAAAAATCGGTGGCATTACCACAATATAAAGTCTATGGGCCCGTAATGTAAACCATACAGTACACTGAACATGCTCATTAGATTTAGGTCAGGTGCTCTAATCACACTATGTATGGTGTCAAATTGCAGCTTCAAGAAAGAAAAAAAAACCCTTAATATTATGATAGACTGTTATTATTGTTAGTGCGAACGGTCTTGTTGCAGGCTGTAATGGCTGCCACCGTATGCTTACATATTTACTACTAAAACACAGGAACCACTTGGCCGAGACAGTAAAAATACTCTGCAGGTCACAGCGAGAGTGTTTACATTTTCATGCTATCTTTTCCAAGAAGAAGCACGTCACACTCTCCAAAACTTAATCATGTCATCTCTCCGTCCGCTGGCTGCTCCAAAAAATCCCCCCTCACCTTTTTTGCTATTGGCTTTTATTTATTTAGTTTACTCTCTAATCAACACATCTGCAGTGAAGGCCCAGAGGCTGAATCTGTATTGTGTTTTAAATAGCTTCATCTTAATCTTGAGTTTTGTGCTTGATTTGACTGTCCCTAACCCTAACCCTAACCCCCCCTTTATGTTATTTGTCTGGATCACCCATTTTACTCTGATCCAATTAATCTGATTTTATTTACCTGTAAGTTTTGCATTTGCTTGAATTACTGTTGGCTTTTAACATAATATCTGGCATGAACCCATTTGTAAAAATACATATGATCATAAGTATCTTGTTGTTTATTATCATCATTGGAGGGTTTCAGTCAAACAAAATCCTCATGGAGGCTGTGGGCAAAAGTTACTAATATGGACTCAGCACCATAGCAACACTATATTCAATTTAACAGCATTATGGGAATTGTTGGACATAGCGTTTTTTAAGCTTGACCCATACTACCAACCTCTTGGGGGTAAAAGAATCCATATCTCTAAATAGGTTATATGCACCATGTAAACATAATATAAACTGAGATATTGAAACCAAATTTTGGCACAAGCCTCTTCTAGACAGGGCCAAAACATGAGGTAAAAAAGCAAAAGCCACCCTAAGGATATCACCAATATTTTTTTTACTGAGCTACAGTGGTGCATATTTGCAAAAAAGGTTCCCATTTATTAAATTACAACAAAGACATTATCACACTGGGTCTGAGGCTTCTTCGCCTGGTTGGTAAGAATCTCTTTTTGTTAGAAATTGATTTTTGGTGCATTTTACTTCATGTTTATGTTTCTGGAAAAAAAAAAAAGTTTAAAAAAAACAAAAAAAAACAGCAAATGACAACATTAGCTTTCCCCCCCAGCTCAACTGATGCTTTACACAAGCCTCGCCTCTTGGTGGCGCTGAGGAGCTGCTGTGCAGCATCTGGCATCATGCCGGGGGTCAGAGCCACAAACCCTGGGAAAAGCAGTGCTTTGTCCATATAAGGATGCAATCCATCCGCTTCCCTCTTCCTCCCCAGCTCCCTTCCTCTGTCTTTCTCAGACCTAAGGGATATTTACAGAGAGAGTGCCTCGGCCAGCCTGCCCTTCCTTATTAGGAGCTCAGCTTGTTGTCAGTACTTCTACCCTGCAGGACAGTGGTCCATCTCTCTGCTCTCAGATGAGACAAACAGATGGATGACTGGTGTCAACTGCACTTGAATGCAAATGGTTTGAAGCTCCAAAGACACAGGGTCGACTCCCACAGTTTTACCTACACGTCTACTGAACGCTCACCCAGCATATGTAATGATGCTCATGATATACCATCCACCTGGGAGTTTCAATATAACAGTCCAAACATACTGTAAATTCATCTGTGTTGCCCTGTTTCCTCTGTTAGGCTCAGTGTGTGAACGCTGCAGTGTTGCAGCTGTTCATTTTTCCCCCTCTCTCTATCTCCTTCTCTCTCTCTCTCCCCAGTGATGCAGGACATCTGGCTACCAGAGAAAAGAACCACTGACACTGTATGCAGAGATGATACAGTGTAGTGTGGGTGAAGCAGCAATAAGCAAACAATCAGCGGACCACAAAATTACAAATGTAAAGACTTTGAAGACAGCATGTTACTAAGTCAGGAATCCAAGCAAGACTTAAATGTTGAGATTGGGTACGAAGCTTAAAAGCATCTTTGTGAAAGTATTTAGTATGTGTAGTATTAAAGTATTTAATATATTACCTCACCAATATTAGAAACTGTGAACAATGTGAAGGAGGTTGCTAAAAAAATGGAAGTATTGCATACGTAATAAATCAGACAGTCGCTACAAACACACTTTTTTTTATTTAGGGTGCAAACATCCATTTAATATATTAGAAAACCAACATGTGAAGAAAGGCTACATGGCATTTTACTTCATGAGGATATTATTAAAGACTAGTATTTATACACATGTAATATACATAACCATGCTCCCTTGCAAGAGAGGAATTGACAATGAAAAACTATGAAAATAATATCTTTATCAATGGTAATAATTAAAACCATTCATAGCATAATAGGCTTTGACAGAACAGCAATTTATATAATTGTGCAATGACCTTTGACCTTCAGCTATGGGGTAACTTCTTCACCCTGCTTGCTTTTTAAAAAAAAAAGACAAGTAGTCTTGAGAAGGTGCCTCTCTGAACTGAGGTTGTCTGTCTGGAGGACGGGCAAAGCCTCGCAGATATTTTATTGCTTTGCAGAGAGTAAAGTGCTGCTGTCATCGGACCTGGTTCTGCGGTCATTTTTTTTCTTTTTTTTTTTAAGAGCATGGAGTGTGTCTGTGGTCACAAAAATAAAATAAAAATAAAAAAAAGTATGTGGGGAAGTGCATAGGTGGAGAGGTAGGTGGGTTCAAAGACTTGCATGTGGAAACAAAACAATCCGACAAAGCTTCACGGACTTCCCCCTGTCGTCGGGATGTAGTTGCGGAGTTTAAAAGGCAGCCTGAAAATGTGTTCTCAGAGCTGAAACCTGCTTGACAACTTTAGATTTGGACGCGGACAGTGAGTGGGGGTAAACTCGTGAATGTGTGACGTAAAAAATGTGTTCACAAAAAAATTAAATACTAAGTGGGAGCTTTAAGGACATAAACGGCCTTATGCGCTCGTGGAATGTGCATCGAGGAAGTATGTGATGCACGCATAGGAATGTGTGTGCACGTTAAGTGTTCCCCTGATGCACAGTAGTAGTAGTAGTAGTAGTAGATGTCGTGTTTTTTCTGTGTTGCACCAGCCGTGGGCATTTTGGCTGTTGTCAAGTTTCATATCACTACTGTGGGAGCCTCGGACCATAACCACAGGCCTTCATGCCGTAGGTCTTCCTGTGACAAACGGGAATTAAAAATAAAAAATAAAAAGCACACAAAAGCCACTCCAGCTGTTCAGGACTATAGAGAGGCATCACAATCCAAAGTCAAGCTGTGGTGTTCATGTACGTAGGACATTCTGCTGCTTCTCTCCCTCTCACTCTCTCTCACTCTACCTCTCTCTGTCGCTCTTTGGCACTGGGAGGAATGTGTGGAAGGAGGGAGGGAGGGAGGGAGGGAGGGAGGGAGGGATGGATGGATGGATAGAAGGAAGGACGGGGGAGGGTTGGAGGGGAGGGGGGGTTCCCTGCTTTTCGTGTCTCTCGCGTGCTGTCTCTCTCTCTCTCTCTCTTTCTCTCTCTCTCTCACTCCGTCTATTTGGAGAGTTTGCTGATGACACGGATCAGTGCTCCATTTTCATCTTTAAGACGCTGGTTGTCTGCTCTCAGGTCAACCAGAACCTGGTGGTGAAAATATCAAACTCACATTAAAACAAATCATAATACATAAAATCAGTTTGAGATTCATTGTGTGATATTATTAGTTAGGTTACTGGATTATAAAAGAAACTGGATGTTGAGTATTTATACAGTATATTGCCGTCTGACTGACATTTTGACTTCCTGCACAGGTGTAATCAGTAACATTTAAGCGTCTCAGTGAGCTGTGACAGTGAGCCAGCATGCACAATACAGGAACCTGCGACTGCCACACCTGAATGTAAACGTAGCAACAATTCAATGTTATTAATGACACCTGTGCTTTTGTCAAAATGTCAGCCATGGAAAAAAAAATCATCCAAAGACCATTAATCATCCACCAAAGACTGGCGAGTAAACAGGTTTAAACTAGACCACTTATTCAAAAAGTGATTTATTAATTTTAAAAAAACAGCATAAAAGAGAAAGTAGGACACTGAATTCATGTCATGTGAAAGACAGTTGGGTCAATTTTCATTTGGCAAGTTTTTGACAGTGATCTTTAGCTGCTCATAACTTTGGTCGTGACATGCTGCTGGAACCATTATTCTGCTGAGAGTTGAGGACTTTGTTGTTCACATTTTAACCAAACAAAGTCCCCGAATTATCAACTCAGTTCCCATCCCGCTCGTTCTTACAGAGCCACAGGAATGAGGATATCTAGCTTTTAGCAGGAGCAAGAAGAAAATGATCAAATCCTGTCAGTACTCATTTACCAAAAATGTGTGCAGCAAATAACAAAAGTGTAGTTTAATGGAAAATGACACACTTATGTTTAAAAAGCCTGAAAAGAAGAGCTGACAAAAAGGCCTAGACAATAGAAATATCAACAAAGACATTTTTAGTCTAAAAATTGCATTTTAATAAAATTAATCTTTATCAATCCAAATATGGTTCTCTACTTTATCCTGAAATCAGAGCAGGTTAAAAATTAAAGGAATAGTTAAATATAATAAATGAGTAGACGGTTAGGTTAACTTACTTTAGGTTGCCTGACAATTTACACATAAGTAAAAAGTGTAATTTCACATCCAAAATTATGAGCGCACAGAGATCACATGTCCCGTTTCAGATACTTGCTCGGTAGATAAACAAACATCTAATGATGAATCAACTGAATCATCAAACTATTAAATGTAAAAAAAAAAAAAATCAACATTATCACACAGGCTGAGAGAGTGAACTTCCACAATGCTGCTAAACCGCACAAGCTAAAGCGAAGCTAGCTTTGCAGGAGCATGCAAAGTGTCTGTGGCTCTCTGAATGCGTCCTCACCTTCAGCTCCTCCTCCAGCTCCGCCATACGCCGCTCCAACATCCTCCGGTCCTGATGCCAGGGTGAATGTGTGGGTGGGGGGGCAAAGAGGGAAGTGATTTATGGAAGAAGAAGGACCAAAAAAAAAAAAAAAAGTTGAGTGAAAAACAGGTGAGAAAGTGGTTCATGTGGGGAGGAGAGAAAAGAGAGTGTCAACAGAGAGCAGGGGTGGCAGTCGTGATGCAGATAAAGCTACAATAGGTATCGCCATCAGCGGGGATGCATTACCTTTCTCTCCATGTCCAGCAGGGCTGAACAGTCACTGAAGCGCTCCTGTCTCTGTCGGATAAATAAAAACAATAATCTTAAGATCGTCACCACGGCAACAGGTTTACATGGCCACTACGAGGCCTGTGTGCAAAAGACAAGATGAATATCAAAGTTATAACCTGCGATAAGTCTTCATATGGAAATCTCTTTGGGAACTTGGTATCTCCAATTAAAGTCATGCTATGTTACTTTTGAGATGAATTCCCTTCATTTCCCTAGAGTCTCTTAAAGTCAGATGCTTTAAAGAGGAAATATGTTATTTATATACTGTAATGACGTCTGTTATCTATGTTAAACATGGTCAAAGTTATAAAACCTGAAGTGGACAGTAAAAATATAGAAGTCAAAAGCTCAGACTTCAACCTGCTCTGAATGTTCGTCTGCTATGTTTTTTTCTACCTTGCCGGCCATCTGATGTCAACATGCCCATTAACGGCCATCCGCTCTGTAGCCTTGGTTGCTAAGGTTTTGCTAAGGTTTTTCCCATGTGTTGTTCATGTTTTGTCCACTCTCATATTTCTGATCGGATTCTGGTTGAACAGGAACGGGTGTATTTGAGAAGTTGACATTTCAAGTGAAGAGACAAGACAAAGTAGTGAAACAGCGTTTGTTTCATAGTTTGCTGATGTGGCCTCCCAAGTGGCCACAAGTTATCTTTCATGCAGCTCCCAGGAGCTGACCAATCAGAACAGAGTGGGCTCATCGAGAGGGGGTCCTTAAAGAGACAGGAGCTAAAACAGCCCGTTTCAGACAGAGTCTGAACTGAGGGGCTGTGTAAAGGGCCAGTTCACAATAAATTCAACTGGAAATCATGCAAAAATATTCCTGTACAGCTCCAAAATGTAAATATTGACCTTGAAATATATTTAATATGTCACCTTTAAATAGATAACTAAGGCTGTTCAATGACATTATTGAGTCAGTAGGGTATAAAAATGCTCACTAGACATTTGTAAACAACAACATTACGATGAACAGTGAAAAAAAAACTAGTGAATTATTTCAGATACAGCCTCTTGCTTTTTACTTTTGTCATAAAACCTCTGAAATGTTATATGTGATGTGCTCAGATTTGAGTAAGAGCAGCACAGGTAGAAAAGAGTCACTAAGTCAGTGAACTGATGCAGAAATGTCACTTCTTCCAAAAGTTAGCAAACATTCACTAACTTTAGCCACCGTGACCTAATGGTCATACCAGACCATGCAGTGGTTTTATTACTTAATGAATTCAACTCAATGAATTCAAGAGGAAGAAGAATCCTTTCCAAAGTTTCACAGTCTTAGTTTAATGCAAAGCAATATTTATTTAAGTTGGATCCTGTCCATTAAGGTTTTTATATTTGCTTCATTTTTCTAAGGAAAACCCTCAAAGGAATATTTTGTTTGTATCAGCTAAAACAAATGTGTTTTAGATAAACAGAATAAAGACCGGTTTGACAACATGACGCGTGATAACCGCCAAGAACTGAACCAAGAACATCAACAGGAAATCCAAGGAGAAAGATTTCAGTACTCGCCACGAGTGACAGAATTTGTCTTTTACAGCTGTATAATATAAATGTTTCCTTGTGACTTTGTGCACAAAAGATTACAATAACCATTTATCACCTTCAGCTTGTGTGTATGTGTGTGTGTGTGTGAGAGTGTGTGTGTGTGTGTGTGTGTGTGTGTGTATGTGTGTTATCACCTGTGTGGCCTTTTCCAGGTCCAACCTGGTCT
Source organism: Scomber scombrus (assembly GCF_963691925.1). Taxonomy (NCBI): domain Eukaryota; kingdom Metazoa; phylum Chordata; class Actinopteri; order Scombriformes; family Scombridae; genus Scomber; species Scomber scombrus. The sequence continues at coordinate 24,359,498 of NC_084975.1, forward strand.
GACTGACAATCCTCTGAGTGTCCTGCAGCTGAGACTGGAGCTGGCTGTTTTCTCTGGACACCTCCTCAAACAACTGACACACACACACACACACACACACACACACACACACACACACACACACACACACACACACACACACACACACACACACACACACACACACACAAACAGTAAATATCTTGGTCAAAAAAACAGTATGACCTCAATATCAGTTCTGTCTGCTGACCTTCTTAAAGTCCTTGCTCTCGGAGCCTCCTCCGGTACGGTCATTACAGGATAGGTCTGACCTGAGTGGACGAGGAGAGCGGAGGTCAGAGGTCAGAGATACTGTTATCATAGTGACTGTACAGACATGATGAGGAAAGAAAGGACAGATCTAACAGTTCAAAGGCCTGATTCATACCTGGACCTCAAGTGCTGGTCTGTCTGTAAACACAAAAGACAAGCAAATAAGTTGTGGTTGGTGTCTTAGGTTACAGTCCATTAAGACCATAAATAAACACACACACACACACACACACACACACACACACACACACACACACACACACACACACACACACACACACACACACACACACACACACACACACACACACACACACACATAAGCAAACACACCTGCAGATCCAGCCTGTTGCCTGAGAACTCTTCCTCGCTGGGATCATTGTCATCACTCTGCAAACAACAGACAACAAAGAAGGTTTCTATAAAACTCTGAAGTCAAGTTGCTACAAGATTGTTTGTTTTTCTTCATTAACTCTTTTTTTTTTTTTAAACTTTATTATTGTTTATATTTTCTTGTATTCCATCTAAATGATCATGGTTTTTTATCCATGCTTCACAGGCTTTACCTCCCCAGTCCTCTGTGCCTTTCTTCTGGCCCGAGCTTGTCTCCTCTCTCTGCGCTCCCGGGCCCATCGCTCCGTCTCGCTCTCCCCCGTGCTGGCCTCAACATCTGGAACGAAGCCAGATGAGCAGTAATTTAAGACTAAATCAAGTATTTCAACAAACACCATGCTGTCGAGCACTATCTCTTCAAATACGGGGGGGTGTTAAAAAAAGAGAAGAAGTGATACGTACCTCTCCTCTCAGAGGTCTGAGGCCGCGGAGTGCCAGCCGGCTGCGTGAGGCCTAGCAGGTCTGACTTCTGCAGACTGGCAATTCGAGACCTCCAGCTCACTTCCTGTAAACACAAGTATTCCACGCTATGTGATGTCAAATTACATTATATAAGAGCAGGAGCCAACACAGGCCTATAACTCTCAAATATAGCTCTCACCCCTTCCTCTCCCTTCTTAGGCTTTGCTTCCTTCTCTTTTTCCTTCTCTTCCTCCTCCTTTTCTCTCCCTTTATTGTCCATCTTCATAGTATTTATGGTCTTCTCAGCCTCCTGAAGATCTGTTAGTGTCACCCCCTTGATATGAAAGAGAGATAACACCGTCTTATATACCAGATGGAGAGCAGACACTCAGTGAACATCTGATCAGGTGGTGTTTGTACCTGAGTGGAGCGACGAGACTGCCGCGCGTGTCGGGAGCGAGCCTTTCTTTGCGCCTCTGCCTCCTCATCTCGCACAGGTGTCAGATAGGACCTACGTGTGATAAATCAAGATTTATAACTACAACGCAGATTTTTAAAAATCAGCCCCCTCAATAACCAAGGCAGCGATGTGGACTCACTTGCGCCTCTGCTTGGTCTCCTGTTCGCCTGCTGTCGTATTCTGAGAGTTGGAGGTGGTGACGGCAGGCTGGTCCTTCTTCTCTGTCTGTTCCTGAGGAAGTCTTAAGGAGGAAGATAAGAGGTGGCTATCAGATCTTTCAGATGAGTTAGGGAAATGTTTCTGACAAAATGACAGTTAAAAAAAACCCCCAAAAATACCTCTGGCCCAAGACACTATTAAGGCGGCTGAGTCCAGTAGAGCTCGTTCCTGTGCTAGCTGAGGTCACGGTGGGGTCATCCAGTCTCTTTCCATAAGATGAGCTTAAAATAAGATAAAAATCAGTTGGAAACAGTGGCCCATCTTTCACAGCCACACACATACACAATTAGTATCCACTTCTGGAGGGAGGGAGGGAGGGGGGGGATGTAAAAGCTGTGACATAGCAAACACAATCAAAACACACACAAAAGCAACAAATGTGGGCAGTGAGCAGCATAACTGACCTGTGAGGCAAATATGGGTTGGAACTAGTGAGATCATTCCCTGACTGACTATGAAGGCGCCGGGTGTAAGAGGAGCTACGGCTTAGCCAACTGAGAGAGAGAGACAGGGTGACAAGGGCACATATGCAGTGACTCAGAAAAACAGATTCTGGTTTCACAAGCACAAAAACACATGAGAGCAAGGTCCCACCTGTTGGAGTTGTCAGGGCTGCTGTCTGGGATACTGAAAAGCTTCCGCGTCGGAATAGGCGGCACCCGAGCGAGTCTCGGCTCCTACGAATGAGGGGTGAGGATCAGTTCATCAGTTATTTATGCGACTCAGTGAACGGAAGCTGTAAAAAGAAGCCTTTATTTGGCCTGTCACGTTATATTTAAAGAATAATAGCTGTGCTTTCATGGGTGTGCAAATCCTCGAATCATGTGAGTGAGCGCCCGCATTGTGTACCTTGGTGTCGGCCTCGGAGCTGAGGCGGGGGCTGGAGGCAGAGCGGGTCATCCCCAGGCCCGACTCCGGTGGTCTGCTGGAGTCTTGGCTGGAGTCAGTCAGTCCAGCTGAGCCCAGAGTCACCGAGCTGCCTGCCTTCCTCAGAGACGTTCTCCAGGAGCCCGGGGCCTCGGTCGCTGGGGGCTTGCTTGTTTCTTGCTGCACAGCCAGTAAAAAAGACACCATCTTTGTTGGTCAGCATTGTTGTCATGCAGCTAAAACAGACTTTTGATGATCTGTATATCTCTAAATATCACCTTTTTAACTTGGCTTGTAGCAGTACTCGTTGACATGGAGGTAGGAAGGAGGCTGGTGGTGTTGCGTTTGTTGTTCAAGTTGTTTATAATCTCTCGATTTTTTGCTTTCTCTGCAAAAGTGCAGAGGTCAGAAATTAATAATCCACTAGTAAAACCCTAAGAAATGTCATAAAACTCATCTGATAAAACATGCAAATTCCTAACAACTTCTTTTATCAAACAATGACTAGAACTTTTTTTTAAAAATAGAAAAAACTCATGTCATATGTGCAGATACTTTTTCAAAATACTGCTTATCAACAACCACACCAGCAGCTTCCCTCACCAGACTCTGCGTCACTCTCAGATTCGCTCTCCTCCTCGGAGCTGGAGCTGCTGGAAGCTTTCGCCTGGCTCTGTGACTGGCTCTGCGCCGTCTGGCCGCCGCCGCCGCCGCCGCCGCCGTCCTCCTCCTCGTCCTCAGCCGGGCTGCTCTGCAAGGCAGGAGGTGGATGCTTCTCCCGCTCGTGGAGGCAGATTTTCTCCTTACTGCTCATACGAGAAATAGATGTCCTGCAGGGGCGGGGCCAAGGTGGGGTGGAACAAAAGGTGGCATGCAGGGAGCTGATCAGTGAGGGCAATCATTCCATGTGCAGCCAATTAGAGGGAGCATGCGCTAATCAACACATCAGTGGGTGGAACAGTGGGGCTTTTCCTGTGATGAAGTGTGTGTACAACTGTTATCTTATCACTAGATCACCGTTTAGCTGTATGTAACTTCAGTCAGCTGCTTTTGACTTAATCCCAACTTTTTCACACTTTATGTAACCTTTTCTCCGTGTGTATAATAATAACAATAATGATAATAATAAACTTTACAGTAATCTGCAGAGCATCCACATGACTGACAAAGCAATGTGTGTCCCAGCCACACACTATCTACTATAATCCACAAACAATATGCCTTGTACTGACCTGCATGGTGCACTTTGCATGTTAGTATGCAAGATATTTGTGAAGATTTTGACCACTAGCAGGGCACCTTTAACTTCTGAACTACCACCAGTTTGGACACTTAACCAAGAGGTAGTGTGGTTGGATAATACGACAACATAGACTGTAATACGATATGCATTTATCAACCATTAGGTACATTTGAAACTATGACTTTAAGGACTCTGGGTGTTTTCGACTACTGTGCGTAATGATGCAGATACGTTATCAGGACTGCTTCATGACGATATGTGTAAAAGCATCTTGATCTGTCAGATATTTAATTTGCCTGTTTAGTCTCAACAAAGACTTTGAGATGTACGTCGACAGTGTAAAATAAATAAGATTTCATCCATATTAACAACCCCGAAGTGCTGGTAATAAATATTCTTCCAAAAAAAAGTTATTTATTTTAACATCTACTTTTTCTTTTATTTATTCTGTCCACATTTAAGTTGGCAGAGATTTTCTTAAAAGCTTTTTTTTTTTTTTTCTCACTTTCCATTTTGCACTGCAGTGTGTGTCCTTAAACACACCACTGAACCACTTAAGTTAATCATGCGTGTTGGCATTTGAAAGTGTGCTATATTTTCTCAGGTATCCAAAGTAAACATACTGCAAAGTAAAAACAATAACCTTCAGTATTTAGTATGTAGCCGGGACACAGGATGTCAGTCAGACATTTAATACAGAGATCCTGCTAAATTACCGTAAAAAAGACCACTCATTGTGCCGGCTTTGCTTTTTTTTCTACACTGAACTAAACAAAGCCAGCATAATCCCGCCTCCTGTGTGGGATTGTAGATGTGGATCTGCGTTCCCAAATCAAAAGTGTGACGTGTAACACAACAGCGGCGGCATCTAGTGTGTGTGGTCCCGCCATGCCGCCTGTCCCTTTTACACAGACGTTGATCCACCAGTGTGACTGCCTCCGCTGCCAGCTTCAAAGCGGAACAACAATCACCTCCTACCCCATTCTGTGTTCCTACTTTTTTTATACAGAACTATGAGGTGAAATAATATTAATGCCATGAACGGGTTGTGTAAAATGGGGCGAGTGACTGCTACATGTATTCAGGTCAATGTCAGGGGAAAGACGCAACATGGTTCTAAAGGAATGCCGGGACTGTTAACATCATACCTGCATGCAAACTGCTGGAATGGGGATGACTTGGGATTCAGCTGAGGAACAATTTAGCATGTGCCCACACACAACAAACACACGCATGCCAACACACCTACAAACTGGCACTGACCTGCGTGTGCGAACCGGTACCATGGAGATTTGCGGGCTGGTCTCAATAACAGGAGTCTGTTTCTCCTTCTCGGTGCGTAACTGAAGAGGAATATAAACACATATAAACACAGAGAATATTTGCCGCTGTGAGACTATCAATCATATCAGGTTTATCTAACGGAGTGAGATAGTCGGTGTAGTCTGCGTGAAGGGGCCGACTCACAGCGTTCTGTTTCTTCTGTAGCTCCTCCAGAGTGTCCACGAGGTTCTCATCTGCAACATCTAAAGGTGTCTGGCCCTACAAGGACATTCATAGTGCGGGGATCAGTCGTGGCATGAACAAAAGGCTTCTAGACAATCACACAGTTTATGGCACTGAAAGACTGTTTGTCTCCAGCTCACCACAATGTTGATGGCACCCATGTCGCACATGTTGTCAGTGAGCAGGGTGCACACCTCCTCTTGCCCCCAGTGAGCTGCAGCGTGCAGGGGCGTCCACCCATCGCTGTCCCTGCTGTCCACATCAACTCCACATTTTAAGAGCACCCTGAGCGAGAGAGAGAGGAGAGAGGAGGGAGGAGGGAGGGAGGGAACAAACGAGAGAGAGAGCCAGAGAGCCAGAGAGCCAGAGAGCCAGAGGGCCAGAGAGAGAGAGAGAGATAGGAGGGGGAATATCCATCAGGATTTGATGTGACACTCAAAACACGACTAACCGGCTGTCATTGCTCTCGTGTGTGTGTGTGTGTGTGTGTGTGTGGTCTGATGCTCACTTCAGGACTTCGATGTAGCCCTTGGCAGCGGCGACGTGCAGAGCTGTTGCCTTGGTGTTTGGGTGAGGTGTGAGAGTGCCACTTCCTGCCAGCACCGACATGGCGTCCTGAAGCATGACCCTCTCCTCTTCCTTTCGAGCCTTGTCCACGTCTATTCCTGTGACGCACACACGAGCACACAGACATCTTTAAGATATACCGTCAACTGCAGACCAAACACGGTAAAAAGACAAATAATAGTCAATTTTATATGTATTTATCTTACGTATGTAATTTGTGGTTTCAGCTGCTACAATGTGTGTATTTGACAGTGATAAACGTTTAGGCCTGGAGCGGCAGTACAGTAATCGAGGTCAATATTTGGAGCACATTGACTCTGTCCTGATTCTTTGGACTATTTTTTGTCTACTCTGAGCTGGACATATACTTTGAATGTGACCGCTTGGAAAAAAAGGACGAAAGTGCAATAAAAGAGGAGCGTTTAAGGGCTGTAGGATTGCAGAGATGTTCAGCTCCAGTTTTTTACTCTTCGTCACCGGAGCTCTGTTTGGTTTACTAATTGGTGCCACTCAAAAAAAATAATAGTGATGCCAAATAGATCTGTGAGATATGACAATATGTATATATTGTGTGGCGATAAAAAAATGCCTGTTGTTTCATATTATTTTCTATCTTTTTTTTTTATGTCACAAATCATTCTTTACAGCAATATTTTTCATTATTTGGAGTGTTTGGACAGATCAGATTGATAAATGACTCTACTTAGCTTTTTACTCAAAGCTTTAATTGCACTTAACATAATGAGTTTAGCCTCATTATTCCACATAAAGAGTCTTTTGGTTCAATAATGAAAGGGCTTAAATATTGGCAACATTACTACATATTATTTGTAATATTTCTGAAAGAGGTCAAGATGTTAGTTTGAAAAGCCTGAATACAGTAAAATCATTGTTCTATGAATCACTGATTAATTAATAAGTGATTAACTTTTCCTTTGATCGTAAATCAGTGGTTAAAGAAAAAAACTATTTTCGGGCTCTTAGTTTTTCAATAGTAACAAATGTTTCTTTTCATTTTGTGATTAGATTCAATTCAATTACTCTATTTTATAACTAATTTAGTCTACAAAATGTCAGAAAACAGTGTAAAATATTCTTCAAAAGTCCTAGAGCCTGAGGTGACGTCCTCAAATGAATTATTTTGGTCAAATTAAAAAAAAAAAATTCACGTGACACAAACATAAAACTGAGACAGGAATCAAATCCTCACACAAATATTTGGTATTATTGCTCAAAAATGGTTTAAACTAAAAATCTTAATGAGTGAGTTTATCATTGTGGATTCATTTCCTGTCAGTAATAATAACTCTGATTAGTTTAAAGTAAACTCATTACTCTAATCATGATCATGCAGCCTTGACTAATAAGTGACATTACTTTCTGTCCTCACATTACACCTCCACTGATGATTCTCATATGTCACGCGCTGCACTCGGGTTAACGTCAAAGATCTCATGCACAGTCACACCTCAGCAAGCCTACGAGTGAGATATTATGGGACTTTGAAGAGTGAATGTTATCATTTCCTCACCTTGTTTTTTTATTTCCCCCTTGAGCAGTCGCTCCATTGCGTCTTCTGTGGCCACATCCAGAGGAAGCTCTCCTTCACTGTTCACCGCCCCGACATGAGCACTGTGCTCTATCAGGTACCTACGAGAACAAAAACACTAATACAGTTAACGAAATGTAAAGTTTAGAGTGTGACAGTAAAACCTGAATAGTGTTATATTCAGACAGATGAGAAATTAAAGAAAAAAACAACATAAAGAGTCCTAGTAAGATCAGGTGCTAAACAGTCTCTGAACTCTACATTTCTATCAAGATAAAAATATTTCATCATAGGATAAAACAACTTTGATTTGTAGTGAGCCTTCTCTCTAAGGGGACAAGTGGACCCTAACTGTTGCAGCAAAATTGCCCACCATCGCATAATAGACCCACTGGATCCCCAAACATTCAGACCTGTGCAGTCCTCTTGGGTGCCCTTGTCTACTTTGTGTTATTCCACATCTCTGCAGACCAGCGCCTACAGTCTTTCCAACACTGAACTCTTAAATGTGCATTCACCTTTGTAATGAAGGGTTTCCTCGCTGCACAACCCTGTTATAAAATCCTTCTCTATGTAATTGTCGGCGGGCTGCTCTTGCTGACAGTCAGATCGCGTCCTGCGTTGACATTCTCAGTCACCTGAGGAAGAGTTGATCTTCTGTTTTTTCCTCACATATCGTGCTAATCACAGTCATCAAATGTGCGGCGTCGACCACAATTTACAACCCTATTTACTGACGTTTTTCCCACACATCTAAATGCAGATGTCACTTTAGTCGTTGTTCCTATTGAAACAGCAGCAAGTTGAGCAGTCTCTTGATCTGATCTATTTTAAACCCTCTTTCAAAGTCACTTAAACCTCTTCCGCTTGCCATCTTGACACAATATCAGAATAAACTCAGCATTTTTCTACATGCCGCAGAGCACGACTGGATGTTAATTGACTTTCTAAACACTCAGGACTCTTTTAATCCCACCGGCAAGTTACCTTGACGGACAAAACACTCACTTAACGATCTGGATGAAGCCGCAGGAGGCCGCAGCGTGCAGAGGAGTCCAGCCCTCGTTGTCGCCCCTGTTGACGTTGCTCCCGTTCTCCACAAGGAACTGCACCATCTCAGCGTTTTCGTCGATGCAGGCCTGTCGGAGGACACGTAGCCACATGATGGATTGCTTGCACAAGTGCTTATTGTTTGTCGTTTATTATGAGAATCCCCAGTGCACACTTTAAGAAACAGAAACCAGACCCTGAACGTCGCTCAGAATCCAGTTTCAGTACAGTAGAGAAGGTTTTTGACCCACTTTATTTTGTTTTGTTGTTATAAAATCTGTTAAATTCAGCTAAAGCGCCGGGGTTAAGACAATGACTACTGTGTCTACTTGTTGTAATGACTTTCTGCTAAGTGGGCTGCTAGAAGCCCTCAAGTACTTTCCAAAACAGTCATTTTGTGGCAGGAGAGAAACAGCGACTCTATTTAACTGCTTCTCCTGAGGCGAGGTCTAGCTAAGTTCTCAATGTGATCCAACACAAGTCCCGAGATGAATCCCATGAGAACCTCATGGTATTATGTTATCATATGTAGGATCATTGTTTGACCTGTATTCAACAGTCTGCCAAAAATCTAAAGAGTCCTTCCTCTTTTAAGATGTCTAATCTTAAAAAATCCAGCTGCCTGACAACGTGAGAGAACTAACGGTCCATATATGGATCAATACAGCTTGCTTGTAAGGTGAGACAGTGATAGATGGTTCATCCAATCACCTGCCAAGTATTTTTGAACGTGTTCGCCCTTTTCCGAACAGTTTCCATAGACGATTTCTCGATGGAGGATGTTTCTGTGTAATAAACCATCTGGGGCGTCAGGTTAACATTTTGTGGTTAACAAAGGGTTAAATTCATGATGGATTAACCTGTTGATCCTTTGCACTATAAAATGGGAACCCCCCCCCCCCCCCCCCCCAAAAAAAAAGGAAAAAAAAGTATCTTACAATTTTCCAGAGCTTATGTTGATGTTAAATAACTTATTATGCGCCAAAAGAAATGTCAAAAATTCAAAAGATGTTTAATGTACAAAGACATGAAACAGAAAATATTACAGTTTTGTTTGATAAATAAATGAAATAATTCATCTATTTTTAAAACTGTAATTCATTTTGTCCTGATCAACTATTCAAGCTAGTGACATTTTTAACAATGAGTACTAAAACAGACAGAAATTAGTCTGAATTTAGTAAACATATGATATAACAGCTTATCTGCACTGATGTAAGGAACAAGAAACTTAACCAGTGCTTTTTTATCAAGACAATTTGTTTATAGTCTTTCTTTTAATTGTGTAGTCATGAATCTCCACGCACGTCTCAATAATGTCAGCTCTGGTAAGTCGGTCCTACATTGAAATATCTCAACAACTATTGGACGGACAGGCAGAAAATGTCCGCCCATTTGTTTACGGCCCCCCCCTCCACCCCCTCGGGATGAACTGTAATTAAACTTTGGTGATTAAACTTTTCACTAACATTTCATCTTGCACCATCTTAAAAAATGTCACTTCCAGTCACGTGGTTTATAAACACACATCTGTTTAACTAAAAAGTCATTTTCACTCTGCCTGAGCTGCACTTTGTGTTTAGTGCTAATCAGCAAATGTGAGCGCGTTATCGCTTAAATGGTGAAAACGGTAATCAGCATACCTGCTAAACATTAGCTCTTATCTTAAAGCCGTGCGGTGCCAAGCTACAGACTGCTGGCACGACTGCAGCCTCTTTGTTTCATGTGTTTAAAAATATTTGATATGAAAAAAAAAACTGAGAAACATGTTCCCGAGTCTGATTTGATCTCTCTCAGCTGATGAGAGGACACCTGCTCAGAGCTAGACTACATTAAAGTATTCCCAGTGTTCCCAGTGTTCCCAGTGACACATTATCATCACAGAGTTAAGAGTGCAGGATGTCACAGCAGCCACACACACAATCTCATCATCAGGCAGACTTAAGCCACCTAAGAGGCTTTACTTTTGGGCTAAATCAACTAATCACAAAGCTGTTAGTAAGCCCCCCTCCTCCTCTTTCATAATGTGAGATAATTAGTCTGGTAGTTTGGTGGATTAAACAAAAACAGAGTCTGGGCCCTGAGACGAGGCAAGCAGCCCATGAGGTAGCGTCAACGGCAAAAAGGAGGAGCCCCCTGAAACAAGTGGGTGCTCCGGGCCGAATGAATGAACAGAGGCTACTTCTTGAACCCTGAGCGTTACGAGGGTGCGCACACAGGCACCCAGCGGACTCCTTCACAGGGCCATCAAGTGACTCATTGTAAAAATCGCCTTTGACAACAGCAGCTTGTGCTGTTTGAGGAATGTTTTCCATTTCTTCATCCGAAATCCCTAAAGTCCCCACCGTGGGGAATTGGCAAGAGGAAGGAGAAAGAGACAGAGAGACAGAGAGAGAGAGGAGGAGGAGGAGGAGGAGGAGAAGGAGGGAGAAGGAGAAGGAGGAGGGCAAAGGATAGAGAGAGAGAGAAAGAGTCGTAGAGAGGACAGAAAGGCTTTGGATGGAGAGGATGGAAAGTTTGGAGAGTGTGGGCCTATATTTAATTCTGGTTGCCGGGCAACCGGTGAGCAACAGGGGAGAGAGGGATGGAGGGCAGGAGAGGGACCACACTGGGTGACGGTCCGACATGTGATTCGACCAAAAGAGGGCATGAACATGTTCACTCACTCATCTGAACTGGACAGCTTCATCACACACACACAAAGACACACACACACACACACACACACACACACACACACACACACACACAAAGACACACACAGGCACAATTGGCTTAAATCGGGGGAAAACACCAACCATTCATCTCCGAGCATGACATCACTGCATACACACTAGCCAGCTACTTTCACCATTCAGATCCAGCTGGGCAGGAACATTTAATTTAAAAAAAAAAAAAAAAAAAAGCACAAACCACTTTAATGTTGACAAGTGCACTCGGATATACTTTAACTTAAAAAAAAAAAAATTAAAATAAATAAATCCATCCAACTTGTACGACTTCTTCGACTGTGTGCGAAGAGACAGCAATGTGTTTATGACACGCGGTATCATAAAAGCAGAGGAAATACTGTATCACAGAGGGCCTGTGTGACAGTGAGGCTGTCCAGACTGCTCCTCTGTTATGACTGAGGTGAAGGGGGGGGGGGGAGGAGGAGGAGGAGGAGGGGAAACCTTCAGGCTGAGCTGCATTAACATTGGACCATGCTCAGAAGAAGTGAAGCCTATTTGGGACATGTATGTATTCAGAAGCATAACAGTGCTCAAAACTGACAGAAAAAACTCCAAAGATAAGAGTTTAATGTTTTGTTTTGGGTTTTTTTTGGGGGGGGGGGGGGGGGGGGGATTTCATCAGCAGGGTTTTAACACTAGAGCAGACTTGTTGATGAAAAGATGAAGTGATGAAAAAGGTCCCTAAATTCACTGACCTGCTGCTTTACAGTCAGCAGCCTGTCAGTCACTGTTTCAGAGGCTCTAAAAATGATCCCACAGGCTCTGCACTGACAGAGGTTTTACAGACTGCTTGGCCACTGCTATCCTCTATCCGCTGGTAGGCTAGTAAAAAAAACCATAACTTACTAAAACACAGCAGTGCAGATGCCCCAACCTTAAAACATTACCAACAAGACTGTAAGAAAGTAACTGTGGCTGACTTACAGAGGCCAGATATCTATTAACACTGCTGCTGCTACTGCTGCTGAAGACCAAATACAGAGATCATAAAGTGCTGAGCTCAAGTTGAAGCTTTTAAGATACTAACTAAACGAAAAATGTTCAGATTAACTCAACAATTTAACCTCTAACTCCGTGATGAGTTCACGTTAAAGCCTCGTTGCTGGGAGACTCATTCACGGGCTGACGGTCGTTTCGTTTCATCGCCGCTACTCATATATTAAATAAATAAATAAAGTTACTAATCTTTGACAGTTAAAGTCAAACTTCCCACCTGATGAAGTGCTGTCAGTCCGTCAACATTAGCGTGGTTGATGTCAGCTCCCTGGCGGAGCAGCGCCGCCACCTCCTCCCGGTCTCCGGCGGAGCAGGCGGCCATAAACACAGCTCCTTGGGCGAACCGGACCTTGGCCCGCCTCGTCCCGGATCCGCTCGACGTTTCCCGGGCCTCCGACCCTGTCTGATCCGTCTCCGAGCCTAGCCATCGCTGCAGCTGATCCTGCCGTCGCTGTTTGGCAGCTTCGGACCGGGAATGGTCAGTGGCCGCCATCTTCCCTGGTCTGTCCCGGACAGATTCAGCTGATGGTTCGAGGAGCAGCGGAGGGTTTGGTGTTGGAGGCTCCGCCGGGCTGCGACCCCTGCTGGTGAGAAGCTGTCAGTGCAGCAGAAGGAGAAGTGACTCTACTACTGACCGGGTGGCAGTGCTGCGGTGCGTTCAAGTGCGCATCGGAAATTACTAACTCAAAGAGAGGGGAGTCACAGATGGATTTAAAGGAGGGGTTTTACGACCAGGGTTATTATCAGTGGCAATTTTAGACCCTTTTTAGGGATGTTCAAGCACCTCTAAATTTGATCTAAGCACACCTAAAAATAAGTGAATTATTATTGTATTTTTTCCCCCTAAAAATAATTTTCAATCCAATCCACTTTATTTATATAGCACGATTTTAACAAACACAAGGTTTTCCAAAGTGCTGCACAACAAGATAAAACACAATGAATAGATAACACAATAAAAGCACAATAAAAAGATTAAATACACAATAGAAAGAGAAAAGCTAAATTTTATATAACTTAAATTATCTTGCTAGCCTGTCTGTTAGAGATGGGACAAACACTTATGCTACAGGTTCAAATGGTTTTATTATAACAGGTTTAATGTACTTTGGATAGTTCTGCCATTATTATATAATTTCCCTCAGGGTTCATTAACTAAAACTCGCAGTGAAAAAATAATTTAGTTCACTGAAATTTTAAAAAAAGAGAGTTTTGTAAAAATAAAAAAAAAATAAAAAAGGGAAAAAAAAGGGCTAGTACAAGTAGGGACACAACAAACACAGAACATTTGACCTCAGTGTCAGGCATTATTTCATCCTTTTCAGCTTCTACTAATCAAGCCTTTCCTCCTAATTCCTGAAAAACTAAGACTAAAACGAAATAAAAACTAAACTAAAACTACTTAATCACTTGTTAAACTAACTAAAACTAAACTGAAATACAAAAGCAAACTGAAAAACTAAATAAAAATAAAAACTAATGGAAATTTCAAAACTAAAATAACCCTGTTCACGACTGATGTAATCACGTCTTCTGTTCATACTGGTTATTAAAAGATCCCTTCATAATATATATACTATGTAAGTGATGGGGGACAACATGTACAAGCCTCTTTCTGTGCCAAAACATATTTTAAAAGTTTAGGGGAAGCTAATATGAAGCTTCAACTGTCCAAATGAGTCAAATCAAGTAGATATTTTTCAATGTTACAGTCTTTTTAATGCCAAAGTCCCTTTTTTGTTACTGTACTTCCACCACAGCTCAACAGGGAAACACAAAGAGAGAATCTGATGCTAAAAATACTGTAAATGAGACAGATATCCACTGAATTTTGTCTAATTCAGCATGCCAAAACCGCTAACCTTCAGATAAACTTAAATACATTTTCTCCTAAATGACTGTGTGGACACACTGGATTTTAACACTCATAACAGTCTACAAAGGTGTCATAAACAGATCCAAATGCGCTTACAATGTACAAATTAATGGCTATCTTTTAAAGTTGCTGTTTTTAGAGCCAAATATCCTCTTTTTATTATTATGTCTTCACCATAGATCAACAGGGTAACACAAATATCCTCTTTTTGTACTCATAGACTATACTTGTTGTACAGTCTGATTAACAAGACAATGATTATTTGAAAGGACTGATTTTAGACATGGAGTTCAGTTTACTTGTCACTAAAGAGTATGACTCAACCCGTGAAAACAGTTGTCAAGTTTTTTATGGCTCAGGAGGGAGCCGTCCAAAGTTTGAAAAATCCCAGATGACGTCATATAGTGGTGTCATCAGGGTTATCTCAGCGTCTGGGCTTTAAACTTTAAACTGATGTGAAGACAAATAACCTGAGATTTTAGATTATTTAACCAATAAAAGTTTTTTTCCGCTGAATACTTTGTGGTATATTTCATTTTAATATATATTACTTAGAAGATACACTTATGAAAGGCAGGTTGCTTTACAGGCAACACCTATTTTATTTAGTAGGTGATGATTTAAAGCAAATTCTTCATTGATACCAATTCACGATTGACTTGAGTGTGCCTGATTGAGAATAAGAGTCAAGCAGTTTAATATCCAGCTACTTTAGCCTAAAAAAATCAACTAAAAGAGTGAAATTACACATTTACTTGTTTCAAATATAAACTGACTTATTTTCAGAATGAGTTTTAAACTTCAAACAAGTTGTATTGGAAACTGGTTCAGATAAATTTGACATACATAGTGGGAACTAATGATTATATAGATTTTGGATTGATCTGTTGAATCATTTGATCTATAAAATGGCAGAAAAACAAATGTCCTACTAACACAAACGTCACTATAACATGAATACGCATCTTTTATAATGGTCTGCTACACACAGCTTTCTGCTCTCTACCACAAAACTTCAGAGGCTGGCCGAATAAAGTATGAAGAAAATACTATTTGTCCTCACAAAGCAATTTCTCTCTCTCTCTCTCTCTCTCTCTCTCTCTCTCTCTCTCTCTCTCTCTCTCTCTCTCTCTCTCTCTCTTCTTTTTTAAAGCGAAGTACCCATTTTCCCGACAGCACTTGAAGAATTTACCGTAAATACGCAACAAAACTGGACAATGTCGCACTCTTTAATCTAAAAACCCACTTTAACAAATACTGCATGTTTGTAGCTAACTTGTATGAAGTCAGGATTTGGGCGTTTATAAGGGACAAAACAGCTCACACAAGAGACCACAGCTGATAAACGTGTGATGTGTATTGTTACGATTTGGAGGAGGACGATTGTAGCTGCCAAGGGGAATCCCAGGATGCGCCTCTTGTGTTTACATTACGGTACGGTAAATCCTTTTTGTTATAATAACCCTTCTTGTTTCCTTCTTATTTATTTAGATTTATGAAGTTAATATAACTATTTGTCAGTCCAAAACTTAAATGAGCCTGGACAAGAACACTGGCACAGTTTAAGGGACTGGAAAAGAGGAACAAAAGTGCATTAAATGTGCTTTTTAAAAGACACACTGTTAAAGTCTTTGTTTATAGATTTTGAAGACTTTGCTGCCTCATCACACTTTTGTTAATATATAGTTAATCTTGCAAGCACGTTTTTTTTAAAGTCTTAAATGGGCTTTAAAGGTGGATACACCTCTACACCATGAATAGTTATTAAAGATATGAATTCCAACTATCAAATGTTGAAATCCAAATATATGGTAAGAGATTATATAGGTTCAGATATGAAAACATATTTATAAGATCTATTAGCTACTACAGTATATTCACAAAGCCAAAACAGCAAGAGGTTGCTGCTTTTATCATCACGTCCTCTAATTTTTCTAAAGAGAACTTGATGAAAAACATAATTTGTACTGGCCATTTGTACCAGTAAACACTAAGTTATTGTTACAGTAACTAAATCCCTTAATACATGAAAGAGCTACATGATTTCTGTGTTGTACGCTTTTGTCAGGACTCAGCAGTGGATATTTGTCATTTGTCTGGGATAATCTGGAAGCCTCCCAAGAACCACTTCAGTTCCCGTATTGCTGTTTGGTCACTGCTACATGTGTACTGTTCCCGTTCCTGTAAACACTTTCGATTGTAAGTCACAGCATTTCTGGGTATTGTAGAGATCACTGATGTTGAACTGTACTCTGAGTACTCACATCAACGAGAAAACACACTATCTGCAGTTCATGTTAAACAAGATCACTTTATTTCATGATCACATAAATATTATTCCCTGCAACATTTACACAATACGTTAAATTAACTTTGCAATTATTTAATTGTAGTTTAAGGCACAACTTTGGGCTCAATCATACAGTTAGAACTTCTTGTAGTACACGGTACAAGAGAAAATAACAATCTTTTAAAACATAGATTACCAACTAAAGAAAATATCATACAATGACACAGAATGAGAAAGTGCGTTTCAGATTATAGCGATTTTCTAACCACAAATCTATTTTTTTTGATTTACTGTATATGCTTAAACATTTCAAATGTGTAATATATAGATTTTAATCACTAGTCAACAAAGTTTTAAACTGAAAATAAATCCTAGTAGATTTAAAATTCATTGTAAATAAATCAACATGATAGAAACAAGTTTATGTGATTGGTAAAACAGAGCAAAGCAGTTTTGTATTCTTCATATAAATAATTGTAAAGACATAAGACATTCACATTCTATAAACATAAAGACAGTGTTTTTTTTTTCATAATACTGCATTGACACTTGCATCAAATAAATGGAGTAACTACCTGCGTAAGGCAGAGTGGTGGATCTACTGTTTTCCCGTCTCCAGTCCTTCACTACCTGTGTAGCAGAAGTGACTTACGGAGCTCATTACTGGACGCAGCAGGAACACTCTGCTTAACTACTGGTCTGACTACATTCCACAAAAAACATAAACACTCGTCTATTTAAACCATGCCGCTTCAAGTGCGCATTTTTGTTTGTAACATCTTGTAATTCAAGTTTGTACATGACTGTTTGGGTGCATGCGCTGAGTTGAAGTCTTTTTTCTGTAGACCTACAGATATACTGTGTCTATAGGTTTGCCTGATTATACTGTAACTTAAGACTTATTTTAATGTCATGAATTAGGCAAAAACATTGAATACACAATAAGTGTAAATATGGTGAATTATTAACGTTTACAAACACTATGGCCTGATTAGGAAACAAATATCTTCCTGACATCTTAAAAATATCTAGATGTCAGGGTGTAAACAAATATTAAAAACTGATTTGAATTATTTAAAAATGCTCCTGAATTTACATGAAGAACCTCCGACCCTCAGTGCTGCAATAGAAACCTGACAGCAGCCCTCATAGGCTGCTGATGGTGTCTCCAGAGTCGGCAGCAGGTGGAATATTGTGCATTATGAGGCCTTCATCGTCGGGGATCGAGGGAAGCCTCTTGTCTTGTGACAGTCCAGTTTTGAAGGATCCTTGCAGGTCCATGTTGATGCACAGCAGTTGCCTCTTATACTGGTCAAGACGCATGAAGACATCCAGGACTGAAGAGCTTCCTCCGTTCATCCAGGAGGGAAACAGTTTTGTGGAGCTGAGCTGGGAAGGGAGGGACTGGCTGTGGTGCAGCTCCAGCTGACAGGAAAACCTAGAGTGATTATTACAGGCATGCAGAGGTGTGAGGGGGGATCCAAATGTCACACTTATCTGTGATGAAGCAGGTTAAAACCCAGCCATGTTCACATACTGCATGTCCATCCACAACCAACACTTAGGGTGAAGTTAATGTTTTTATAAGTAAAGAAGAAAACCAAAGGTATTTTTAATGAGTCAGTATGCTTCAAACAAAGTGCTTGTTGGATCACCAAACAGGGTCTGAAACCCCCTTTCCTCACACATTTCCAATGAAATGTGGCTTCAGCAGTTTGAGTTAGTAAAATTAAGTGGATTTCTGCCACATTTACTCTTTTTAGTAAATAGATTCCTCTGTTGAGCTGTGGTGAAGAGATAATAACAAAGAGAGCACTAAGAAAACAGCAACTTTAAAAGATAGCCACTAATTTGTACATTGTAAGCACACTTGGAAGACATCTGTTAATTTCAGAACAGGAGGAATGATTATGGCATGAAAAACCTATTTCCATGTTTATTTGGGCACCCGATCATTGTTTCAAGACAGACTTGTAAAATTGTGAACTTGTCCTTTAATCTGTGGTCACACAACACCTGGTGCAATCAAATTTGTTTTGCCTTTAGTGGTGCAGACAGTTTAGTGTCTGGATTGTGACCACATGCTGTTTATAATACTCTGATGTTTGAACACATTCTGAGCCAAATACTGTGGTCTGCCTCATCAGCAACAGCAGTGAGATCAAATGATGCAGCGAACAGACTGGATATGTAAAATATCCTGGCATGACTAAATGTGAAGAGGTACCTTGAACAGACAAGTGTTATACACTTGTAAATATACGGGATAGGTGTTTAGTTAAAAATGTAAGTGTATGTGTAACTGCACTGTCACATACCTGGCAGACACTTGCTGGGAGATGCTTTTGGAGGTCTGTCGTACAACATGCTGTGCAACTTTCAAAGCCTGCTCTCGCATCCACCCCACATCTTCCTGCACGTCTGGCAACCACTCCAAAAGTCTACATATGAGACAATTATTAGTCAATAGACATAGGAGATTTGTAGATTTGTTTAGTTATATTGATATGTTGCTAGTTCAGTAGTGTCTGCTGTATCATGACTGTTTCAGGATAATGAGTTTCACTAACCAATAAAAACATTTTTTAAAATCCATTTAAAGCAGAAGAATGACTCACTTTACTTAACTACACATCAAATACCTAAGCAGACATGTCTGAGTGCATGTACAATAAGGAGGAAATTGGACAGGAAGTGATTTAGTCCTACAATACCTGACAGTCAAGGACATAGCAGACTCCAGAGGGAACGTGTAGGGGATCATCATGGCTGAGGCCATCCTGACAGGAAGCAGGTTGCTAAGCGACTGCGCCAGGCTCCTCCTCTCCGTGCAGGCCTCAACTAGAGCTGCAGAGGGAGGCAAAGAGGACCACAACGGTTACCCAAAGCTAGACACAGAACTAAAACTGCTTTATGTAACAGTTATATTGTAAACAGTTACATGATTACAATATTTATTGTGTGCAAATACAGTATTTCTCTCTCAATGATATACTGGAAGTGGGTCAAAAACTACCCATAATAGGAAGGATAGTGCTGTTTCTATACCAACTTATTTGTATGCATTACCTCAAAGGAGCACACTTTACATTATATAACTGACTGCATTACATTTATCTACATCTTAATTTATCTGTCCTACAATCGAGGCAGCCACTGGGTATGGTTTGGGAGGAAAGTCAGTTTGGAGAGACTTGAATCTTTTATGAGTTAGTGTGTGTAGATTAATCTCATTCATCCAGGTAGTACAATGTGAAATGTATATTCATGCAATACATTATTGACTAGACTCTTGCATCTAGTAGACTCAACTTTTTTTTGAACAATTGAAAAATGTTAAACATGTTTCATTATTCATTTAAAGGGATTCATGCAGTAGGTTCAACCCATGTTTGACTTAAAGCTTCAGTATGTAGGTTTTCTCTTAATTTTAGTCAGTTGAAAAATTGCCCAAAGTGTATCTTTATATGGAGAGGTGTTGTCAACAGCCCTTGTGACCCCAGACTCATTGAACAACAGATTTTCCCCTCTCAAGTTACTGTGACGCTCTTACCAATAACAAGAGGCCAAATTTAGGGTTGGAAGGCCATAGCTGTCGATCAGTACATGAATACATTCCTGGCTTACTGCTCCTCACGTAATGAGGCTCCAAGCTCGTAATAGCTATTAGAAAAAGACATTACCATGGTTTACTCATTGGCTAGACTCACTAGGATGAAGGGTGAAATGCTGGGTGGAGCACAACAGGGCAGGGAGTGCAGGGAGGAGCAGGGTGGTTTGTTTTCGAGTGTCACGCTTGTGCTAGCGTGATTTTCAGACCATGTATATATCTGTAAATACTGTTGCTAATATCATCTTCACATTGTGATGCTGTGCCAAGTTTTCAAAAACAATCTGCCCTTTTAAATGTATTACTACTCACACTAAAATGTAAAATAACGATATAATGGAAACCAGTCACTAACATACAATACTGTAATGTTAAGTGAATCTGATGGTGCATCAGTCCTTCAGTGATGTTACCTTTGTTCAGGGTGGGTGGAAGGTGTTCGATGATGTGTTCTTCTATTGTGGCACAGGACTGAACCATCAACGCTTCCTCTTCCACTCTTAGCTTTTCCTCCTCTTCATCATTTTTGTTATCATCGTCCTCGTCAAAATCCACATTTTCTGCTCCATTAGCCAGCAGCGGTCTGTCTCTGCCAGGTCCGTCGAAATTAAGCAACCCTGAATACAAAAGCAAATACGAAAGCAATGTTGTTGTTTTTTTTGGATGAAGGGTGAGGTCATTTCTGATATTTATACACACACTAGCAAAAGTTGATTTTGAAATGCCACGTTGATGATGTGAAGTTGCTATTAAATGAATAAACAAAGAGGCAGCAAAATGAGCCTCGTCACAAGCAAAAGACATCTATTGATTTGGTGACGTGTTCACAGGAAGCACAAGTTCTGATAGCCTATCAGGATGATAAACTATGTGTACATAACAATATGTTCTGCCTAGTGCAGAAAAAATCAATTATGCTTGTAAGTACTGACCAGGTTTTTTTTAAAACCCTTTTCATCCATGAATTAAAGAAAATGTTACTGCAGATGAAGTGGTAGTGTAAATGGGATGATGCACTAGTGTCCACTGTGGTGGCTGAAGTGCAACTATGCCATTAAAGTCCAGGCATAAATAAGACAACAACTTTTGAATAGTTGTGCACTATAGTGACCACTATGTGTGAAAGGGTTAAACACAGAGAAGGTTCAGAGAAGGTCAGAAAAGAACATAAAACGCTGACTCTTACCATTTTTCTTCAAAAAGCGCAGAGCGTCTTTATATCCCTGCTTACACATGGACTTCATAACCTGCACGCAAAACAAACATACATTTCATGAGTCAATGAAGTCCACTGAGTTCACTACAGTTAACTTGAGTCAATCAATTCATCTGTAGAGGAAGGGTGTAATCGTGACCTACCAATGGGTCTGGAGGAAAAAGTGCCCTGGAGACTCTGTAGAGGTTGGTGAGAGTGAACTGAATGCTCGTGTTGGTGAAGCGCAGCTCGTGTATGTTGGTCGAAGTGTCGCGGGGGCAGATGTCGCTCTCTCCGGAGAATGGAGACACGGTGATGGTATTTTTCAGCTCGTACTGAGGCAGGTTGTCTGAGATCCCTCCATCAACATATCGCTGAAAGATAACAGATAGACAGTAGTGTCCGGTTAAACAGAAATAGATCAATAAATCGCAGCATATCTTCAAAATATTTACTGATAAGCCTTTGAGGGAATTGAAGGATATTTGGCCAATCTGATAATAGTGACATCATGCTCTATGAATTGGTAATGTTTGTTTTTATTGAACTTTTAAACTTGCTGGGAGGCAGGCACTGTGTGTCAACAGATAAGCCCAGAGTGACATCTGCTTTTTGAATGTGAGCCACTGAGGTCAGGACAGGACAGAACAACCTTAAAGCCCCCTGCCAACATCTGGCTCTGCCACTCTCACATTTTAGTCACAAGCCCTGCATACACACAAGCGCATGGTAAGCTATTAAAATCTAACACAAAGGCCATGGGGGGAGTTTGGGAACGCTGGCATTGCTCAATGATGTTTCCCAGAAAACCTTTGCTCTAGAGACATGTCCAGCCGAAAAAATACAAGTTTTCCTACTTTCCCCTTTAGTGTGAGATCTTGGAAAAACCAACTCCTGAGGAATTTATAATCACATTGTTTCCAAACACATGCCGTTTCAGAGAAAACACATTCTTTAGGATGGGAGAGCTCTGACAAAAAAGAAGGTGCCCAAAGAAACAACAACAACAACACAATGAAAGGAAATAGAGCACATTATTCATGGAAAGCAGCGAGGTAGACTGGCCCTTACAACTCTCCAACAATAATACCTCTGGTATGTGTAGTTCTTAATTTAAAATCCATGCAAATCATGAAGGTTTTACTTTCCTCTTTATGCTAATAGGGGATATTGGCTAAACAAGGAAAGTGCACACATACTGAAAAATGCTTGATACTACTCACCACTCCTTGCAGGGTAGGAGGAATAAGGCCACAATACACTGGGATGTAGGCACTGCATAGACACGCCTGGTAAAGAAAAGAGAAAGATTAGAGAGATAATTTTCTGGACAAACTGTTAATGGTATTAATTTAGACAAAATTACCATCATGGGAACCCCACCCCCCTGAAAAAAACATTAATGTTGGGGACCTACAGTAGTAACATTATACTGGAATTACAGTGTAAAACTATACAGTATATTTTATTGTTGCTATTAATGGCAGTGGGATGATACACCTTAAATGCTGTTACTTTCTGTTCTTAATGGACAAGCTACACTTAATATTCTTAATACATTGTTGCAGCTAATCAATACCAATCAAATCAATAACAATAATTAATGTAGTCTATAAGATGTCAGAAAATAGTTAAATGACCAGAGTCCAAGGTTAACAAATATCAGTTTTTTCCTATCAACAGACTGAAGCCAAAGATATTTAGTTAAAATACTGGAATTCATTATCAAAACATATATTTTCAGTTCTACTTACAGCAAATCTATATTACTAGTGATTATTTCTTAAACTATTGTGTGTAAATTGAATTTTAAGCATCCGTGATAACACTGTCACACTCAGTTTTGAAGTATTAAATTGAGTACATTGAGTTCATTAATATCACCCAACTCTGCGGCAGAGTCACATATACTCAGTTCACACCTGCACTAGCTCCTCCTTGTTGTTAAACTGAGACACCAGGACATTTTCTCCATCTGTCACTCTTGTCAGAGAGATTCCTAACCGTCCGTTGGCCCGCTCGTGGGAGTCAGCTGGCAGAGTGCGCATCAACATGGTACGCACAATCTTCATCAGGTTAAAGGAGGGATGCATGGGTCCCAGGAATCGCTTCCTTGCCTCTTTGGCAACATCGATGACATTTGCACCAGTCTCACCTGTGAGGAAAAGATGAAGAAGTCATGAAAAAAGGGGCAAAACTCTAACTGTCTGTAATTAAAAATACTCTTGTTGCTGATGCAAAGGTCACCTGGTTCATACAATCATACCATCTAAAATACGTAATTCAACCTTCAGTTAAGTACATATTTGATTAGGTATTATACTCAACTGCATTTGGTGAAGCAAGAATTACAGAATATATTATGGTGAACTGTAGAACAATAAGGAGAAGATTTAATTCATATTTATTTAAAAAAAACCTTTAAGAGTAATTTCTTATGAGAGAAAGATGGTTAACATTTAAAAGATCTCAACCGAATTGGAGAAGGCTTGCAGGATATATTCACTTTAAAATTGCCATAATGTCACATTGATCCTTTGAGCAATTTTACATAACAACCAGTGGTGGAAAGTAACTAAGTAAAGTACATTTACCCAAATAGTGTAATTTAATTAGGAGGAACCATTTAATCCTACTTTGTACTTCTACTCAACAACAGTCCATACAGTCAGTTTAGAAATATAATACAGATACAGATAAAAAACACAACCCAGCTGTGTATAAACTAGTTATTAGTGCCACCTCCACCAGCTTAATCCAATGTTACAAAAGCTACAATATACTGTATGATGTTATAGTAATATTAGCCAAAACTGCACAATGAGTACTTACTTTTTACTTTTGTATTTCAAGGACAATTTCCTTATAATACTTTGTGAACTTTTAGGTTAAACTTTGAATGCATGACTTTCACTTGTAATTGAGTATTTTTTACTTTGTGGTACTACTTCCTCCACCGCTGGTAAAACTATACACAGAGGTTACACTTGCATACATGATACTTAAATGCAGCCCAATATTTCAGTATGATAAATGTCCCTGTAAATAAACACTTGAAATGATACACACCGAGACACACTCCAGTCACCAGAGCCGAGGCAGTGAGAGCTCCGGCGGATGCCCCGTACACATGTCTGGCGTTGAGCACCAGGAAGGGCGCCTGCTCCAGCAGACAGCTGGCCACACCGATGTGGTAGATGCCCAGGAAGCCGCAACCTGCAAACGAGATGTTCCACGGTGCGTCTAACGGGAACATACCGGAGACCGTCAAGTGGGTCTAAGGTCGCTGACGATAAGACAAGGTTCACTCACTGATATAAGCGCCTAAACAAATAAAAAAGAAGATAAAAAATAAAGACTTTCAGAGCCCTACTGATGCCTGTTTACGTGCCAACTACTGTAATAGAGTAGTTTAAGTTTTTAGCTTTCTAACTTAACAACACCTCTTTTTTTTCGTCGCTAAATTCACATACACCTACTTAAACACACGTCAATTCACTTGTGCTGAAACTAAACTTGCTCTTATCAAGAACTGCCCTCTCTTAAATAGCCGGAGGTGCTCGGTGCACCATGGGGGAGTTGTTGTTATTTTACTCCTGCTTCGTGGAGGGCGCAGAGTGAGGACCGCTCTGTCCAATCACAAGCCACACCGTAAAGAGAACTGACCAATCACAGTCGACGCGGTTGGTGCTCTGACCAATCAGAATCCGCAGCGCTGTAACACCCGTGTATCTTTGAACTGACACTCACGTGTTTTTAAATGTAAAAATGTACACTTGTGTTGATATTTGTCTGCAGCCACAAACCACCAAGAACGATAAATAATCCCCAAAACCATTACATAGGTCCTCACCAGTATACATCAACACTCCACTCCTAAACAA
Source organism: Scomber scombrus (assembly GCF_963691925.1). Classification (NCBI taxonomy): domain Eukaryota; kingdom Metazoa; phylum Chordata; class Actinopteri; order Scombriformes; family Scombridae; genus Scomber; species Scomber scombrus. The sequence continues at coordinate 24,384,628 of NC_084975.1, forward strand.
AGAAGAAAAAAAAGAACTCTGAACTCTGTCTCTATCTAAACGATTGAATCAATAGTGAATACGAAATGTGCTAAATTCTATTATAAGTGCAAGGGGGGTAATTACTTTAAGTTAGACGAAAGAGTGCAACCATTCAGGCTAAAGTAATGATTTGACTTTCGAAGCTGCACTCTGAAACATTTTTATGTTTTCAATTTTGTTGTTTGTTATTTTTATTAGGTCAAATATATTTTATCTGTATCAACTGGTATAGACCATAATGAGACCGCTCAGTAGGACTGTCTTTTTCTAAGAGATGTTATCAGTAGAAAGAATGTGTATTGGTGATATATGCAATAATTGATAGATTAAGGTGTTGCTTACAAAATGATTAAAGCAAACTCGTTATAGTGTGCAATAATGGGCCCAGTTATTGTTACTCTCTTGTTTATTTGTGGTCGAGGTCATTTTCAAAATAGAAACTAAACCACTACCAATGTTCAAAAAGCCCTTAACACCAGCATGTGTTCAGGAGCACAAATACAGTCAATACAGGATGTACAAATCTTTGCTTGCAACGTGCTGCTTACAATCATTTGTAGAGTAGCACATTTCACAAGAAATTACAAATCAGTTGCATTTGAAGCACATTCAGTAACAGCACTGAGATGTTTTTGTGGAAATTTTCCTCAAAAAAGTATTCGCTGAATTTGGCTACAAATAGTTCCATTTTGTAGGCACGAGTCCAGGATCTGTTCAGAACATGATTCCTCAGAGAGGATAACCTGTTGTGAAAGCATCTTCAGCTCGGGTAAATAGTCTTAAAAAAGCATCTCTGTTCTGTCAAGTGTTGACTATTGACAGTCAAAGCAGGATCATGACCCAGAGCAGGCTCTAAATGTCCCGGGTTCACTGTGTGGCAATTGGTTTTGGTGATTTATTAATATCTAGGACAAATAGAAAACCTGTTAGGTAATGTCAATTGAGCTGAGAATTGTTTGGTTTTGGGTGTCTGGGCAATAATTGAAGTAGGCTGTGCATGTGTTGTCTGCTCTGTTCTTAACATGTACCTAAAGACAAGTTTGTACATATATGGGGCACAGAGCGGGCAGGTGGACGGTAGGGGTCGAGGGGTCAATAGGTCCCCAACAGCAAATTTTTGCCCCCCCACACCGTCATGCTGCTACAATTAACAATAAAAATAGTTTAGGTTAAATTACTCATAGACTTAAAGAATTATAAACTTTAAATGTCATGTTAAAATGAACACATTTTGGTTATTTTAAGAACTATTCTTTTTATCAAAGAAAATGTGTTTTAAAAAAAAAGAAGAAGTTGTGTTTGTGTACAAAGACTGACTTGGATTCAGAAAAAGTCATGGTATTCTGGCTGAACTACAAGACAGTGACTCAAAAATGTGTCTGACCAGGAGATGACAGTTGCACTGGGAGGTTTTTCTGAGGAGGCATTTGTTATTGTTCCCAAATATCTTATTAAACAACAGTTGGCCTTTGGCACAGTTAATCTGAATCATATGCAACTGTATATTTCTGCTTCAGAGGAAAACGTTGTATACATTTACCTGACAGATCAATGTCATTGGTTATGTTGCATTACGATTCAGATTTTATTTAAAAACTCACAAAGTAACAAATAAATTGTGAGGCATTGTTATTGATTACACTATCCAGTATTATATACAAATTAAAGATGTCCACAATTTAAAAAAAAAATTGAATGCAGGACTTTTACAGAATTATTATTGTTATTTAAGTTTTACTTAAAAAGTTGTCAATACTTCTTTTACCACTGCCAATATCAACATTTAGTTAGAGAAAAGGTGAAAATAAAGCAAAACAGAGTTTCCATGGGGCCTCCAAAATACTAAATCTTCCCACAAACTGAATCACACTAATTCCCTTTTCCACAGCAGAGATGAACTTTTGACACAAACTTTTCACCAATATGGAATGCGTTTTTCACTGATGGTCACAATTGGGCCACAATCATTTTTGGGAGATATTTTTCTCAAGTGAAACTACTAATTATTTAACTTTTCCTACATTTTATACTTACAAGTATCCTGCATAAAAGTACATGTAGAGGAAAAATATATTTAAAGGGTCAAAAGTAAAAGGGCTCATTCAGAGTCAGAGGATTATAATATGTGAAAGGATGATTATTACAGATAATACTGTAATGGGCTGAGATGAAAGTGTTTGGTCATAAAGATGGACTGCATGTTATAAGCGCACGTTATGTTTTGTGTGTAAAATCTTTATCTGTAAAGTAACTAGTGACTATAGCAAAGAAATGTAGCGGATTTAAAAAGTACAATTTCCCTCTAAAAAACTGTTTGGTAGAACATAGTACAAAATATGTAAATTCAAAGTACTCCAGTAATGTAAATGTATCTCAAACATGTACTATAGTACTTTTACTTACATTCCACCACTCAGCAAAGTTATGAGATTAAAAAAAAGACCAATCGTGATGATTTCATATTGTTATTCTACAGGAGAAGACTTGTGATAAATCAGTTTAAACTCACTTGAATACATATTTCTAATTATGACCTCCATAACTACAGTGTTAAATATAAAAAAACATGCTTTTATCCTTTTATTGATCCTGAGGTGTGTTGTCAGGATAAATGTAGACATTTACTGTGTTTATTTACAATGAATTAAGAAAACTTTTTGTCATAAATAAAAAGACAGATTTTTATTATATTAAAAAGTCATTAAAAAATGAATAATTGGATTACACTGTTGACATTTTATTATATGTGCTTTGAATTACTTTAATTACTGCACAAATTATTTATGTATTTTTAAATAATTTCTTTCATTTTTATTTTATTCCTATTTATTTAGAAGAAAGAAAGAAAAAAGAAAGAAAAGCGAGTTTAACAGCGCCGCCCGGTGGCCGAGCACGTCCTCACATCGAGAGCGCGCACGTTGACACAGCAGACCGCCCTCAGTTGAAACTTTGGCGCCGCCTGCACTGTGGGCGCTCGGTTTGAATCACAATAACAACCGAAGAGACGGGGCTCCCCTCTTCTAAGACGAAAAAGACGTTTAGACTCCACCCGCTCTCTGCCGGTAGCCGCTGTGAAACAAAACGAACAAGACACTGTGACGCAAAGCATTTTCTTTAAAAACTATCACGATTTGAGGAAGTAAAGGAGGAAAGCGAGAAGACAGGGCAGACTGGAGAAACAAGTTAACTTTACATATTATTTAGATATTAACGTTTCTTAAGCTCGTAAAGTAACATTAGTAACGGAAGATTAAAAGTCACTAACGTCGCTGTAAGGGTAATCAGTTGTGTAATTTTAGCTAACATTAACGTGAAGATGGTGACGCTGTTAGCCACTAAGTTAGCTTCTTCGTTACACCAACTACAAACAGCAAACATGACTAACAACATGTTCTTCGTCGCTTCTCATGACAGTTTTGTATCTCTGTGAACATGTCCAAACGTGTTCTGCATACGTACACATCATGCAGAAGGAAAAACCTCCTGGTAGCTGTCTAAACTGTGGTTAGGATGGAAAGAAGCAGCGAAGAAGGGACAGCTGCTGATGAAGAGGATGGAGACCGGGCAGGCAGGTCAGAGGATGAAGGGGTGGAAGTGACACCTGCATGTAACCCATCAGAAACCGTATCCAGAGATGGAGGACCAGACCTTTCTATGGACGTTTTGGCTCTTAGGCTCTGGAAAGGACTTGTGCACCAGGATCAGGAGGAGTCCGAGAGAAAGACTGGACCACATATATCAAGAGGTGGAGGGGAGGTGGTGGAGCCGGAGAGAGATGCTCCTTCTGTGTCTCCCTTCAGCTTCACGGACACCTGTGCTCCTTCCATATCAAGCCTCTCCTCTTCATACTCCTCCACCCACCATCATGCCAATTTTTCATCATCCTCGTCTTCCTCCTCCTTGTCTCTGACTCCACCCCTGCCTCCTTCTGTGGAGCTCTCAGCTGTGTTGACTGACACCAGGCTGACCCTGGATGTGTACCAGGGGGGAGCAGCTGCGCTGCCTCTGCTCTGGAGGTCCGTCCCAGACCAGCTGAAGGGCCTCCAGTACCTGAGACTGGGCTCTGAGGATAAACCGGGGCTGGATGTTGCACTGGATGTCCTTCCCCATCTGACACAGCTGTGCTCAGTGGCTATTAGAGGTACCGCCCATATACCTGTTTAGTGTTTTTGACACTTTTATGAGCTATTTTTAAGGCTTAGTTCACATACTTTTTTTTTTCTTAATCACAACAAAATGTTATTATACAAAAGACATAAAATACTGTGTTAATACATTATTATCTAAGTGTTACTCTTTGTTGTCTCTTTTCTTTTACGCATCCATTTCTGCTCCTAACTGCGCCTTTTTTCTCATTTTAAGGACACTGTTTTTACGACTCACAAGGTGACCCCCTGCCTGGCCTCCTCACCACTTTGCCTGCATCCGTTTCATCTCTTACTCTTTTGGTGCACCTGGATCTCTCTTTCAACCAGCTGTCCTGTCTGCCACCCTGCCTCCTAAGGCTGCCTGCTCTGTCCTCCTTGCTCCTATGCCACAACTATCTCTCAGCTTTGCCCCCTGATATAGACCAGCTGTCCACCCTCACCTACCTCTCCCTACTGGGGAACCAGCTGGTCTCTCTTCCCCCGAACCTGGGTCAACTGAAAGCACTACAGACACTGGATGTTTCATATAACCACCTCCAGCAACTACCTGATGAAATTGGTGATCTGGGAGAGCTTGTTAAGCTGGAACTGTCCCATAACAAGCTGAAGCAGCTACCAGAGACCATGGGTAAGGGTGTAAGGGTGAGTGGGTGTGCCTATGAAGTATGTCCACACGTTGTCAGATTTAAGAGGAATTCATGAATTCAGCAATAAAAAATAAAAAAGTATAAATATTTCTTCTTTGTTGCCCAGGCTCTCTCCTCTCACTCAGGGAGCTTGTCATCTACAGCAATGACCTACGCATGATCCCACATTGTCTGAACAAACTGCCTCTGCTGAAAATAGAAGTGCGTGACAATCCTTTGGGACGACCCCCAACCCCTCCTCCTCTCCCTCCTCCATCTGGTAAGCAGGGGAAAAAGGGGGCCTCAAATTGATTAGTGCTGAAATCATTTGACTGTATTGTCATCAGATGCAGTATTTACATGCTGTTAACATATACACTTTTAATCACATAACTATTTTCTTACCAGATCAAACAGAAACAAATATTCCAGAGCTGCATCTCGGATTTACTGACCACAGGTACAGTATCAATCTCATCGTGGGAATGTTTAAAAAAAAAAAAAAATCTTTGCAGTACTCTTGTCATTTATGGAATTTCTGACTCAGTTAAGAATAAAGATGTCATTCTCCTTTTGCTCCTTAGTTTCTGTGTGTCGTCTGCTGGGTGTCATGTGTTTATCCCAGGGGGAGCTGAGCTACTGTTCCCTCCGGGGTGCCTGGTGAGGAGGACGAGACTAGAGTGGGTTGAGAGAAGGCCAGAAAGGAAGTGGGTGTGGCTCGAGGAGCATGATATCCTACTGAGTCGTCCGCTGGAGCTGCGTCCCCATGGAATAACATTTCTGAAGGTGCATTGAATGTAATTTGCCTATTTACAACATCTGTTTAAAATAAACACCCAATTTCTTTTAAATCATTATTGTGAAAATTGTAATTAAAAGAAACAATGTCATGAATGTTGCACATTTTGTTAATCATAGGTCATTCTTGTCCCATCTTATGATTGTCTTATTATTATTGTCTTGCAGCCAGTGGAGGTGTGTGTGCCGTACCATCGGACAAAAAGAAGGGAAGTGGTTGTTCGGAAGTTTGATGGACAGTCGTGGAGCACTCTGTCCACTGTACTGAGGACAGGAAGTGAAAACCACAGCAGTCACCCTGGGGGACGTCCAGCCAGGGTAAAGCATAAAACCTTCCTCTTCAAAAGAATATTATTACAGTTGTGGTTACAGTATTTTTTTTAAATTTGGTTGTATGCTGAAAAAAAAATCACCTTGGTGTGCCTGTAGCTGGCCTGCTGCTCAGTGAACCAGTTCTCCTGGTTTATGGCAGTGTCCCGTCCAGTGAAGGACATTTGCTCCGTTACACCAGCTGGAGCCTTGTTGGTTTCCAGCTCTGTTCCTGGAATCAAGCTTCACTTCCCTCCAGACTCTACCGTTGACACCCGCGCTATAACTTTACAGGTAAGCACAACAGTATGTGGCACGGTGTGTTATATTAGTGTTGTCAATGTAGTAAGGCTGTGGGATGTCTCTCTCTCTCTCTCTCTCTCTCTCTCTATCTCTCTCTCTCTCTCTCTCTCTCTCTGTGTAGGTGCTGCAGGTGTCTGTGTCAGAGGTGCAGGCACTGTTTGCGGATCCTCAGGCCAGTGTCAGCCCTCTCCTCTGCCTTTCCCAAACTCCCAACTTACAGTTCTTGCAGCCCATCAAAGTTCAGGTCCCTCTGCCAGCCGGAGTCACAGGTACAATATGCACGTGTATAACAGAATTTATTAGCAGGTATTATAGAGCTGCCACTATTAGTTGATAGAGCCTGACTGATATTGGATCTTTGGAGCCGATACCGATACCAATGTTAAGGAGTTAAAACAAATCAATCAATAATTTGAGTCAGTTTTCAAGCACAAATATCAAACATTGGAGGGCACTGGTGGTCGAGTGGTTAGAGCGTATGCCATCTAATCGCAGCGTCCCTGGTTCGAATCTGGCCAGGGACCTATGCTGCAGGTCATTCCCCCCCCCTCTCTCTCCTAATTTCCTGTCTGCCAGTTACTGTATAAATAAAGGCAAAAAAGCCCAGAACAAATCTTTTAAAAAAACAACAAACAAACATTTGATGATTTTAGTTAAATTTGAGAATTTTTTACCAGTCTTTACATTAAATTTAATGTCTTGCCAAACTGCTGATTTGTCAAGACTAGATGAGGAAATTGAAATGGGCACGTTTGACATTTTTTGATGAATATTCTTGTAGACCAAGTGATTAATTGATTAATAGAGAAAAAATAAGCACATTAATCAATAATGAAAATAGTTGTCTGTTGCAGCCCTCATCTATTAGCATGTCTGGTGTTTATTTAGGTCACACAGTTGACAAGTCCTGTTTGCATCTGCTACATGGAGACCCTGCTGGCCAAACCTGGACTGACATCACATCCCAAGTGTCTCTCCATTTCACTCATGTGTATGCCGTTTTTTACATCACACATTTCTCCTGGTAAGTTTCTATAATATATTCTCATGATGTATAATATGTATTATACACTGACTGTAGTATCACAGCTTTGTGTTCTTCACACTGTCACAGGTACTGGCTGTGGTACACCACTAAGACCTGTGTTAGTGGGATGGTTAGAAAGGTGTATCAAAAGCTAAAACAGTTTAAAGTCCAGTTCTTCGTCCTCCAGCGGAAAGCTGATCCTTCACAAGTCCTGCTACAGTGTTTACCCTCTACCAAGGTTTGTAATTCTTCTCTCTGTGCACTAACCAAAGACAGTCTGTATGTCAGTTATCTTTTCTCAGCCTGTCTGGGTTGTTTGAGTCAAAATGATTTAAGTCATGAGTGACATTTCTAACATTTATTAAAGCTAAACAGTGATTGTGATGGTTCCCTCCCAGGTGGACGACAGAGTGCAGTCTCTGGCAGAGCAATACGAAGGACCTCAGCCTTCAGACTTGTGTGACCTGCTTGAAGGAGAGCAGTTCTTCGCTGGCTTTGAGAGGGGCTTAGATATCAGCACAGGTCTGAAGTCCTCTTCGACGCTCTATCTTAAATAAACACTTTTTCCCTGTTCCTTTTCCTTCCAAGGTCTTGTGATGTGCTGTTGTGTAATAATCCCCTTATGTGAAGATATATTCAACAGATGGCTATATGTATGAAGTCTAAAAGAGATATTTTCCTGTTTGTTTGTTTTTTACAGACAGACCAGACTGTGTGGGAGGAAGGCTGCGGTTTGAGTTTTACTCCAGCCTGAAGAATCTTAAGGAAGTGTACATCTCACCAGCTCAGGGACAGAAGGGGCCTGTGAGGGGACAAGTAAGAAGGATGTTATAATCAACAGACAAAGCACACAGGCTGAAATTGTTTTCTTCTTCCATTTTGTCTGTCCACACACACTGTGCATCTAACATTTCTGCAATACATACCAGCACATATGGTGCAAGGGCAACCTGACCTCAGCTACAGTATATTTTAACAAACAATATTTGAGCAGAGTGTACATATCAGCCATCTACATGCAGTACAGTTTACACCCTTGCCCAAGATTATACTGCATTATTGACATACTTGAACATATATGAAATGTTCAAGTATGAATTCAAGAGGAATTTAAAATGATTGTAATGTATTATAAGTATGAGAATGATGATAACACTATGATCCTTGAAAAAAGAAATGTCAGCAAGCAACCAGCATTTATAAAGTATTATGATACTTGATCTTATAATTCATTATTGTGTTATGATTATTGTTATAGATCATTATCAATCAATCAATCAATCAATCTTTATTTGTATAGCGCCAAATCACAACAAAGTTATCTCAAGGCACTTTACACATAGAGCAGGTTCTAAACCGTACTCTTCAAGTTTTAATTTATAAAGAGACCCAACATTCCCACATGAGCAAGCATTTAGCGACAATGGCAAGAAAAAACTCCCTTTTAACAGGAAGAAACCTCAGGCAGAACCAGGCTCAAAGTGGGCGGCCATCTGCCTCGACCGGTTGGGGTAGAGAGGAGAGAGAGGAAGAATAGGAGAGAGAGAGAGTAGCACATTGAAAATAAACATTGAAGCTAGAAGGTCCGGGACTGGAATCTGTCATCCGGACGTCTACAGGCCCAGATTGCCTGTGAGATGAGAAAGCACAGACAACTCCGGGGAAGAAGTGTAGGTTACTGAATGCATTAATAGTACATGAATGTTATTGGATATAGATGGATGGATAGAGAGAGAGAGAGAGGAGGAGAGAGGAGCTCAGTGCATCATGGAGGTAGGAGTCCCCCGGCAGTCTAAGCCTATAGCAGCATAAACTAGGAGCTTGCTAACTATAAGCTCTATCAATATTATGAATATTTATGAGTGCTTATAACTATTTATACAGCACTATAAGCAGATTATAATTAGTTTGTAATGCATGGGCATTATAGAAAGTATTACTATTCTTTCCAGTGCTATCCAAACCAATCCTGTAATAAAGGCCACCCAATTTCTAATTGAAAGTGACAATGTTAGAAAAGTGATTCAGCTCTATGGTCAATTTCGACTGTGTTCTTGGGTTTTATGGGGTGTTTTTGTGCTCGTTTTGTTTTGTTTGTCCATATATGTAATATATTTGGAGAAAAAAACCAGTCTAAAACAATTGAAAGTGTTTTTCTCTAAAAAGCAATCCATTTTATGTAAGGTAGTTATTATTTGGTAGTATTTATTGTATTGCACCGTATAATGTTATATGAATGTTTCTATCTTGTGATCCCTCATTGTATATTATAAAAATTACCTGTTCACCATGGCCGCCCTACTAGGTGCCAGTTCAAAATGCAGTTGTTATTTTTGTGGTTTCATCGCTGTTGAGAATAAGCTCTGCACCTCTGTTACAGGTATCTTTTTATAGAGGGGAGATTCCTAGCGATCTGCCAGAGGAAGTGGCAAGAAAGAGGAAAGGACACGACAACCAGTGGCTGGCAACTTTACCACTTAGACTTCCTGTCAGTTGAAGAGACGTTGAAGAAAAATATTGTATTTTCTCATATACATGTCTATATCTATCTATCTATCTATCTATCTATATATATATATATATTGCATGTTATTGTTATAATATTAGAATATCTGTATATTGGTTGGAAATAGAAATAGACTACTAGATACTTATTAACTAACATAAACAAGTTTATGTGCACACTACTTCCTGGTGCTCTGCTAAAAATAACGTCCAAATCTGTTGGAAACACTACACATGTGACCTCATCTCTTGCTTTTCTCATAGGCTCTAAACTCAGAGAATAATTACATCATGGAGGAGGTGCAGCACCCCCCTCTGAACCTGGGTGACCCTGAGAGTGGCTACCTGACCGAAGCCAACATGATGTCCATCTCTCTGCAGATTGGACAGGACTGGCGCGTCATTGGCATCAATCTTGGCTTGAGCTACACAGAGTTGGACCGCATTCAGTACAAGCACAGGTATGACAAAGATGTCTGAACTGAATTCAACAATACTATTATAACACAGGTTATATACACTTAAATGTTTATTTTAATGCCAAGAGAAGGCACCACAATGCCAAAGTTTGATACTATAAATGTAAAAAAAAAAAAGCATCATTATAAGATACATGTTTCCTAGTACCTTCTGATATATTTACTTTCTTTTCTTTATAAAGTTGAATATTTGATCAATTAATTTGATCAAAAGAGTTTAAGGGGTTAAGTACACATTCATAGGAAAATGAGCTTCAAAATGACGCAACAATAAAAAATAAACCTAATATAGAATCTCATCACTACCTACCACCACTGTATAATCCTGCTAAAAATATTAAGATGAAAATGTAAATTTTCAGTTTGAAGCTTCTCTGGTGGGCAAATGATGTCATCAGTGCGTGCGTACATGTGTTAGCACAGCCGAAGCCTCTAAGGGGACAAGATGGAGTGAGATGTAATGTGACTGAACGAAGACCACAGTGGGAGACCAATAGAAGAGAATTTTGATTGTTTTAATCTGCACTGTCAGCCATCGCTAAGCCATCTGGGATACTGCAGGAGATTACACACTGAATGATGCTCATCTGGCCCTTCCCCCTGCTCCTCATGTTCAGAAAACTGCCCGTGACGTATCCTGGGGGCGGACAGCAGGAGAAAAATGCATTATGTGATAGCATACGTGCATGTTGTGTAGACAGTTTTTGTGCTGAAGATCGTGATGTAGGAATGCACAAAGTACACATCATGCATGCATTTATAATGATGTGTATATTGTAGGATTGCCCTCAATAAATATTTGCCTGTGTAAACAGGTTATAAATAGACTGAATCTCTGAGATTTCATATACAAAAGATCTACATGCAATACATGGTTTATCCTCCAACTGCATAGAGATTCTGATAAAAGCGTTGGTTGTGGAATATTTTACAATGGGTTTCTACAGTGGAGCTAAATCATACAGTACTTTTAAGTTCATAAGTTGCTGCTACTGTGAGTGTCACAGAAAAACAGATGCTCCTGCTCATGGTCATAGCTGCTTATTGCAATGAAAATTAATAGGAGAATATAATCCTGTGGTGATGTGAGGAATGTTGATACTCTTCTTCAGTTATTTTACCAGCATTTGGTGGCTCCGTGCAGCCAGTAACATGATGTAAAATGTATTTTCTGTGACCAGGGACAATCTGGGAGCACTGGTGCTGGACATGCTGTTCCACTGGGCCAAGGGACAGAGGAACGCAGGTCCTGGAGCCGTGTCGAGGCTGATGGCCGCCATGGTCGAGAGCGGCAGGAAAGACCTGGCAGAAGAAATCGAGGACATTGTCAATTTAGGAAGGAGAAAGTACACAGAGTCACTGAGAAGAGTGGGACTGGAAGCAGAGAGCCCCTCCCTCAGTGAAACACAGCAGTAGATAAGCTCATGCTGGGTGCAGATGGCTGACTTACACTTGAGTAACCTGTTTGTTTAAAGTGTGCCCCCATCACCTCCTCCTGCTGTCTCTGTCCGGTGTCCTGGAGTACAAAAATGTGTTGTTTTTTTTCCACAATCACGATGACCAGTTATCAGCTGGTGGCACCTTTTTACAGAACCTGCAGAAGAACAGGTAAAATGAACGATCTACTTGAGGATAATGGCATCTGCCTTTTCTATATTTATTTCTCCACTTTCCACTTTTAAAAAAACTGTCTCCATATGGGAAGTAATCCTATAGAAACTCATTTCCACAAAAAAAAACCCTCTCTAAACAAACCCAAAGTTAGGTGTGACAAAAATAAATACCTCATAGAAAAATCAAAATCTGAGACACTACAGAGGATATTTTAAGTCAGAAATTTGAGAAGCTAAGTTGCAATTTTTACTTGCTAAGTCAGAATTTTGATATTTAAGTCAAAATTATGAAATACTGAGTCAATATTTTTGACTTACTAAGTAAATGTGAGATACTTAATCAGAAGTAGCTCATAATTTTGAATCAGTAATTTTTGACTTGGTAAGATCAAAATGTAGGGTTAGCATCTTATTTTTGACTTTGTATCTGATTAATTTGAGTATCATTATTTTTATGTAGCACAGTTATCTTTATTTTCATCATTCCTAACTATCCATGTATTGTGCCTTTTTTTAGGTTATAAATGGACTTCGTTCTATATATTTCACTGTTACCTGTTCAGGACAGAGTTAAGAGGCAGAGCAAACAGTGCCAGCTGTGGGTTTGTCTCAGAGGTCTGAATGACGTACAGAAAGTGCAACAGGAGGCCGTTTTTATGCTCGATTAAATTTCTACCTAGTGTGCCTTTTGATCACCAAGCCAACTGGTTCAGCTGCTGCACAATTTCAGTGACATATCAGAAAACAACGACTTTTTTTAAATGTATGAATTTCTATTATTTTTAATATATAGTAAAACTGTGATATAAAGAAATGTGTGTCAGCTATTTTTTTTACCTTTCTGCTGCATACTCGCCCTTCATCCGCAATATTTTATTTGTGGTTACTTTTCTATTTTTTATTTATTTTTTTATTTTTTATTAACAAAAGGATAATATACAAACATCCAGTTAAACAAAAGCAGCACATACAGACCAAATTTAAATTATGGAAATATGTATTGAGAACATTAAAAACAAAAATTATGTTCTTAATACATATTTAATAATTAATACAAATCATGGAAATATGTATTAAGAACATAAAACATTGTATATATAATATTAGAAGACAGTTCAACAGCTCCAATCCAATACAAAAGCTCTCCCATTAATTCTACATTTATAAAACTCATACATTTTCAGTTTTTCAGAAAGGTGATAATTCTACTTCATGTTAATTATTGAGGTTGTAGTGGATGGTGGTGGTGTACTAGAGTGTGTTATATTCAAATGGTGTTCCTAATATTTTGTACACCATTAAAATATATGAGGAGGGCAAAATATGAAAACACTTTTGTGATTTAAGTTGAGAATTAAGATCTAGGAGAAAAGGTGAGATCTTAAGTGGTGATTTATTAAAGATCAGTGTGAATAAAAGACTTTGGTTATAGAAACATGAAATTAATCAAATATTCAAGAGGGGCATCATCTGGATTATGATAGTAACAAATAATATCTTGAAGATTAACTCTAATCCTACTGGTACCTGCAGACCCCAGAGGTGTACTTTTTGTCTTTATATGTCTTAATAATTATATTATATAATTTTTATATTTTCATTTAATACAATATGCAAAATAATTAACTAAAATAATAACCTTTTTTGATACATAAGTTGCAGTCCTACTGCCAGTTGTGTAATTGGTATTAATTATATAACTGATAATGTTTTGAAAAGGAATAAGTTAACATTTTACCATGATGATTGTTACTTGCAGTCTTTATTCTTATATTCTCCCCAGTTGATAATACTTGTATGTTTAATTTGTTGGTAGGATGAGGGTCAAAAGGTAGAAACAGCAGCTTCAAACAGTGAAACTCTAGATCTGTCCAAAATTTGCAAGATTTGGGGGATATTTCACAGTCAAAAAATAGGTGACAAATTGTTTCTATACAGCAACTATCAATATCTGTAAACTTAGCAATAAGACAGGACATGTTTTCTATATAATTTTAAAATGTACATCCTTATCCTTGTTTTAAATACAGTGATGATAATATCAGTGGCATAAATCCTTCACCAGTTGTCCATGCTGTTTATGTTTTGGGACCCCAAACACATTAACTCGCCTCTAGCTGCACAACATGTTGCATTCAAGGTCATCGGGTTTAGATGAGTCGTCACGATGACGCTGGAGACCCTCCCCCACCTCTCCACCATCACTACACCTTTCTACTCTGCTGCAGCTGCTGCAATGACACATCTACCCGTAGTACTTCTACTATAAGCCACTAGGGGACCTGTTTTTATCCCTTTTTCCCTTTTTTTCTATCTGACTCCTACCAGCTTGGCTGCCCCCCTCCTTCCTCCCTGCCTGCCTGCCTTCACTCCCACCTCCTCTACCTCCTCCTCAGTGCTAGTAACACCGGTAGGTTAGCTATTGTCGGTCTGTCAGCCGGAGACACTATACATGCTTTGATTTTACACTGCAGCCGCACCGGATGAGATAACGGAAGCCGCTCTCTCTGTGGTACGTACATATTTGTATTTATACCGGGGATGTTGTGAATCTGGCTTCAGATAATAGGTGGAGCCGCTATAATAGTAATAAAATAATAATACACCTGGGGAATTAACGTGAAAGCGGTGTTACAAATGCTAAAAATGGAGACATGAAACGTGAGCTTGTTTTTTTTTTGAGGCAGCAGATATTTTTCCGTTATGTGACGTTTTTTTTTCTTCTTCCAAAACGGTCGTTCTAAAGATGTAATGTTTATAACGGTTAACGGCAGGCCCTTTTGCTGCTCACCGTTTTAAATTCCCAACGGTTTAACAATACGAGTCACGACTGAATAACCGTTATACTTGCTGTCGTTAACGTGCCTCGTCATATAATGCTCATAACATAAACCATAGACATATATACGACATAAACCAGCTAGTCGAGCTCAGGTGGAGGTAACGTTGGTTATATACAGTTAGATTAGAAGGTTAGATTAGAAGGTGTGTGATTATTTAATTATTTTATTTTTATTATTATTTAAATGTCACGACGTTTTAACCGTGTTCTTCCTCCCCGGAGCTGAGAGGGGGCCACCGCGGCCGCTTTCTGCCGGCTTCCGCTCAGTATATAGGGAGGGTGTAGTTATTATCGTGTGGGCTGGGATGGAGGTGGTGGAGGGTAAACCCATTTAAACTGTACCCACCTCCTTTTTCATTGGCAGAGGAAACAAGTGGAGGCACTCACCTGCGTTAAAGTGTAATTGGAAGATTTAAAGGAAGGTTTAGTATTTTTTAAAGGATGGGTTCACACTCTCCCCCCCAATCTGTCTTAAAACAACAGTCAGGTTTACCTCACTGTAATCATTCCTCCTGTTCATACTGGATGTTAAAAGACCCCCTTCAAACGTGGTTTCAATAGAAGTGCTCAGGGACCAAAATGCATTTAAAAGTTGATGTGAAGCCTATATGGGGCTTCAGCAGTCTGAGTTAGTCATATCATGGTGATATCTGTCACATTTACAGTCTTTTTGGCATCAAATTCTCTCTCTGTTCAATTCAACTCTTTGTGTTTCCTCAGTGCATGCATAGCAACAAAAAAGAGGGGGTTTGGCACTAAAAGGACTAAGATTTACTTTGTATGACTAATTTTGGAGGCTGAAGTGTCATATTACCTTCAGATGAACCTTTAAATACATTTTTGTGCAGAAGAAGGAGACTTGTGGATTTTGGCCCCCATCTCTTACGTTGTAAATGCATTACGAATTAATCTTCTAATGGTCAGTATGAAAAAAACCTATTTCAATTTTCATTTGGTCACCTGACTGTTGTTTTAAGAAAAACTTCAAAAACTGTGAAGTCGTCCTTTAATGTATGTAAGATTAAATGTCATAATTCTTGTGTTGGTTGCCTGCTTGAGGCCAATTATATATATATTATCCTCCCCACATCTCTGCTGGCTCCATACAGACACACATAAGGAAACATTTAAGTGTTGAGTAAGATGTCAGGCAAACACGCAAACTTTAAAAAAAAATGCACTCTTTTCAAAGAAACAACTTTTTTTTCACAGTCACCAGTATACCGGTTAGATTACGATGAGACCAGGCAGCATAAAAAAACCATTCCCGCAGCCTTGAAATAATTGATGAGGTGAGCCATTCTCGAGTGTAGGGTATGGGGTGACATTCAGCGCTTTCCAATGGAAATGTTGTCCCTTTTTGGACTGTAACCCTGTAACATTGCCTCACTTTCATTCAGTAAAAATACTGCGTTGAATATTCATTTCAGTATTCATATGATGTGTATGCGGCAATACAAGCTTATAGCATTCCCGGAAAGTGTGCTATAATCCCAAAGGTCAGCAGTATATGTGTGCAGAGAATGGAAATGACGTGTAGCAGCGCTGGAGGGACGATGTTAGCTGTGTGAAAGTTACACTCATTCAAGGCAGTCCAAAACCTCACTGTAATCTGCAAACTGTAACCAGACGCTTCAATGCTGCATTTTAATGTCTTTCTAAGGGAAGTCTGTTCACAGTGGTGTTATTATTCCCCCATCAATGCTGTAGGAAAGCTGAGAGGGATACAAAACAGATGAGCCACAAGAGAAAAGCCCCAGTTGACTCAAGATACCGGGCCACCAGGGATACCTGTGGTGTCAGAGCAGAGGAGGGGCTAAATCCTACACCACCTCTCAGCACAGAGGTGGACATTTTACTCAACATGAAACCCTCTTTGTTTTGTTTCTGATCTAGAGCAGATTTGATCACATAATGCAGAACTGTGTGCAGGTTTAATGGCTGCAGCGTGAAATTTGTTTGCACCTGCAGTAGACGTGCATTGCCGTGGCCGGATCATAACTCGCACTCCACCGACTGTAAATGAAGATTGCGAGAGGGCTTTCACGAGTAGGTATTAGGTTTATAATCCCGATGCTGTGGGGAAGAGGGAATAGTAATCAGATTTATCTGTGACACCAAAAAAATTCATCCCTTGTTTCCGCAGTGCGTCCAAAAATAGACCGCGTCTTATAAACCACTGAAAAAAAACATCATAACTATACCAGCTGTCTAGTTTAGTGTGAAGTCAGAGATGAGAGCTGTTAAAACTCAACACTTTGAGGTATAATTGCCGGCAGTAGGGCTGCAACTAACAATTATTTTCATTATTGATTTATATTGTGATTTTTTTCTCAATTAATCGATTAGTGTAAGATTGTAAAATGTCAGTAAGATGTAAAAAAATGTCTACTCTAAGTTCCCAGAGCCAATTGTAGCTATTAAAAATGTGTTGTTTTGTCTGACCATAGTCTGAAACCCAGAAAACTATAAAGTATTCACATTTGGGGAAGCTGGAACCAGATCATTTTAACCATTTTTGCTCAAAAAGCAGCAAAATCAGTGCCAATCAATTTTCTGTTGATCAACTAATCGATTAATCGACTAATTGTTGCTGTAAAGTCATACAGTACTATCACACTGTAGCTTTGCAGTAGATTTAAATAATTCATACTTAATTATAAAAACAATGGCCCCAGAAAGAGTGTAACAGTGAACAGATTGAGTTTTATATTAGATGTGACCTCTGCGCTCTCACAGCTCAGAGAAAAATTCTCGACATCTGACAGCGGATTGCGAGAGCTTGTGTGAAAAAGTCCTCAGATGGCTCAGAGTATTCCGCAGTGTGTGGTAATCAAACCAGTTTATATGAGACAAATGGACTGGTAACCAGAGCCTGCTCCTCTAAGCTAACAAAGCCGTGGCCGGGGCCGTGTGATTTTCATTTCTTTTTTACTTGTCTTTTTTGACCCGGCCGCTGTCACGTGAGCTGATTGCTGACACAGTGCTCTCTGTGTTTTGTCATTCGCCACTCACTTCCTCCAATCATTCACCAAACTGACTGTCATCAAATCAGCAAGGACTTCACTTTGTTAGACGCTTGAGGAAGCAGAGCAGCAGCCGAGGTAGATTTTCTTCTGGTTGATTTGAATGAATGGGATATGTGTATTTGCATAGAGTTTTACATAGTTAATACACTGAGGTGGATTGTCTTCAGGTTTTCAGGCTTTACTGAACATGTTTATGTTTATCTCTCTCTCTCTCTTATCTTTTCTGTGAGAGCAGATCAATAGACTATTTGTCACCACATCACTTCTTCTTCTTCTTTTTTTTCTTCTTCTTCTTCTCTGTCTCTCTTCTTTATACCAGCACTAATCCAGTATTGTCAATTCTTCTCTAACATGCAAACTTTTTTGTATTATAAGAAAGAAAAAAATACTTTTTTAATCAGGTGAACCTCATGCACTCATCTGTCTTATTTCAAATGTGTTTCTCTATCTATAACTACACTTATAACAAACTTTAAAATGTCCTTTTTAAAATATTTTTTTTAAATTTTTGGACTGCAGATTGTAATACAAGCATTTAACAAAGTCAGATTTATGAACCTCATACAGTTTGGGAGAGGGAGAGATTAAGTGTGCACATCATAAGAGCAATAAAAAAAGTATGAAAGGTTAGTCCAGGAGAACTTAAATAAATATTTAAAATAAAAGAAGAGGCGGTTCAACATACGTGTCTATAGAAAATTAAAATTAAGGGGCAGGAAAACAAGAGCATTACATAATCATTAATTTGACACCTCCACAAAATCTGTCCAAGAGGGCTTTACATATTTTTTAAAATATGTAGCTACAAATGCTAAAATTATTATCCACAAAAAAAATTAAATGTAAATTTTTCTAAAAACACACAGCAGATGTTCAATCTTATTTAATCGCATTGAAACAAATTCCAAAAAAGTTATTATAAACTTTATATTTATTGTATTTATCTACAGTCTTTCAGGAGAAGTACAAAACTCTGAAATAATCTTATCTTAATCTTATATTATATTTATGGTTATTGTCCTTGTGTTTTATGTTTCATAACTGCACTGCATGTACAATGTGCTGTCATTCATAAATGGTTGGTAAATCTTCATGCTGACACACCCTCTGCAGCTCCTTTGTGGAATTACACGATCGTTTTATATCAGTATTTCACTTTAAACATTTCTCCATAATCTCAAATATAAATTGGTTGTTAAGTTTAAAAAAACAACAATTTAGGAAACTTGAAGCATTTGTAAGATTGTTTGCTGCTTTACTGACGAGATCCTATAAATCTCATCAGTGAAGCAGCGTTTATCACCTTTATTCTTCGCCTTGATGAACAAGGGTTAGAGCTGAGCTGTTATCTGCGGCGGTCCGAGTAGCTCTTTAATCAACAACGGCTCATTTAAAGGGGACGCTGGGTTAAGTTGTTACTTAGTTCAAGGTTCTGTGAGTTACACAATCACCTCGTCTATTGTTTACTCATCAGTGGCTTATCTGCTCCAGAGGTACGAACTCAAAATATGACCTCTGTGTGTGTGTGTGTGTGTGTGTGTGTGTGTGTGTGTGTGTGTGTGTGTGTGTGTGTGTGTGTGTGTGTGAGATGTTTAATATCACTCGGAGTCGGCTAGATTGTTAAAGAAGTTTTTTTGTTTCGGTTTTTGTCTTCGTTGTCTGTTGGTTCATTAAGTCACCATTTTGGTCCAGACTGAAATAACTCAACAACTACTTGATGGGTTGTTGTGAAATTTTTGTTCAGATATCAATGCTTCACATTAAGTCGAAGAACGCTTGCGTTGATTGGCTGTGAGCAAGTCCATACAAATAGGCATATTTTCTAGCTCTGGGTGCAGAAAGGATTGATTGCAGGTATCGTTTGACAGTAGACATTTCGATACTACTTTGCATTGATTTATTTCGGTCGATACCTTAAAAGGTATCAAGTACCGATACCCAGCCCTAATGAATGTTATAAAGATTTAATTAATTTTATTTATTTTAGTTATAAAGTTAGGTGAAGATCTGGAGAGACAAAACACCAATCCCATAATAACTACTTTTATTGGACAATATATTGTCTCAGAAATAATCACAATGGGGAGCTTGGGTAGTCGATTGGTTAAAGTGCATGCTACATAATTGCAGTGTCCCTGGTATGAATCCAGCAAGGGACCTTTACTGCAGGTCATCCCTCTCTCTCCCTGCTTCCTGTTGGACTCTAAGCTACTACTGCACTTACAAAAAAAGACAGAAAATGCCCCAAAATAAATCTTTTTAAAAAAAAGAAATAATCGCGATAAACAATATTATTATCATTTAAAGATCATTTTATACCACTGATATAATGATAATATGATAGCATAAATAATTTGTGGGGGGTGGGATTTGAGAGTGGGCACTACACTTCTGTAAAAACACAGACTTCCATTATGGGCCAGGACAGAGTTATTTACCTTTAATAACTCAGGATGTGTACAGTGAAGAATGGAGGCAACAACACGCTTAGCCAATGTGACATGAATAGCCTCTTAGCTGCTAATGTGAAGTGTGGCAATACTGAGGTAAAAGAAATTATCAAGGTCTTGTCCATGTATCATAAGATAAGTCCCTATGTAGGCATGATGGTGTCCATAATTACGTTATTGTACAAGAATGAGAAAAAAATGAATTCCTTGGAGGTTTTCAGTGGGTGAGTGATGCCACTGTGCTGCTGTCACTGAGGTCAGTTGTTTCCACACACACAGACTCTCAATTGTGGTGACAGGACAGGACAGCGCAGCCAGGCTATGACGGCCAGTAGGTCCAAATAAATAAACCTCCCGCTGCAGACACAGCTGTCTGGTGTGGACGAGCGAAGCCTCAGGCAGCCATAGAGAAGGAGGGAGAGATGTCACTGTGACTCATATAAGCCTGCAGTGGTCTTTACAAACCCTGTACATTTTCCTCTTAGACTTAATGTAAATTATGGTATAAGTGCTGACCGTGGAGTTAACAGCGCGTGTGTGTGTGTTTCGAGGGGAAGTCGCTGAGAGGAAATTGGGAAACAAAAGTGGCGTGCAGTTAGCTGAAAAAGCTGTTGAGAAAATGGTGAGATTGATGAGTGTTTTAGGAGGGGGTGAAGTTTGCTGTGCGATGCTCCGGGGAGCAGAGAGGAGAACATCCAGCCTACAGAGACCAGAGGCGGCTCGCTGACCTGCTCTGAACCCCCCTCCCTCCTCCTCCTCCCTCCTCCCTCCACCTCTGGAGCAGCCAGCCAAGGCCTCAAGTCAAGTCTCCATCCAAACTAAACACAGCAGAGCACAGCTGCACTCACGCCGCGCTGCAGCTATCAGAGAAAAACTAAACACCCCACGCACGCTGTGCAGAATCTCAGGAATTAGTTATAGCGGCTAAACGGGGGGGAGAGAGATCTTAAAGCACATGCACTTCACAAAGAAACCTGCAAGTCAGCAAAGGTCTGAGTGAGGAAAAGCTTTTTTCAGTGTTTGTGAGTCGTGACTCGTGACTGAGGGAAATGATGGGGGGAGGGCCGGTGAGGAGGAGAAGGAGGACGAGAAGGAGGCGGACTGCACACATGCACAGAGGCAGGTTGCGATTGGTGGATGGTGGGGGTGGAGAGAGTAAAAAGGGGAAATTGGAAGCATCTTTTTCACACTGAGGGCACACTGTACCAAAAATAGCGAGCATCTATTTCAGCTGTTTGCTTGAATTTTTATGTAGCTTCTGTACACAGAGAGAGAGGCTAAAGAGTCCGCAATGTGACTCCGGTCTCACAGTGAAAGAGCTTATGCATTAAACATCAGTGTTCAAGGACACGCGTGATGCACAGATGTTCCAGTTGTGATAGATTTGTTTTAACTGACGGTAATCCCTCCGCAGTGACGGATACGGCTCTATTCTGAGGGAGCTGTCAGTCATGTTGACTAATTATTCTACACAGAGGTTCACAACGTCTCCTGTGTCAGTATTTTACACCTGATGGATCTTTTAGATGACAAAGGGAGGTTAAGGAAAATAATCAACTGTAGGGCTGAAACAGTTAGTCAAAAAGATACTACTACTACTACCACTATTACTATTATTACTACTACTACTACTATTACTACTACTACCACTATTACTATTATTACTACTACTACTACTACTACTACTGTTACCACTACTACTACTACTGTTACCACTACTACTACTACCACTATTACTACTACTACTACTACTACTACTACTACTATTATTACTACTACTACTACTACCACTACTACTACTACTGTTACCACTACTACTACTACTACTGTTACCACTACTACTACTACCACTACTACTACTACTACTACTACTACTACTACTATTACTACTACTACTACTACTACTACTACTACTATTACTATTATTACTACTACTACTACTACTACTATTACTATTATTACTACTACTACTACTACTGTTACCACTACTACTACTACCACTATTACTATTACTACTACTACTACTACTACTACTACTACTACTACTACTGTTACCACTACTACGAATACCACTATTACTATTATTACTACTACTACTACTACTATTACTATTATTACTACTACTACTACTACTGTTACCACTACTACTACTACCACTATTACTATTACTACTACTACTACTACTACTACTACTACTACTGTTACCACTACTACTACTACTACTACTACTACTACTACTGTTACCACTACTACTACTACTACTACCACCACTACTACTACTACTACTACTACTACTACTACTACTACTACTGTACTACTACTACTGTTACCACTACTACTGTTACCACTACCACTACTACTACTACTACTACTACTACTACTATAATTACTACTACCACTACTACTACTACTACTACTACTACTGTTACCACTACTACTGCTGCTGCTACTACTACTACTACTACTACAACTACTACTACTACTACTACTATAATTACAACTACTACTACTACTACTATAATTACAACTACTACCACTACTACTACTATTACTACTGTTACCACTACTACTACTAGTAGTAGTACTATTCTATATTTCTTTATTTGTAAACTCCAATTATGGTTCTAATTATTCCATCTTCATCTAAACCCACATTGTGTTTTATTCCTCTGTTGTAAAAGTCCCTTAATAACAGATATCTGAAGAAGTCCTGATTATTTAATGTGTAGTTTTGATTCTGCGCCTTGAAACTCACCACATTCCCACATTTTATTACTGTTTTACCATTTTGGAGTTCATTGTTTGAACTTCTGATCAGGAGCACCCAGGATAAAATGTCTGTCATGAGCTTTCCATCAAAGTAGTCTGAGCTCTTTCTCTCTAATCTATATTTTCGATTAAACCGCAGTTCTAACATAAATTGAGTGACAGTATCGACAGGACCTGTTCAAGTAAATCCTTTTGCTTCCTCTCTGTCTCCAATGAGGCTTTAAATTTCCAAATCTTTCACATATCGCTCAAGACTTTTCCATTTTGCTTTATAGTCCAGTAAATTGCTGGTATAATTCATGCTTCGTGGAAATATTCACTAAAGTTTGGCAATGACAAACCACCTTTATGTTTCTCAAACTGTAATGTTTCAAATTTAACTTTTGACATTTGATTATTCCTTATAAACACAGATATAACTTTATCCCAGTCTCTGAATTGTGTCTCAGGCATCAAGATAGGTATTGACTGAAAAATGAGAGGAGTCGTGGAATGGTGGAAGGACTCTCACTATCCTTCCTAATGTCCCGATCCCCTCCCTTTCTGAGTCTCATGTTACAGTAAACTGTATATCTTTGGGTTTTGGATTGTTGGTTGATAATATGGGGTAAAGTCTCTTTTAAAGTTGTTGTGGTCACTCTTCTGTGTTCATCTGTGGTGTTTTGTGAGTTGTTTCAACAGGCCTCAGTTTTAATTGTACAGTTTGCACATCGCAGTGGTGTGAATTGCAAAATCGCCCCAAACTGCTTTCCTAGTTGTTTTTGTAATTTTTTAAAAAATGTTTATTTTGTGTAGGAATATTTTGGCTTAATGCTGTTAAGCTGTCACCCCACTTGTATCTGAGGTCTGTGTGTATTCGGGGTCCTTTAGGAGTCAGTTCTTGTGTTTGTCATTTGTGGGTTTCACAACGGTGGGATGAAGTCAGAACTGTAGTCGCTGCTCATCTTTCATCACAACCTGAAAATGAAAACGCTCCACACTTCAAACTAGTGCTTCCTATAAAATGATGTGGCTCCTGAACACAGTTTGAGACGTTTTTTTTGAGAGGGTCACACTTCAGTCTTTTGATGACATCAAGCTTTTGGTTTTTAATGCACTAATTTAATTTTAATCTTTATTTAATTGCTTTGGGCGAAAGCATCCGTTAAATGAATGCAATTTACCAGAAGCCATTTGATGACAGTAAACTACGACAGGCTTTTATGGACTAATTGTATAATTGAGAGGATAAAGCAATTATAGACTTACCGATGCAGTTTTAACAAACTAATTATGGAGTTTTCTGAGGTATAACTCGTGTTTGCAGTATTTGCCATCTGTATCAGGTGATTTAACACCTTTGATCTTTTTAAAGCAAGTCCATGCTGTAATATTTGTGAAGGCAACATTGCTTCATTATAACTTTTGAAATGCTTTGATTGAAGAGTTTGATGTGAACGTTCCTCTCCTTTTTTCCTTACAGATATTCTCTAGCCTGAACTGGCAACAAGTGCAAGGAGTCAAGCAGAAGAATAATAATCAGAACACATATAATCCCACTCGGACTACGACGCACGGCTGTAACAAACAACAAAAGAGGAGGATCATCCGAGGTACTAGCTAACAGACAGATTGACACTTTGACCGGCCAGGGCTTGAGATAAATGGCTGACAAGCAGATCAGGTAAGGCTAAAGGTGGACCGACTACAATGGTTTTTAACATCTACAGCAGACTTTGACATTTCTATGTCATATGTCTTGTCTCTTATTTTTCTTTCTTATCATCACCTTCGTCCAGTTTGCCTGCCAAATTGATCAATGGTGGGATCGCTGGCCTTATTGGAGTGACCTGTGTGTTTCCCATTGACTTGGCCAAGACTCGCTTGCAAAACCAGCAAAATGGATCTCGCCTTTACACCAGCATGTATGTGTAAACTGAGTACTTCAGCGTCACACATGAACAGTCTCTAACTCACAGAAACCTTCTGACTAATCAGTAGCATCACCCAGCTTGTCATCAGACTCTTTTCACTAACACACTACATCTTTTGTTTTTGTTTTTCAGGTCCGACTGCCTTATTAAGACCATCCGGTCAGAGGGATATTTTGGGATGTATAGAGGTAAGTTTTAAACTTTAAAAGTATACATAATAATGAGTGCATCAAAGCTGTTCAGTAGGTTAGGATTTTGACTTTTCGTCTTGTAGCTACAGACATCAAATAAAGGCATCTGTGTCTGACTGGTATGGGCAATTATCTGGACCTTCCATGGACAGTCGCCTCATTCTTTCTCTCCACCCCTCCTTTTTCCCCCCCCTTTTCTTTTTCTCCTTTGTGCCTCTCTCTTTCTTGCTCTTTGTCCTTTTTTTATCCTCCAGGAGCGGCGGTGAACTTAACGCTAGTCACGCCAGAGAAAGCCATCAAATTGGCTGCCAACGACTTCTTCAGGCATCACCTCTCCAAGGATGGGTGAGGCATGAATTTGCTGACAGGCTGAATGACGAACATGCAGCACCCCTCATTCACACTGTGATTAACCGGCTTGTTTACTAACATGTAACCTGACACATTAGCCTTCTGTATTCTCACCAAGGCTCCAGTTAATCTTCCACCGTTCTGTCATCTCCTCCGGGGCACCAAGTATTTCACAGTGGTTTGTTAACTGTCTGACTAGAGGATACAGAGTTACTTATAGGCTCGTCAGCAGAAGTCCAATCAAGTTACAAAATAAAATTAGCACCTTATGGTATTTCACATGTCAGACATTAGCAAACGTCATCTGAGTGTTGCTGAAGGCGAGCGTCCGCTGTCCCCCGTGAGTGCTGTCTGCCTAGATAAACTTGAATGTTTCTGGGGCATCTATCTCCATCTCTATGGTGACAAACATGCACAGGCTGAATGAATGATTGACTCGTCTGGCCGAGCTACTTGTGAATTATTAATCTGCCCTTGTGCCTGACGTGTTGATATGAAAGACAAAGATCACCATCACCAGCGCAGGTGGTGACAACTCTTTTCAAAGACTGCAGAAATAAAGATGTCTGCTTCTCACACTGCCGGTCTGCATACTTTAATCTGATCTTGTTTTAATTTATCTATGTTTTGTTTGTTTTTTCTTTATAGAAAACTCACTTTGATCAAAGAGATGATGGCTGGGTGCGGGGCAGGTACATGCCAGGTGAGTAAGTGTGGTCCTGCCTTAATTGCATCCTCCCGTTCTCCATCTGGAACTGCTACCTTTAGCACCACTTATGTCAGCTCACGTACGAACCACTGGGCCTCAGCCGCTGTCTCATTTGTCTCCGCCTGCAGCCAGAATTAGCCACGACCGTATTTAAATGAGAGCTGTTAGTCGCAGAAACACGCTGGCACTTTGTCCCTGTTATCTGTGATCTGAATATGACCTGCACCGTTCCATTTTCATGAATGGTTTTCTAATTACTTAAATGTTGTTCTGTTAGCGGATGATACACAGCAGCAGCTAGATTTGAGCGATTGATAAGAGGTTGTGAGAGTGCCCGGTCATGTATGCACTGAGTGAGTGAGTCAGAGGGAAATGCCTGTTGTCAATGAGGCCAAAGGCTTCAAGCCCAAGGAACGTGATTAGATTAAGTGTAGCAGACCTTGGATTAAGATTGCGGCTGAGAGTATGACCATCTCACCCTTAATCCAGTTAACTAGTTACTACTGCTCGGATTACAGAGGAAAACAAGAGTTGACATTTAGCTAATGGCTGCCAGTAGATTCACACTGGACACACATTTCTGCCTGACACACTCAAATCTTCATGTCTACTCTAATCAATCCTGAACTCTGACTGTCAAATTCCATTTATTCAGAGAGGAAAATTCAACATATGTAATTAAACAGGCAATACTATTGAACTACTGTACTGTGTTTTGTTGTAGGTTATTGTCACAACTCCTATGGAGATGTTGAAAATCCAGCTCCAAGACGCTGGACGCATTGGTAAGAGGAATTAAAAAGCAGATGGTGGCTCAGCACATATTGAAGTGTATGGTGATAAACTGGTAAAATAGGGACCTCATGTGGTCGTTTTGGATATTACAACAGCTTCATCCTGCTTTCTTCTTAATGTTATGAATTCAAAATGTCTACCCATGTAACTCTTCTTAGCATTGTGTAATCCTTGTTACGGTTTTCATGTAGCTTTAATTTAGCTGTTTATATATTGCTTTTGCTCCACAGCGGCTCAGAGGAAGCTGATGCCAGAGACGGTGGCAGCAGGCACTGTGGAGGCCAAGCCCCAAACAGCCATCCAGCTCACCAGAGAATTACTGAGAGAAAAGGGCATCGCTGGGCTATATAAAGGCCTCGGTGCCACGTTGCTCAGGTAAAAAACATCTGGAAAATAGTTAGGTGGGTAATTTTAGCAAATAACTGAAATAAACCTCGCTGTGATCATCTGCTTTATTTCTCTCTTTGCACAGGGATGTTCCGTTCTCCATCATCTATTTCCCGCTTTTTGCCAACCTGAATAACCTGGGTAAACGAGGTGTAGACGGGCCCGCTCCTTTCTATGTGTCGTTCATATCAGGCTGCCTTGCAGGAAGCACAGCGGCTGTTGCTGTCAACCCTGTCGATGGTGAGCAGCGGCAGCGTGAGCATTGTTAAAGCAATGAGCTCACAGGTAGTCACTGATGTTATGTATTCACCTGAGCTCTGTGTGTTGCAGTGATAAAGACTCGACTGCAGTCCCTGAATCGAGGGAGCACAGAAGACACGTACAGCGGAGTGACTGACTGTATCAGGTGACCTCATTATGTCGTTACTGCTAGTGTGTGTAGTCTGCCACAATATCTACTGGCACCATCTACTGTTTCAGTTTATATAATGAGATGTTGTTGTTTTTTTGCTCTCCAGGAAAATCTTGCGTAATGAGGGTCCATCAGCCTTTCTGAAGGGAGCCTACTGTCGAGCCTTGGTCATTGCGCCTCTGTTTGGCATCGCCCAGGTGATCTACTTCCTGGGTGTGGGTGAATTTATCCTCAGCTTCTTGCCTAAAAAAGACAACTAAAAAGCACCTCCTTTTTCTGCCTTTCCCTCCCATAATGCATCACTGCATCTACGTGAGGACTCATCTCATTCTGAAAAGAAGTTTTTGATCGTATTTTGGGTCAGGGCGTGACCAATCAGTACATTTTTGTTTTTCAAATTTGTTGTTGTGTTGAATGTTGAAGTAGTTTAGGAGGGAGCCTTTGTTTTGCCAAGCTGCCTGTGGTGGCACACACAAATTCCAGTAGGTAGGCTCAGCTCAGCTCTCTGGATATGAAGCCACAAATATCAGCTCAAGTTTTGAAGGAATATTGCTTTACGATTTAACAACATGTTATTGCATTTTTGAAGATGATTGTTGAAATTTCAAAGTAGACGCACAGCCGCTGCAGGTCGCTGCAGTTCTGCAAGCTCTACAGTACCTAATTATTTTAAATAGCATTAGCCTCTGAATGACTGAGAAGACCAATAGTGGTCCATTGAAAATTATAAACTGCAACTACCTACTTTAAATGCACATACCTTACTTAGCCACATAAGATAACTTAGAACACATTCACTAAAACTTATATTTACGATTTTCCCCAGAGCTTATGTCTTAAATGATAGCACACTTGTTTCAGACAAAGATGCAGGGAATGTGTTGATGTGAGACCAGCACACACTTTACGATCTTTCCTGGGAAGCTACATCCCTTCCTGTAAGTAGTTATAATGACTCAGCCATTCAGCTCCGAGCATACTTTGATTGCCTTGGCTTTTTAAGTAGATCAGGTTCCATCTGATATTTAGCGCTACCACAATGGTTTGACTGAGTGAAAGATAGCTGTGCTCCACATAAGACTCAAGTGACGGTTTAAAACATTCGGGCTTTATGTACCAAACTACATATAAACATAAAACTCTAATCAGAATCATAAAAAAGCTCAAGCAGGTCCTATTTTCTGACCACACCCCAATCAGTGATGTCACAGCAGGGGGTTTTAAGCTTTGACGGACAATGGAAAACACCTGCTGTGACATCACTGATTTGATTGTGGCCAGAAGTACAGTATGCTTTAAACATTTCAGTCCACAGAGAGCAGAGCAGGAGCACAATGAATTCTGCCACTGCTAATTCATTGTGGATTCAGTTGAAAGCATTGAAGACTGTATGATTTGAAAGTAATTGTAAAAGAAAGCCGAATTATTAGCAGACATTCAGTAATTATGTCGTCAAATGGTCAGACATAAACCCGCTGAGGCCTCAAACATACAGTCAACCCATTGTGGAGCCAGTAATACCTTCGCTGAAACAGTTCATTTCCCTTTACATCCACATATAATTGTTTACAGAAGAGTTGAGTCTCTATTTAAATTCATGAAATGTGTCTGAACTTGAATTCAGCGGCAGGACCCAAAGAGCTAATGGGGGGGGAAAAGTCTTTATCTGAAAATCAAACCAATGTATTTTCAGTGTTTTATGATTTTTTTTCTTTTAACCAAACATCTCTCACTTGTTAGCTTTTGAGGTTTTATTTGCTTTAAGCTGCTCGTAAGAAAAAAAAAAGCAGTCCTGTTGTATCTCTTTTTATGCATCACCTCACTGAAGCCCTGCCATTGGCTTATCTTGCCGGAGATCAAGGTGACTTTGTGTGTATTATCCAATCACATTCCTTCCTTGCTCCCACTGTTCGAAGCAGGTCGTCACTTGTACTGTTGCACTGTAGTTATGCGATGCAACTTTTAAATGTATTATCATTTTGTGGGAGTGAGAACTATTTATCTATATTCCTTTCAATAGGCAGTATAGCACTATGTATTTGTGTGTGTTCTTTTTCTGTGTCAAAGTGTCCACCTTAACTATATTGTACATATGCAGATAATATGAACTTTATGTTTTAGGATTTATCGTTCGTTTTGTACATGATGGCTTATTTGCACACCTACCTCTCCAGCTCCCCTCCCCTCAATCCATATTGTGGTGATTTTATGTTATGATGATGTGGACATATCAACTGAAGGAACATGTTTTAATGCAGCAAGCATCATTGGAACTTAAATGCAGCATATTGATGAGGGTTTTTTTTTTTTACTGTATGCAAAGGGGAACACTAGAGTAGATCTAGATGGTTGCTTGGAGGTGCCATTTCTCCTGAGCTCCTGGTGAAGTCTGTGGGTCGGCCTATTGTCCCGTTTCCTACTGTTTTATCAACATGGACCAAATGAAACATCATTTAATGATGATAGAAATGTAGTTAGCTCTAAGTTAATGATCATTGGCACTACTTAAACAGTTCTGGAAATTGTATGAACACTGGACAAGGCCAGTAGTGACCTGCGGACTTCAGACTCTAAATTTAACATCTGTATTTTTGAACGGTGCTTCTTTCATGAGGTAGCTCCAATGTAACAGTGGCGGCACTAATGACCGAGGCTGTACCAACTGAGTCGTGTGCTAGCGCATCTCAGCATTATCAATGTAACTAACTTAACTGAAAGCCATAGGTCAGGGAGGGACGACAGAGCTGCTAGACATCGACTGGCACCTCCGGCCATGATGACAGATAGCAGCTGAGCCACGGGAGAACGGCAACAGACCCGCCCACTCGTGTGAGCTCATCCACATGAATTACCGTCGTGGTTTTATTGACATTCCTATTGCCAGTTCATCTCACATATGCTGTTATTGTGATCACGATGCCTATTTTTGTGTTGTTGAGATTATTGTTATAATTTTTAAACCTTCCTCCCTCCCCTTTCCCCCCCACTGCTCCCTGTTTTCAGATTGTTTTTTTTTCTGTTTTTGGTTGATTCTTGAAAAAATGTTGTACAACTCGTTTAGCTTTACTCAGCTGTGAATTTTCACTGATCTCGTGCATTTGGTTCTGTATGCGTTTGTGTGTCTGACTCTTTAGTGCTGTAGTTGTTGTGGAG
Source organism: Scomber scombrus (assembly GCF_963691925.1). NCBI lineage: Eukaryota > Metazoa > Chordata > Actinopteri > Scombriformes > Scombridae > Scomber > Scomber scombrus. The sequence goes on from NC_084975.1 coordinate 24,415,458, forward strand.
TTGTTAGCGTGACACTGCGGTATTTTTCTCTTTAATTGTCAGTCCCATGCTTTCTTCCCCTCTTTCCTTCTTTCCCTCACACTCCTCTGCCATCCTCTCCCCCCCGCCACCATCGCCGGGGTGCAGGTTAATGCAGAGGAGCTCTAAAACACCAAATGTATGAGTTAGAGTGTATACAATCAAAGAAAGCACAAAGGATTATTAGGCACAAGACATCACGTTGAATATGCTCAGACAAAGTCCTTGGATGTGAATCTTGACATTGAAAAACGTGGATTGAAGTCTGAAATGTATTTTAGTGGAGATGTTGATCGAAATTTTAGTCGTGCAGGAAACTTGGATGTCTGTAAAACTTGATTCATTGGGCTGAGACGTTAGGTCATTATAAGAGACCCACTATCAGCAGTGATCCACATAATGTATATCGTCTACATATTATAAATGAATCAAATATAAGAATGTAACTTAGATATTATAAGATGTATTATAATTATAGTAAAGACTTTATTACATTTTAATCTAAAGATTTGTGCTTCACACATTCACTGAAAAATTCATGAACCAGCTCACTGATATGCAATAAGTAGAAGCCACACACTAGAAAAAAACACAACCTGTCAATCACAATATCAGACAATATATGAATAATGCAACCGGGGACTTTAGAGGCCTTCTGGGGTCTGAGCTCTGTTCTCTTCCTCCAAGAGGAACCGTGCATTATAGCACTTTAAAACAATGACCCCCCCACCCCACTGTCCATCTATAATGTCTCTGTGAATGTGCGGTGAATGACACAGTTGTCCGAGACATTATTTACAATGCAATGAAAAAAAAAACTAATAAAATATTGTGTTCCCTGTCACAATTTGCTGTTCAATAAACTGACTGTCCTGAACTCACTGGGGTTACACTTCTGTTTTGTTTTTTACACTCATCACTGTACCTGCTTTGGTTCAGTAGTCGTCTGACAGAAAACAAAAGCACTGACGCCACAGTTTTTATCTGTAATATTGCTGCGAGACCGAAACAGTGCAGGGCCATGTTTTGAAGAGAGAGAGGATGACATCGTGGCTCCTCGGGGCACAAGAACAGCTGAGACTGTTGCTGTTGCGATGTGATGTGATGATTTTCTGCCTTCATGGAGCCACCAGGTGTCAGTGTGGGGTCGCAGGAGAGCTGTAGCCCTGCTGTAGTAGGAGTATGTCAGCAGGGCTGTACACTACAGGTGTATGCTAAGCTTGGGTGGTGTGGCAGTAAATCACCTGCTCCGATCTCACTCTCCATCTAGCTATCTTATTCTCAGTCATGCTAGTTTCTATCTCTCCCAGCTGTGATGCAGCTTACACAGAAATGCCTTTACAGCCTGAGATATTTGTGGTTCCACTCGATAACAGGTGTTTCTGCATGTTATAACTTGCATGATAAGAATATGGAAATGTGTTTTCTTGTGGATTTGCATCTAATGTTAAAGGTCGATTCCTGCATGTTTCAGCAGGATTGATGTTAGGACACGTTTATTCATTATTAATCCTCAGCTGTTTGCTATGAATTCAACATTACTGTTCAGAGCAGTCCTTTCCAGGGTGCTATTTTGCAGCATCCTGCAGTGTAATTACATCATAGCACCTTCATATAACCCTGCACACACACACAGACACACACACACACACACACACACAGAGCGATCTTTCTATATGTTTGTGTCTTTTTTATCCAGACTTTTTTATTCCAGCCAGAGTCAGATTTCATATTGAATTTTGTGTCTCTTTGAGAGACTCCTTTCATCAGACTATCTACTCCAGTGTTTACACACACGCCCGCACACACACGCGCACACACACACGCCCACAAACATAAGAGATTAGCTAAAGGCTCAGTTTACCACAACGACATGACTTTGAAATATAGAATTGAGCACCAGCCACTGTTCTTATGCTCGTTCAGATCCCTTTCATGTGCCGTGACTTAAGCTTCCACAACGTGAACTATTATTAGCCTTTCATGCTTTCGAGCATGAGGAGCAGCGAAGGTGGGGGAAAGGTAGTCTAAGTTGGGCTTAAAGGGAGAAACTGACGGAGGGAAGAGGAATCAAGAGGTGGAGACAGTAAAGGACCATCGATAAGAGGAGCAGAGAGCTGGAGGAAGTAAGGGGATAGTGGTGATGTGTATATAGGTCACTAAATCAATGGGAATCAGGTTTTTGAAGGGGAGAGAAGGGGGGGGGGGGTATTTATAGATACCAGTGGAGACAGATGCATCAGTGACAGGCACAATGATGCTGGGAACACAGGAGGGGGGAAATCTAGGAGTAGACTTTGGTCAAATTAGTCTGCAGAGAATTCTTATAACAAATGGCAAAAGATTCTCGATAGTGAGCAAATAACACGGAGCGCGGCGCAAAACAAAATATAATCAAATGGAAATCACTGCAGGATGCTTTGAGCAAATGACCTTCCCAGCTCTATTGACAGAGCGCAGGCAAACTGTTAGTTGCTGTATTGCGAAAGGCTCACAGCATTTGCATCTACAGTGCAGCTCTACTCATATCCTATTGAACTGTAATCTGCAATATCAGAGAAGCAAATGATTGAATGGAATATTAGCCTTCTATTTTGCCAGCTTGTAAAAGAGAACCTGCATATTTATTACTCCAGCACGTCGAGAGCCACTGAAAGGCTGTGAAGTGTGATACAAACCTCACAGACTGTGTGGATACATTGCACAAATTGCAGGTCATTCAGGTGGCTCTCTGATGATTTACATTTAAATACAATACATTAATTACACAACTTCTATCCCGACCATTTCTACCAAATAGCAGTGTGGACATGCTGGCTTGGTGCTTTAGTTTTAATAACTGTCATGGACCCCCTCATGGCTTATTCCATTTATTTTTATAATATCCCACGCTTTAGTCTACCAGCTTCATATAACAAGACGTTCCATCACAAATTGGAAATTTGCTCCTCGTAGAAGAAGAAAAATAATTGAAGAAATTGTTTTAAATTGCCTTCTGACTGTCTTTTTCTAGGACTAAGTCAAGGTCACGGACAAATTGTTCCCTCTCCACTTACAGGGCCGCCTATGTGTGATGTAAGACAGTCTGAATACAGAGTGGTAAAATAATCTACATCTCATTTCTTCATCTAATTTAGGGAGTAACTGCACAGCAACCACATCACCTTGCATCAAAAACTGGCAGAGGATGCACCCAATTACGCCCTGAGAGCTCTTAATCTCTGGCCTGTGCCTAATAATGCAGTCAATAAACTTGCACAGGAGAGTGTCTCAAATAAAAGGCCATCAGACCACCGTTTGTATAAAGAAGGGGTATGGACGGCAGGTGGGGTTTGGTTGAAGTGACAGGGCCAGATGGGTTCCTCCTCTCCTCACCTTATGTCAGTGTTTACTGACTCCGAAGCCGAGTTTTCATTAAGATTTTACAAATTGATGAATTAAAATGTGTCACTCAGCCCACAGTTTGTTGCTGCTTTAAAAACTAATCTGTCACAGAGGTTTAAGAGAGCCAGTGATGGAAAGTATCCAAATACATTTACTCATGTCGACAGTTTTGCAGAATTTGCACATTATATGTTGCTATTTAATTCACTGCATTTCAGAGAGAAATGAATTTTTTGACTCCCCTAAATTTAATTGATAGCTGTTGTTGGATTACAGATTCAAATTTATTGATTTCTCAATAGTTTTGATTAATTAATCAATCGTTTGGTTCATGAGCTATCACCGAAATGTGACACATATTCATCACTTTTTCCCTTTTATTCATCTTGAATAAGCTGTCCTAAACCCAAAAATATTCAATTTACAGATATGTAAAATAGAGAAAGTTGCAAATCCTCATATTGTAGATGCTGAATATAATGAGTCTTTGCTATTTTACTTGATAAATGACCATTAATCTATTACCAAAATAGTTGGCAATTCATTTTTTCCTGATCGATGATTAATGCTGATTAATTAATCGCATTATTGATTTATCTGCACAACACATTTTACATGTAAAACAAATGATCCTATTGCAAATTACGATCTATCTTTATAGGATATTAAACCCAGTGGTGTGTAAGGAAGCTAATATTAGCTCAACACTTACCCCATTAATGCATCAGTGATTCTGAATACTGTTACTTTACAAAAATCATATTGAAAACTGCTCCTAATATGTTGCCCCCTTAGTTAATGGATATATTGCACTCCAGTGCACCACCGACACCCACTACCACCTCAATAATAAACATGAAGTTGAACCTTTCCGATAATGTCAGCAAAAAATGAAAATGGATAAGCTTTGTAAAAGAAGAATTTATGGCACAGCTGTTGGATTGCATTATATTACATTGCACAGGTGTTCCTAATGAAGTGCTCAATCAGTGCATTTTGATGATAATACTTATGTTCTTTAATCCTGTGACTTTGAATGCTGTACTTTTACATGTGGTAGTAGACTACTCTTGCTTTAAATATCTGAGTGCTGAACTATACAGAGCCTCATAAGCCATGTCTGGATCCCATGGGTGGGCTGTAAATGCACTCCTTATATATACCTACTGTATGGGATGATGGTCCACTATCTTAATTGATAAATTGAAAATAATTAATCAAGAATCGCAAGTGACAGCAGGGCAAACAGGCGGCAAAGACTTCTTAACACACTTCTCCCCATTTTGTCCTCTGAGCCACTGAGAAGCGGTGGTTATTAGAGAGAAAGAGAGAGAGAGAGAGAGAGAGAGAGAGAGAGAGAGAGAGAGAGAGAGAGAGAGAGGGAGATAGTGAGAGTCTCAAACTGGTTAGCCTACCTATCCACTAGGAGGAGAGGAGAGGCTGTTGAGGAGCAACAAAACAATAAACAGCTACTACTACTCACCACACCAGCGGAGTTCACGACACACGCCAGAGGAGTATCCACACAATAACTGAAGACAAAACACCATCGCATTTGCCTCGGGAGTGAACTAAACAGCCATGTATCTGAACAGGGAAGAGGACAGCAGCAAAGGTAAGATCCTGTCAAGAATTGCCACTCTTTTTTTTCTTCTTTTTTTCTTGCGAGGAGCAGCAGCAGCATCAGCAGCAGCATCCTAACATCCTGACAGTTTCAAGGTGTTTCATTTCTGACCCGCTGCTTCTGTTTGAGCTTGTCATGAAATGAAAAGGAAGATTTTTTTAAATTGTATATATATATATATATTACTGTCACACTTCCTCCCTATCGTTACCGTATTTTATTTTTTAAACAGCCTCATCCTTTTTTGGCATGATGTTAGTGAAAAGTGTGGGCTGTCATTATGTAATAGCAGTGCAGTTAATTGCCTCCTAGGAGGATGCTTATCATGAGCCCATTCCTGCATTTATTTCAATGTACCGTGGAGGATTAAATTGTGAACCTGTTGTGTTGACACTTTATCATATGTGTATTTTGGCCGGTGTGCACTGCCTTGTGTTGTCACTGTTTTTAGACATTATAATAATACCTACTTAAGGGGCAACATAACACAAGGTCAAAGCCTCTATAGCTACAATGAAACCTCAAGTAGGTTATTATTTATGGTGCTTTACAGCTTCCGACATCCTGCAAAAAAACCCACACAAAAACACAAAGGAAATGTGATGTATGTGGCTTGTCTAACGGGGGAAGAGATAACCGTGCAGCTGCGAGAGGGGTAAAGAGGGTACAAAGGAGGCATATTTGAGTAATCTCTCCCACGTGTTGTTGAGGCGTGATTTCTTCTCTCATCGGGCGTCCAGAAACACACTCGACTCGTGTCCCCCTGCTGTTGCCACGAAGAATAAATAACTCTCCGGGGGCTAAGAGGTAATGCTAATTACCACCTAAATCTTCAGGTTATACGAGAATAACACCTGCTGCTACCCGAGGAGAGAGAGAGAGAGAGAGAGAGAGAGAGAGGAGGTGAGGTGGGTGTGAAAGAGCAAAAAAGGCAGAGTGGGAGGAGACATTTTTGTTCATTTCACTGTGATGTGAGACAATGTGAGCTCACCACACACACACACACACACACACACACACACACACACACACACACACACACACACACACACACACACACACACACACACACACACACACACACAGGGACACACACAGGGACAACAACATGATACTGTACACTGTGTACAGGGATGTGTGCATACAGCAGCAGCATATAGTGAGAAGACAGTGGCTGAATGATGATGCAAGTCTCCAGATGATATTAGCTTGAAACAAACATCAGATCCAGAAGAAATAAAGAAATAAAGAATTTTTTTTGTCCTATGTAGTAAGAAAGGACAGTAAGGTCACTGTAAACTCCACAGCAGCGAATGAGTCTCCATGTGAGTATGAAGAGAGTAGCTTTAAAATCCCTCCTAATTCAGTTTTAACATAATGAGTTTTTTATTCCCGCTGTGGTTGCCTAGTAACGCGCTCCCAATGGTTGCAAGTTCCCAAGAAATATGCAACTAGGTTACTAACTTTCAGTCTCAACACTATATATTTCCAAATTAAGCCCTTAAATTTTAAACCTTCTATAAACTGACTTATACCAAATTACGCAATTTGCAAGCAATTTAAGATTAGCTAGGTGATGTTAGCAAAGTATTGCTACTTCTGTGTCAGACTCAGGATGTGTTTTTAGTTGCCAAGTTAATTTACAGCTGAGTTAAAAACAGAATTTTTTGTTAACACATTTTTATGCCACAGCAGCTGCTAGGATGTCTGTGGTGGTCGGTTGACTTGTTCTACGACTGCTGGATGAATGAAATTGGATATGGGTTTGACATTTACGATCCCCAGACGATGAATACCAATGTTTCTTGATATCCAGTGCTCATTTTTGGTTGTGAGTGAAATGTCTTAACAATATTGGATGGTTTGCTGTGACATTTGATGCAGCCAAATCTGACAAATCTTCATCTGACACCATCATCGGGTCGGCATTTCAATTCCAATACTTAAAGTTTATGACCAAAAACCAGAGGGAACATGATGCCAACATCAGCTTGTGCTGTGTTCTTAGTGCAAATTAGCAAAGTGACACACTAAGTTAAGATGGTGACATGGTCAGCAATACTTGCAAAATATCAGCATGTTAACATTGACTTTAAAGTCCAGATGAAACTGCATTTCTAAAGTAATGAACTTCTGTCTTGTGAGCTATTTATGTTGGGAGGAATTTTGGAGGATTTGAATGTTGAAAATTGGTCTTGTCATAATGAATCTTAGCTCGGTGCTGCTAAAAGTTGAAGATTGATTGATGGGTGGATTTCACGATATTGGTTGAAAATGCTTGGTCCAAGCCTACATAAGCACACATATTTTTTCTTTTACAGGAAGAAGACATGATTTGATATAAGAATACAAAGAAATTGATGCAGTATATGTGCACAGTATAACCAGGGATGTGATCTAAAACGGTTAAAAAGGTATTTTTCATTTAATCTCGCCTTTAACTTGTAGCTTAAAGCACTACTGTGCCTTAGTATAGCCTCACAGAGCTGCTAGCATGGCTGCAGACTGTTGGTGTTGCTGAAGGTCAAAGAGGTAGAAGTGTAAAAAACTGTAGTATGTGGGACTTTAGGTGGCAGTGCTTAGTGCTCAAGTAATAAAAGACAAGATGTTAAGAAGTGAGTTTACGTGTTAGACTTGGGGGTTATTAGGTTCAGGCAAAGACAAAATGCAGTTTCCAGACATTAAGATGTGAATGGACTGCAATTAAAGTAGTAAAGTTATGAGTAGACAGGCTGCTAATTTGTTGTGGCTCCTTTTTTAGGTAAGAACTCAATACTTGATTGGCACGCCATTAATTGATTTAAGCGAGTGGGTGTTCCTTACTGGCGGGTGTTTCCCTTGTGGCCTTTAAATTCACACCGCATCTCAAGGTGGAGTGGCAGATAGAGGGAGAAAGGTCTACCGGGGACGTATCGATTATGGCCTCAGAGGATTAAAGGGGGATGAGGACAAACAGGTTGATCATACGTGAGCTTGACAATCACAAAAACTGCTGGCCACTGTCAAATAAACATCTGAAATCAGACTAGATGTGGGCTCTGATCAATACTAAATTTAAAAAAAAAGAAAAGTAAATTGTAGAAAGTAGAAATGGGTGAATACTGGGGATAATGTGGCATCCCTGTTATTGTTTCTTCAGTGTGGTGGCTAAATGTTTCATTATTTATACCCACTGGAAAACATTCAGCAACTATTTAGATTAATTACTGATGTTCAAAATGCAGCAGTGTGAGCTCCAGCAGGGTTTGATTGTAGGCCATTAACATACAGCTTGGAGATGTTCAGACCAGCCAGCCCACATACACTTCTCATAATTTGATGAAAACAATATCCATAAATGTTTAATTATTTAATGGGGAAGTGTACTCTAATCAGCAGAATTGGATTTTGAAAAAGCTGTTGTAAAACTGAAAACAACAGGAACAATATCCCAGCTTGTGATGGGTGTGGTATTCATCAGTTTGCCATTGCTTTTGGCAACAGGAGGCATTTGTTTATTTTTTTGAGACTGAACACTTTAGGGCATAGGCAGAATAAACAGTATTTAGCAGTCAAAGCCAATTCATGGTTTCTGCCTTGCTTTCCATGGGCCGCTGTGGTCTTGCAGAGGTTCGCCGACAAATACATGTTCCACGTGTGACTGCCAGTAAACAGGGTTGTAGCGTGATCATTTTCACATTTGTAAAATCCAATCTGCGTGTATTACAAACTGCTGTACATTGTTTTTCTGATCAGCCTTTTAAACGACAATGATCTGTTATTATTACAACCAGACTTGCTGGATTGTATTTCATTGTGTCAACATCACTTATACCAACACAGCCCCTCGTATTGTTTTACACAACTGTTTCCAATCTGAATGTAGATGAGGAGTTTGTGTATGTGGCTGAACATCTGGACCCCAGGAAGAGTAGCTGTTGCCCAGCGCAATGGCTAATGGGGATCCTAATAAACTAAACTAAACAACAAGGAAAAGTAAAAAAAAGACAAACAACAGCTTAATGAGAACAGGAATTCAGTACATACAGTAGATGAGACATGCATTTACTGTTTGCTTTTCTATTACATTGCTATGTGTACAGTCTGCAGATAGCAAACTGAATGTGTTTTGGCCTTGGTTGGAGAAATTAAGTAATTTGACACAGCTATGGGAAAAACCAATGACTATTTTATGGTAATTTTATAGATAAAATGATATGTTGAATATTGGGGAAAATAATGAACAGATTAATCAATAACTTATACCCTAATCGTTACCCTATCCGTATGTTTGTGTCTAAAATTTGATCTAAACCCTTTCTCTTGTAGAATGAAAAGTCTAATTTTATATCAGTGGATTGATATTTTATGTAGCTTACATGTTGCTGGTTTGTGTTTTTCTCCTGCAAGTGTGAAAAATCTGTCAGGCAGGCGGCATCATCACCACCGAATGCACAAGTAGACCATCCCCACTTGTGAAATGTCTGTGTTATACAGCACGGGGAGATTCACTTCTGTTCCCACTTCATTTCAGCTGAAGCCAGACACCAAAGGCTTTTTTTCTTTTCGTCTTTCCCTCCAACTGAATCTCAGTGCAGTTTTCAGCTTGGCTCGCAGCAGGTGAGCAGTAAGTGAAGAGGTTTCCTGCTTCGTCCATTGATGACTGTTTTGATAAAATGACTGTAATAGATGTGTTGGACGGTAGCTGATGTCTTTTATTGATTGGTTCCACTGGGGGGGGGGGGGGGGTTCAGGTACAGGTTAGGATTGGGGAGACAAGTTCAGAGAAGGGACCAGTGTTTGACTGACTTCATGTATTATGCATGTAATCACCCTGAGCTGTATAACTGACAACAAGGGGTGGGTCAGTAATATGGACCAATGTCAGCTCAGGACATTTCCTCCTGTTGTTTTATTGCACCGTCCATCTCCGTCTAGTACAGAATAAAACAGTTAATGATATTGTCTTAATATGAAGAAATCAGTTTAGAGCGTCACTTGTTTGCCTAGCTTTTCCTTCTGTTTTCCGATATTTTATTTTCCTTCTTTTTGTGGTGCTGAGTCTGGAGATCGAGTTTGTGCATCAGGGACAAATTGCCCCAAATTTATTTAATGGGTGGTCCTGTACTTTGTCAGGCACCAAACGCTTTCTGCCACTTGAATATGATATATAGTAATACCGTCAAGTTCATTATTGATTTAGGTTGATGCTAGCCCTGGATTTGGGCTGGAGTCCAAACCAATCTAAATGACTTTAAATTTGGCACGGGGAACCTGCACTAAGAGAGTTCCTCAGGTAGGGTTTATCTTTTAGGCCTTTGGCATATAAATCTGCAAATTAAAAAGGTCTATGGGATCATGTGAGTGAACGAGGATGAGTACAGTGGATATTAAAAAAGATAAACTTTTAAAAGATAATTTATGGACATTTTCTTCCGCCTCCTTTTCTAAGACTTGGTACAGACTGAAATATCTCTTCAACTGCTGAATGGATTTCTATTTAATTTATAGCAGATGTACCGACGTTTATGGTTCACAGAGAATGAATTCCACTGACTCAGGTGATCCTCTGACTTTTCCTTTTGTTTTTTTTTGCTGAAATGTCTCAAAAACTATTGGCTGAATTTCCACAAATGTTGGTACATATATTCATGCCACCCTTTTGGATAAATTCTAATCCTTTTTATGATCCCTTCACTTTTCATTTGGCGCCATCATGAGGTTAAGCTTCAATTTGTCCAGTACTTTAGTTTATGACCATATACTGTACCTCTCTCTGTGCCTCTTAACGACTATCGTTACACCACCTAAGAACACTAATTAACCAAATGGTATCTATGACCTAGATAACAACCCCACAGAGGTTATACCAGGGACTCCCCACCAGTCAGAACTGAAAAGGCCCTTTGATGAGAGGCGAAACCAAGTCCACTTGCCCTTGATTCAACCCAAACATGGTGACCTGCTTAACATCAGCCTGTTAACATTGTAGCATTTAGCTGAAAGCACCACTGTGCCCAAGTACAACCTCACAGAGATTAGTCATTTTGAAACTAAAAAGTCCAACCAGATTTTTTTGGTACGTCTTCAGTTGTGCAACCCCTGAATTTGTCCCAATCTGTCAAACCACAGCTGACGACCCTACATATGCTGTCATATAACATTTTAATGTTGTGGTTATGAGGCTTTGTAGAGTGGATGTAAAGGTTTGATTTACTGTAGTCTCTTAACTCTTTTTTTTTTTTTTTTTTTTTTGGTATACTTGCTTAGCGGTGAATGACAATTCTTGGCATGCATCAAAGGAATTTAACTGCTAAAGAAATGAAATGGGAAATGGAGGGAGTTTGTGGGGAGTCTTTAACATGGTGTGAAGTGTAAGTTTCAGCAGAAGACTGTGAGTTCTTAACCTCTTTGTTATTATTGCCCTGTAGAAATTGATGATGTCCCTCTACTTCATGGCTGTTTTACTAATGTGGAATGGGAAATTATTTTGGGGTTATTGCTGTGGCAGTCTTGTAATGTCCATGCCTCTTAGAGCAAGATGAATAAAAAATAAATAAAAAAAAGAGCTGGATGGTAAGAAAAGGTATCGCTACAGGCTTTGCAGCTGCGCTCAACAAGTCTACATATCTGTGATCAAACTTTAAAGGGAGATTACTGGAGATATTAATTCATGATGCCCTCTATTTTCTCATCAAATATTATATTATTAATACATTATGCTGCTGTCCTGTCAGTTTGCTGTGTTTATATCAGATGTGGAGATTATGAAAATGTCATATATAACAGCAAAGCCTGAACAAAATGCACATGGTTTAGTCTGTGAGCGTCAGATTTGCGAACACAATCGCTGCAGAGACCTTTAGATATGTAAGGTACATAAATCGGCACAGGAATAGCATAATTGTAGAGAGAGCTTAATCAGCCTGTTTGACATTCAATAGATCTCTCCGTCACTTGAGCTTTATTAGAAGTGCATTCTATTAGAAGTTTATTTAGTTTTGAATGGATAGTCAAAATGGTTAACGTCTCCAATTATTACACAGATGGATGTTGTGTGCTAAGCCATTGAGTAAAATCTCAAGGATCACTGGAGTCAGAGGAACAGCGTACAATGATGCGATGGAGGCAATTAGATGCTTTTGTAGGAACACCTGCAACGAAACGCAGATTTGGACCGGCTGCTTCACCGTTCCACCGAAAGAGCTCGTCATCCTCCCCTCCGGTGAAACAGGAAGCCACATCAGCTGATTAGGGCAAAGTCTAATCACTCCTCGAATCGTCAAGCAATTTGCACTGCGAGGAAATAAAATCGCATTTATAAAGAAGAGAAGTAAAGAAATTATTTAGAATCAATTAAGCTGCAGCCTGTATGAAACATCATACTTACATAACATGAAATTAGTCTTATGTAATATGAGGGAATATTGGATAGTAGAAGATTGGTTAATAGATAATAAACACAATTATTATTTTTGGTTTCATTACACTTATTTGACCTCATATTTAATTAAAGATGGAAGTCCTGTGTGGGTTGTTTTTTTTTTTTAGTATTATACAGATAAGAAATAAGACAGGATCCATATTGCAGACTTGTTGATACAGGTTCATAGTGCTGGAGTTATTTTTATGGTGGACTCTCTCAGCTGACTGGATTGCGGAGGAGGGGGAGGTCTCTCACTTCTCCTTTCTCTTGCTGTATTCTGTCCCTTTTCTCCTCTGTGTCTCCGGGAGGAGGGGAAAAAGGACCGCGCCAGTTAACATCAGCCGGCCGGGAGAAGAGTGATAGAAAGCAAGAGGTAGAGAGGCAGACGATAGAGTGGAGGCGAGCGTGAAAAGATGGGAGAGAGCGCAAGAGAGACGGAGGGAGAGGGAGAAGCAAAGAACAAGCCCTGGAGTGCTAGCCAGTCAAGGTCACACAGAGGAGAGGAGGCCCTGTGTGTATATGTCTGTGTAAATGTGTGCGTGTTTGTGTAAAGGGAAAAACAGTGGGGATGGGAGGCCTACATAGTAAAGAATGAAGGGTTGATGACAGCGGATTGGTTTACTCTCGAATGGGGGATTTTATGGGGGGGGGGATGAAGAAAGGAAGCAGAGGAGGAGAAGAGAGAAAGCCAGAGATGAAAAGAGCTCGTAATATGGATTCACAACACAGTCCTATTACTTAATATTCTCTTCAATCCTGTTCTTTTTTTTTTTTTTTTACGACAGGAACGGCTTAATAAATGTGTAACTTTGAACTGACTTTGACTGAAACTCAGAGGCAGCGCCGGTTCATTTGTAATGTTTACATTAGACCGTATCATGGCGAACGTTTGTAGTGAATTTTTCAATGGATGCTGTTGTGTAACCATCTAGCCCAGTCAAGTTGATTTATGTTCTCCTTGCAGTCTCTTTCTGTCTGTTGCTTCTTTTCTTTTCTCCTCCCTCCACCACTCGATGACCTCTGCTGTCTCGCTGCAGCTCTCGCTGTCATTAGGTGCCACGATGCATTTCGTGAAGAGCACGTGCTTTTAAAATTAAACGCAGGAGCTCTGCAGGTGTGTCCCGCCGACTTCTTTTCCTCCCTGAAAGCAAAGAGACACGAGGAGTAAACCGTAATCCCGTCCCGAGCACCTGCTCTAGTTTTTATTAGCGATGGAGCAAAAAGACACTATTGCATAATGGATAGCCTGGTGCTTGTCATCTTAGGATCAAATGGTTTGAAAGCGGGATTGTGGTTTGCAGAGAACATTCTTCATTCGATTATCCTGAGTAAGATGCAAGGAGTCACTTGGAAATGTGATCACTGCTGTCTCTTCAAACATATTAGGCCTGTTTGCATCTCACACCCAGGAGAGATTACGTGTGTGTGTGTGAGAGCAGTTGCCATAGTGTTTCGGCCCACCAAGGTGCTGATGTGAAAGATCTGAGGTGGCGCCCTCTGACATTATCTCTCCAGAGCAATGGTGTGCAGAGCAGTGATAACGTATGACGACTTTGTTTGCGGGAGGTCAAAAGTTCACCTTGTCAGCGGGCCCCCCTGGGGTCACTGCCAGCTCTCACTGTTATTATTTTCAATAGGCTCTATCTTAATGTATCCATGCTCTGTTTCCAGTCTGTCTATTGATGTAATTTCATTTTACTTTTTAGTAAAAATGTCCCGTTTCCCATTCTGTCATCCTAAAACGCAACCCCCCACCCCCCCACTAATCCTCACATTAAACCTCCAGTGGTCACACAATCGCATTCAGTTTAAGACTCCCAGCAAATTCTTGGCAAATTATTCTGTTGACAGACATCATTACCCTTCCAAAGCGTAATTAATCTTTCCACACTATGATTTTAGATGAAGAGTAATAGCTTCTGTAATAATGGGTTTAAAGCATTTTGCCAGCGATAAACTGTAATTTTACTCATCTTAAACATGGAGATGACCTGCAGGTTTTGATACCGTAAAAATGATCCTTAACTTTTATATTGTCGTATCGATGGTGTAGAGACAGACAGGAAACGAGGGGAGTGAGACAATATGACATACTTCAAAGTTCCCCCTGCTGGAACTGGAGCCGCTCTTACACCAGTACGTCCCGACTTTAATTGAAAGGAAACTTCCATAAATCTTTAAAGCAGCAGTCAGATAGTGCTAGTCAATTTTTTAAAAGAAGTTTTAGTTGTTAAAAAAAATGGCAAGGGCAAAATGGTTTACAGGAAGTTTTCTTAAAATGGAGGAGAAGTAAGTCCAGGTATTTTTCTGAAAAAGTAATGTTTACACAGATGATGTATCACGCTGTTCGTTTCAGTACAGCATGTTCCACAACTTGTGTGTGCTCGAGCATTCATTTGTTTGTTTGTGTGTGTGTGTGTTGCAGCACTCTCTCTCTTGGTATTTAGCAAAGAGTGTGTGATTTTGTGTGAGCCACCCCGTATCTGGCAAGGTAGTCAGACTGACAGATTGGGCTGTATGAGTGCCATCTCCTCAGCTTGGCTGCCTGAGCATTTCTGCCTCGTTCCTCCTTCCTCTCTTCTTCCTTCGTCTCATCTCCCTATTACCCTGCTTCACTTGTGGCCAGCAAGGCAAGGGATATTTTTCCTTCTTTCGCCTTATCTAGCTGGCTGTATAGGTAGGCCTCCTCTCCTTGGATTACGTCCACTCACTGTTCCATAACTGTAGCTACAATACCTGATGGATCAGCCTGCCAGTCTGTCTCCCCCGTGCTTGAGCCAAGGAGGTAGTTTGTGACAGCGTGAGGTTAAAATGCCAGAGATGGCAGAGAGCACCCGGTGTGTCCTTGCATTACTCTCTTTCCATTAGAGCAGTCCTCACTTCGTGGCTGCATCAGGACTAGTTAGAAAACACACAAATACTGTAGATGAAGAAGAGGAAGAAGAGAGAGCTATTGTTCTGCAGGACTGAGCAGAGGGCGGCTGGGTCATGAATAGGATTCAACAGAGTTATTGTGTGTCTCTCTGTTTGTACACTCGTGGTTTAATAAGAACCATGGTGACAATAATAGAAAGGTTTTTTAGCAACAGCTGTCAGTATGTCCTCATTTTTCTTCATTCACTATCCTAATCAAGTTGGTAAATTGATAAAGATAACATTTTAGTGAACATGATTACACCATTATTATGTTTCACATCTGCTTGCGGTGTATCTATTCATTTGGACTAAATAAGGCATTTTTTAAAATTGGCATCTTTTGTGCTTTTGGTGCCCCACTAGACCTCTATGTGGAGAATAGGATGGAAGGAGCAAGGGTGAAGAGGAGGAGGAGCAGGAGCAGAACAGGGAGTAATGAACCCAAGCCGAAGGGACAGATGATGAGGGAAAACCTGACACAGACAAAGTCCCACAGCTCTAAAACCAAGATGTGGATTCACATTCACTCACTCAAAGGAACTACAACAGGAGGCTTATGACCCATCAACTAAATATTTGTCTCAAGAAAAGCAATGGTGAGCACATTAGCAGTGTATCAGAGTACCTTTTATGGACACATAAGATCAAATTACTGATACCAACAACTGGGAGACTCTTGTTATTGTTCTCTCTCCTTCCCACTCCGTCTCCAAAAATGATCTGGATTACTGTTTTCGTCGCTCCTCCTTGATTCCCCACCAGTCATCTAACTTCTGCGGTTGCCGGCTTATCATCCTATGTTTGCCTTGGCAGCGGCGTGAATTGGTGCAGCTGGAAGAGCACAATGGATGCAAGCAATTGTGCATGCATGGGAGTGAGCTGAGCGAGCTCGGCCTCAGACTCAGTAGAGCTGAGACACACCAGATTGGGCTGTCTCGTTCAAGCAGTACATTTCTGATTGGTCTGGGCTACAAAGCTGAAATATGCCTTTTGTGCCACTGGTCCACACATCTGACATGCTGTAGAAATCCCTCTCTCTCTCCCTCTCTCTCTCTCTTTTTTTTCTCTCTTCACTCTCACGCTAATGAACAGCAGCGTCTTCTACATCCACAGATCATATTTCATGTACGCAACATTCATTGATTAATGCCAACTGCCCTGAGACCCTTCTTGGTGATTATGGCTCTCAGACTTGGGAGGGGCCACTGATACCCCTAATGAGTCATAAAAAGCGAAGAATTATGCACTCCAATAGTCTTGACATTGGGTGATATTTCAATATTTGGTCACACGCTCTTGGAGTCTATTTGCCCACAGAGTTGGCACACGCTCAAATGCCCTCAGACATGCATTTGCACAAGTACACAGAGAAATCTTGACTTTGCAGTCCCGTTGTGTGTTCCATGCGTTCTGGATATTTGGGCACGCGCGGCATTCTGCTGCACAGCACGGAAAAACAAACACGCAGGTCAAACAGAGAGCTCCCAGAATGCACTGTGATTCAGCTCAGCTCACTCGCCACCAAAATAAGCATGTTGATTACATAATCAAAACAAGAAGCCCGAATGCCAAAAACCACTATATGATAATTGTCATGCTATCATTGAGTGTGCTGACTCCACAGTGCATCCTGCCTGTGGTGATATCCCTTCCTGGGTGGTAATGTTCGGGAGCCACTAGATGAGACTCACTGTGCTAAATTGTGTTGGCTTACATGTGATTATACACCATCTGATAATACATACATAGGATGTCGTAGTATCTGCCTCTCACACCATCTTTCCCTGGGGTATATCTGTCCCTAAGTCCATTGCCCTCTAAAACACGCAGCTTAATTACAGAGCTACAGAGGGAGGAGGTGAGGACACAGTGGTAGAAACAAGCAAAAGCCCAAAATAGGGAAGAGGCTTAAAGCATGCGTAGCTAGAAGAGGTAAAAAATGAGCGTACGAAAGCAGCTGTGAGAAAGAACCGTTGGGCACATATTATGTTGATAATTAGGATTGTTTTAGAAGTAGTATTGCTTAAAAAGTGCTGTTAATATTTGATGACCGCTGAACTCCGTGATTCCCCCTGAACAAGCTCTGACTCTGAGGCAAACACACAATGACTGCACATCAGACATGGCAGAGGATTGACAGGCATATGGCTCCCAGCTTCTTCCAACAATATTCCTCCTTCTTAAAGCGCCTGACAAACCTCATTAAAGAGCGTTCACGCAGGCTCTATTGACATGAGACATACCATGAAAGAGTCATGTATAAAACATGAATCACTCAAGGTTATGTGGTAGAGCCTATGCATTGATCTATAGTGCTTTGTGCTGTATGAGCTTGTACCTATACTTTAAACACATGTGGTATGTGTGGTGGATGGCTGGTATTTACAGTCAGTCCCTCGTGTTATATTAAATGTTGGTGTGTGAGGTGTAAAACAACCCCCTGTTTTAGTATCAGTGGGCATATTATCATTCTGGGCAGACAGATATAGCACACACCTCTGTTTCAGTCCAGATCCCGGAGCCACGTTTCACCCCCCCCTCCCATTTACTCCTCTAAAATATTAATATGATCTAATAGTCTATTTGTATTAGAATATTTAATTCTGTGTCATGTTTGCATCTCATAAACAGCTGGTCAGTATTGCCTTAGATCACCTTTGAATTTTTAAAACTTGCAGGACCGGGACAGAATGAGAATGACGGAGGAGCAGAGGACGGTCAGGAGAGGAGGAGGAGGAGGAGGAGGAGGTGGGGAGGAGTGTGTGGTGTGAGCGGAGGAATCGCTCCGGGAAGTTCACTGAAAAGAGAAAAAAAAAAGCGTCTCGTGTCCTTTCGGATGCTCCATTTCCCTTTTCCCCTTCTTCTTCTTTTTCTAAACACAGCACACTCCCCTCTATCGCTTTCCGTTTACCACCCACTGTTTGCAGCAGCACTTTGTGTAATGTGCCCCAGACAGATTTGACAACCTGGCTGTGGACCATAAAATACCTCCTGAGTACTACGGACCAAGAGATCACAAGCTCGAGTCTGTGAGGTTTAGGTACACTAGTGAAGAAAAAAACAGAGAAATGAGGAGGAATAGCCTGTGGGAATGAGAGGTGGGTGAAGACACAGAGAGATGAAAATCAGGGTTGAAGGTTTTGTCGTGATTATAAAATGATTACTTGCAAGGAATACATCACTCTTTTCCCTCAATTTCTTAAATACAGAAGTGCAGATAATCATAAAATTGTGGTTATTCTTATGTTTTTCTTTCATTTATGTTATGTTTTAAAACCATTCCTCTGAAAATTTGAGGTGGAAAAACAAGGCTAACCATTTTCTGTGCTCTGTTTTTCAGAATAACCCCTTATCAGTTTGTCCGACTGGTTATATGGGACCATTGTGTTGATGTGGGCTTATTGTTGTGTGCAGTGGTAGAAAAGGATAATCTCTTGCATGCAGCCATTATGGAATGATGTTTTCGGGGGGGTTTGAGGTTTGGGAGCATTGCTGTTACACATTTAGTTGTAACAAGCTGGGGGCTGCGTATCATCAGCGTTCAGTACTCCACCTGTTGGATGCTATTTGTACCCTAATTTGGGTGATGGAGCCACCTAGTTTGAACTCAGCTTAATTTGTTCTTATTAAAAAATCAACAAAGCAGGACTTGAAGCTTCAATGAACATAAAAACAGAATTTAAAAGTCGGACATTAGCCTTCACGTACAATAGTAGAGGTGTATACCTTCATAAGAGTAGCCCTTTATAATTTACTCCATGATTAGATACTGATCGTTCCATATGCAAATCTTTACAGTAAAGTCAATATATAATTATTTGGCCTGTGAGTGCGCTGCATCCTAAAAGGTATTTTGGAGATCTCACTGATGTCTGCTCTCTGCCTGCGGTGATAAATGGTTTGCTCCGGGCAAATCTTACATTTAATTCCATTACTTCCACAGACTTTACTGCTCTGCTGTGATTTTATTCTTCGTTGGAACGAGCGTTAAGTCCGACGCTCAAGCTGCAGCATGTGCCTGGCAGAGCCTGTTAAATATCGGATTTAAATGTTGTTTTCGCCCTCGGCAATCATCTTGTCTTTCCAGGCAAACAGAAAAAACATCTAGCCGCTGCTGATGTGGAGTAGATTTTGGCAGGAAATACTGGGCTCTCAATCCCAGGTTTTAATGGAAATGTGCCTTGAGTGCCTTGTTATGACTGACCTCTTTCACTTAGGCTCTGTTTGCATTTAGAGCCCAAATGCATGTTGGGTGATCTGATCACCAGTGAACAGTTCAAAATACAGGTTTAATTGCACTCAAATAGCTTTAAGGATCTCCAGGGATCCAATTGTTCAAGCTGCACTCAAAGGTGGCCAGTGATGCATGTGGCTACATATTCAATGTGGTGTGAAAACAATTTCTTCCTTGAATGCATGCAAGAGCCGTGGGGGTCAATTTTGTTGAACACGCATGTAGCACGACAAGTTGTTTGTTTGTGCCAAACAACTTGGACAATGTTTTAAAGTGTGTTTCTGTGTGTTTTTTGTGCTTCTTCAGCAGCTGGTACAGTTTCAGGCAAAATGAAATGTGAGCCAGGAAATGATGGAGTCACTTTTAGACACGATTTGATGTGAAATTTGTTTATTGGCTCAATCTAAACACATACAGTTGGTCTGAATAGGACATGTGGAAGGGCTGGTCTCTGGCAGGATCATGGGCCACCAGCCACAACACGAACGCCAAGCAGGATTTGTCACAACCATCGCATGCAAGGAAAGGCAATAATAATAATAATAATAATAATAATAATATGTGATTAAAAGAAGAACATTTTTTGTTTTCTGTTGACCTATGACCCACTTGGCAAGCAATGAAGTACAAAAAGATTGTTTTAGGGGGAAAATAGTGATATGAGTAATGAGTAAGCCCTGCCTTGTCCTTTTTGGCGTTGCAGTGGAAAGCAGGCTAGTGAAAAGCCCAGAGCATCTGTAGGCCTGCGTGCCCATGCTCACTCACTGTCTTCCTCCAGCCTGGCTGCATGGCTTCAGCCAGCCATATGCATGCTCTCCTTTCCTCTCCCCCACCCCAGCCTCCAGCCTGTCAGCCCCCAACTAGCAACAGCCTGGAGGTAGGGCATGATGGCAGTCCTGTGCGTTTGATTTTTTACTTGCTCTGGTCTAATCCTATTTTGGGTGCCGCTTTTTGAGCAAAGGTTTGCACAATCTCCCTAGCCCAGATGCAGAAAGGAGTGACACTTCAGACCCCTCCCCGCACATATTATTACATCAGCTGTTTATGTCCACTCATCCGTTCAAGCATACATCACCCAGGAACGCTGCAGAAGTGACACTTGTCATTTCACCAGTTGTTGAAGAAATGGGTACCAGGGTCCAGAAGGGAAGCAGTAATCTTTGCATGGTACGCTGTGTGCCGTTCTCCCTCCGGTTCCTCTTCCCCCACTTCTCCCTCGTCTCAGGTCTCATTCTCCACAACTGTCAGCCCACACAGGAATCCTCCAGAACAGCCTGGTGAATCACCCTGCATCCACAGGCTACGCACAGCACACGTTCTAACAATTACACAAATAGGCAAAGACACATGCCCCCACACACATACTGCCCCCGTGAACCTTACATTTCATCTGTGCATCAATTAGTGTTTTGAAATGGTATAGTGCTAGCCACTTTACACATATCCATTAGATAACTGCCAGGGATTTGTACAAAACCATCCTATTAGCTTGCAAACGGCCACTGAATTTCAAATAGAAGTGGTGTGTTTAGTCACCAAATGCCCATAATCAGTGTTTCAAAGTGCTTCATCTAATATTTTATTCTTCAGACTTAATTGCATGATTTGACTTTCAATATAATTGTTTACTTCCACTGTTTTGAACCTATTTGACCATAGAGTGAGAGTCTAAAGCTCTGCTATTAGCTCTCTAAGGCTGTTCAGCAGTGCTTTGAGCTAAATGCTAATGTCAGCATACCAACATCTCACAATGACAATGCTAACATGGTGATTTTATAGCAGATATAATGTATACCATGTTCAGCATTTTAGCTTAGTATGCTAATATTTGCAAATTAACACTAGGTATTTAATAGTTGTTGAGATATTTCACTACAGTTAAAAAAAATGTCTGTACAAAATTGAGGCTAATCCTTTGAAGTGAGATATTTTAGTCTGGACAAACTGGTCTATCTGTAAAACCAATATTAGCTGAACCAACTAATGTCAATCTATCTGTTAGCAGACCAACAGAGAGACTGACATTAGCATAACTAGAGCCATGCTGCTAGTGTGGCTAAAAAAAGTCCTCTGTGATTGAATTGTCTTCACTAAACTAAATCAAACTAAACCAAGCTGAATGTGGCTACAGTAAATTCTCTTTTAGAAAAGAGCAAGGGAAAAAAAGGAGAGAAACCTCTGTTCAACACAACCAAATCTGTATCGCATACTGATCTAACAGGAACCTCTGTTTGGAGACTGTTCCTGGATAGCTTTGTGTTCTCAAGAGCCCCTCAATCGGCTTAAAGGTCAGGTTGCATACAAATCACACAACCGCCCTGTTTGTCCTTTTAGTAATTTAACAGACCTCATAGACACACGGGGCTGAGAGGCTGCCTCAACAGCATCCGTTATTCTTCGCCTACTCCATCTGGCCCATTACACATGACGAGAGTTATAGCTCTCTTGAAGAGAGTTAATAAATCAACCATGGATCAGGTTAGTTCGGCCTCTTTGTTGTTCATTCCAATCACAATAAATTATGTCCGTAATGCCGTCGAGATCGTTTGTGACAACTTAGTTTGCATGTGTCCATGTCAGTACAGCAAGCTCTCAAGAGGGCAGCAAGTAAAATGAGAAAAAATGGAATACAATACATCACCACTTTCCACATGTAATCATATTTGTTGTAGAAATACGATTTTGCTCATTATTACACTGCCAATGAGACATCTTCAAGTAATAACTTAAATCTCTTCTTTTTCTCACTCTTAATTCCTCTTCAGCCTGAACTCACACTCCCTCTATTATTTCCCCTCTCAGCTACGCCTGCAATAGTTAGTCAAATGACATCCTTGTCATGATGTTAGGGTGATAATGTCAAGTTGGTGTGAGAGCCTTGTGTGTGTCACTCTGCTTAATGGCAGCAGCCAAGCCTGCCATTTATTCTCTGCCGCCCTTCCAGCCAGATGCAATTCTTCACTGTATTGGTTGACGTGACAAACAGTGACATCCCGCCGAGTACTGCAGGTATTATGGCCACTCCTGTACTCCGAGGTGGTACTGACTGCAGCAACAGCCCTGCCAAGTGAGTGTCAGACTCACATCTTCACAACAATCTCTATTAATATGCTTGTGAGTTAGAAATAAGACAAGCTATTACAGTATGAAGCTAGGATAACATTTCCTCAGGTGCTGTGTAATTGAGTTAAGGTGGAAGGAAAATGACTGGCCGCTCCCTGCAGACGTGAAGGCTGCGAGGACTGGTAGTTGTGGAAAACTATATTTCCCATGAGCTCTTGACTGTATTCTGTTGTGAGCAAGCAGCTGCATGGCATCGTCAATAAGTCTCAGTCTGCTGGGTACTACCCAGCTGTAAATTGTTGACAGTTATACAAGCAAACACATCAATGAGCAGTCAAGCAAAAGACAGCGGTGCTGAAGACCTGTCCAAGATGACCCTGTGCTTATCAAGAGCAAATTATGTTTATGTAGAGTCTGCAAAAAGTAAAACTTCATTCTGGGGTGCATGTGTTTGTTTGAAGAAGCTCAGTTTTGAGTCAGAGGAGGCGGCGATGCATTGAAACCTGCAGCCGATGTTATAGGACATATTTCATTACTTTAATTTGTCCTTCCATTGACATTGGCTGATGCTAATGAGAGTTATTTTCTGTGGTGTCTGTCCAGCTGGAGTCTAAAAGCAGAGGGGTATTTAAATCTTCTCCTGACAGAGAGCCAATGTAATGTCGTCCCTGGGGTCTCCATTCAGTCTACAGAACTGAGGAGAACAGGATCACTTTGACCATTGTGGAGCTTTACCCGTTAATGCACAGCCGCTGACGAGAAAGGTCACCTGGGGAGAAAAGGGGGGTCACTGGGGAGATGGGATTCGCTGTTCCATCTGATGAGAGCAGCAGCCACTGAACAAATATAATGCACCCTGTTGTGGAGTTACTCTGTTCTCCGTCTGCACTCCTATGACTGTGTAAATTACAGTTCGGCAGCCTGTTGCACATTCAAAGACCACCACCAGACCTGTTATTTCTTCTAAAGTAACCTTCCACTTAGCCGTCACATGCGTTCACTTGTACATCCTCCCCTCATCAGCGCTCCTGACACCAAATGTGAGAAGGTCATGCTCATAGGTGAGGCAACAGAGTGATCAGTCACCACGGCAGAGTACAAATTAGTCAGTGGAAGAAGACATACTGTACATGGGTAGATGTACAGATGACGAGACAGACACACACACACACACACACACACACACACACACACACACACACACACACACACACACACACACACACACACACACACACACACACAGGGAAGGCATCAGGTCATGTGTGTTTTAGTGGCGTTTTATGGAGTCTGAAGGGAGAAGACTTTGGCTGGGTTGTAGCCGAGTCAATACTTTAACCTCTAGCTAGAGGCTAGGGTCTGCTGTATGCTGAGTTTTTACTGCCCGGTCTGTCCAGACAGGTAATAAAGTGCTTTTTACAAGCAGTCTTTAATTGAATGAAGAAGGCAAAGGTAGAAGCCTCCAGGTAGTCATTAATCTGAATTAATTCATTTATGACAAATGGAGTATGTCTGGCTTTTTCACATGAACTCCAGTCAATAGACGTGTGTCTGTTTTGGTTGTGAGTAATCATGTAAACGTCTTAAGCTAAGCTCATTGTGTTGTTGCGTGGTGTTTGATGAGATTTTTTATAAAGCATAACAGAGATGCTGAGACTAGGCTGCTTCACTGTCATTTAGCTGTCATTTAGCTGTCATTCAATTAAAGTTGCACTTGTCCTGCCAATACTTTAATTACACCCTCAATAATTGTTTTCTCGTTTTTGAACAGACGAGAATATATAGGCTAATATTTTTATGTGAGGAGGGGGGACTGGATTAGACATAAATACGAAAGCGCAGGAGCAAGCACTCACACACATGCACACGTACACACACACACACACACACACTTGTCTTAATATCATTGTGAGGACACTCATTGACTTAATGCATTCCCAAGCCCCTTACCTTAACCATCACAACTAAATGCCTAAATCCAACCGTTACCCTAAACTGAACCTAAACCCAATTCTAACCATAATTAAGTCTTAACCCTCAGATTGCCATTTGAAGTTTTGAGGACTGGCCAAAATGTCCTCATAACACAGTTTTTTGTGAACTCATGTACACAAACACATACCATGAATGCATGCAACTCTGCCCTGTATCCTTAGGCAAATACAATTGACTTTGACTCGGATTAGATTTTATAATGCCACCCACATAATACATCTGGAGCATCCGAGACCTCTTTGTCTTGGTTGATGTCACCAGCAGTGAGCTGATGATGTGGGCAGATGGGGACCGTAGGCCTGTATGCATATGCAAAAGCTTCACAAATTGCTCCTCAATAGCATTACAGTTGAGTCCCTCTTCCCTCACTCCCACTCTGCTTTTTCCGGCACTGTTCTCTCTCCACTTTCTTAGTTTCTTCACATCCCTAAAGCGCATGTGTTCCCACTCATGTCACTGTGCTTAAGCTGTGTCAAGTGGAAGAGTATGTGTGTATTAATGTGTGTGCATGTGTTTTTTTTTTAGACAGGCAGTAACTAAAACACAACTTTCAACACAGATGGTAAACGGGGGGAATAGCATTAAATTAGAAGGTACAGTAAATTGCAGAGGAGAGGATGGTGATGGAAAGTGAGGGGGAAGTAGGAAGCTGGAGGAGACAAAATCTTTGCCACAACACAAGACGTTATTACCATTTTTGGCCTTGATGAAGATGACTAATGGGAAAAAAAGATGTAAAGTGGAACAAATGTGTTTTTTACTAATTGACTGTTCACTAATCTCCTTCCCCACCAAACAGAGAGTGTCCAATCACAGCTTAGCAAGTGTGGCTAGGCAAAGCAAGTCTGTAAACCTTTGAATATCTCCATGTTGAAGGGATGCTGCAGTAAGAGAGATATCAGCATTTAAAGAATCAGTCTTCCCAAAAACCTGAAATCATAAGCAACAGTGTACAAAATGGATTAGACACTGTGTGTGTTCACCTGCTCACATGTAAGTTGCAATTTTTAGGATGAATGAATTAGCTAACTCCCTACCAGGTTGATTCCTCCAAGGCTAAGGAGCACATCAAACATGTTACATTACATTGTAGAGTTACAGTTTACAACCAGTACATTCCCTGTGCTGTATCTCTTCCCTGGGCAGGCACATCCTGGATGCTATTACAGTTTAGCTTAATGTTATCAGCTCTGTAGTGCCTTTCACTGGATTTGGGAAGTTTACAGCCCAGCAACCCACAGCCATCGTCACATGAGATAGGATTGCGTTTGCCAAACACGTCAGTAGTTCTCATCCTAAAAGCCTTTTTCCTTTGTACATTTGTGAAAACATACTGTTTGAAAATACAAATAACAGGGCTGCCAAGTTTTGACTGCAGCTTGGAGTGAGATTCGTCCCGAGAGGGGGTGTGGGGGCAACTGGCCTCACTCGACCTCTCTCTCCCTCTCTCTCTCTGGCCTTATTAACCAATATGTTTTGCTTATTGGATAGCATTTCTGGAATACACTCCAGATGTTACACATATTTTTCTTCAAAACATGGGATAAGTAAAGATCTGTGCTCCTCAGATTTTTGTTATGTTTTAAAATGGGGGATAAAACTTGGAAAGATGCATTCAAAACAAACAGAAGATGCAATTTAAAACATAATTATCTGCATTTCTACACCAAACAACCTCTTGTATTAAGTCAGGAACAGCCACCTGCCAGAGCTGGGGACTCGGACTCGCGACTCTGACTCGAGTTGCACTTAAGTCTCACTAAACTGTGACTTCAGACTCGACTTGGACTCGACCTCAAAAGACTTCAGACTTGACTTCGACTCGAGGCTTGAGACTCGCGAACAACTTTTATTTCATGTTATTATTATTATTCTCATTATTTATCTGTCATTCATCTTTTTGTATGATCTCTGGCTCTGAGCTAGATGTAAACACCAACGTCATGCCACACGCATGCGCCATGTGTGAAGCGCGCATCTTCAGTATCAGACATTGACAATGGCGAGTGCGACAAGTTCAGCAGGAGTGCCTCAGATCATTACGTTTGGATACAATGCCTTCACACTCCCGTTTTTCCCTGGTTCTCCCATATTTCGAACCCATCTCCCGCCGCCCTCCCGTCATTTCTCCTGTAATTGACAAGCCCCAAATTTGTTTGTTAATAATAATAAGAAGCGCACAATAGCAAAGGTTTTATTTTGAAAGCTCAGACAGGAAACCACTGCAACTCCGTTATTTACTGCCACTAACTTAGTGGCTCCGCTACTAATTATTAAAAAACACAACGTTGCGTTAACTATGGTCATTTTATATATATATATATATATATATATATATATATATATATATATATTTTATAATATCCCCACACATTCCCTGCTGTGTGTTGTGTTAAGCAGCAGATAAAAGGCAGCTTGGAGAAAAAAATAATGAATATCTGTTTGTACCACAGTGTTAAACTGCAGTGTTTCTGTGATGTTCATGTTTTGTTCATTTTGTTGTATTTTACAACATTGTTAAAATTATTATTTTATGGTTGAAGAAAATACAGTTATGGAATTGAAATAATTCTTAGTGTATGTTTCTTCACATCACATTGCAGTAGATTCTCTATAGTGAACCTACAATTGATACATTTTCATACTGTCCTATATCAAGGTCTAGGTCAAGGTAATAGCCGAGAGGTAGATTTGGTTACAGTTTCAGGAGAGGGCATCTCAACATACAAACAGATACATACATACAAACTTCAGTGACAGCAGACAGTTAAAACACCACAAAAACAGACATGGGCAGGTGCTCGCAAGGCTAACTGATCAGGATGAAGGATTGTACAGCTCTAAGGTCAGAATTTGAATTTGATTTAGTGTTGGCGAGAGACTTGAGACTTGACTCGGACTCTTGACCAGAGACTTGAGACTTGACTTGGACTTGACCCTCAAAGACTTGAGACTTGACTTGGACTCTAGCTCAAAGACTTGAGACTTGACTTGGACTTGTAAAAAATGACTTGTGAACAGCTCTGCCACCTGCACTAGTCTAGATTAGTTTGACTGGGTGGATCAGGACTGGAAATTATCATTATAAGAATGTTTGAAATTACATTTACAAAAAAATTGTCTGACACATGTAGTCTAAAATAGGAGTAGGTTGCAGGCTATACGCCATCTGCAAGGTTGAACAAAGGACAAATAATTTATATAAATGAAATAGCCTTACAGCACATCACAATATGATTTGGATAATTAAACCTTGTTAAAAAATGTTAACCTGAGGGTCAATATTCTCAGCACTAACAAGACCATCTTTAAAGTCTAACAATTGCGACTAATTTGGATGAATGAAACAGCCTCACAACTAACGTAAAATCATATTATTGGGAATCGTAAGAAAGTTTCACAGCGCAGACACAGAGCATCCCCGTTACCATAGTAACTCACTCTCACTTATGCCTGCAGGCGCACGGTGCGAGTGAAGAGGAAGTCGCTGGCTGAGATCAGTATGAGCAGCATGCATGGGAATAAATTACAATATAATAGATGTGTGTATGTTTCTGGCTTTCCCCCTGATTGTCTGAATAAGCTGCTGTTGTGCTGTACTGCTCTGTCTTGTCTGTCTGTGCGCTGTCAGTGTCCTCTTTTCGCACTGCAGTGATTTCACTTATGTATTTGTTTTTCACTGCGAGAGAAAATGGACATGTGGCGTGAGATCGTGTGAAAAGTGGCAGTTGCGTGAGTCTCACGGCCATTGTGTGAGAGAGTGGCAGCCCTGAAACAAGTATGTGAGCTAAGCAACCAAACAGGGTTACAGTAGAGTGAAACAGTCTAATCTGACATATTTCCTTATTATATTTATAATACTAGGGCTAACTACTTCTACATAACAATACAATCATCTGTATGGATCATCAACTGCTGAAGGTGTTTTTTTCCCTGGGAACCCTACATTTGTCTGTGGGTTTTACAAACATTTAACCAATGAAAAATATTTTTAAAAGAGCCTGTGACTAAAACTCGTTACTCCATTGGATCTATTGGAGTTTTTCATTTCCTTAAAAATATTGGTTTTGAACATATAAGGTTTGCACCTGACAGCACCAATATTTAAGATCTATTTTACAGATTTATCCTTTTAAAATTAGATATCCTGAATCATCAGTCACAGACAGTGTTTTCAGTCAACTCATGGAGCTAATGTTTGTTTAATAAGATAGCTATAACTACATCAGTCGTCATTCCAACAAGAAATAAGGAACCTGTCTTTTTTTTAACCCTTACATACTGTTCATATTCTGACCCATAATTAGTCTCTACACCAATTCACATTCATAAAGTCCCCATCAGTCATTAATAAATATTTGATTAAGACAACAATATGTTTGGATGCTGTTTTTAATTTTTTTTTTAATAAACAAATGTGAAATGTGTACATTTGCATATATAAAAAATGTGTAGCAGCTGCACAAAAATTAAAAAGATGCATTTTATTGTAATTTTTGTAAACTGTAGGTCACATTAGGAAAAGTCCAGCTAAAAGAAATGTGTATGTGGTGTTTTTACAGCTTTCAAATGTAAAAATGGGGTAAGGGTTAATTAAGGAACCATTCATTCAAATTGTAAGTATTATACCTGCCACTGTTATCACTTTAAACTGCACACACATGCTTTAATAAAACACTTGACTGGTGTAACAGTGACTAAGTGGGGTTTCTTTATTGTGAACCCCAACCCTGCTTATAACAAATAAATGAGGCTATACAAAGACAATTTAATGCTCCTGAACCTGCAGTAATGTTAGTCATGGTTGACTTAGTTTACAGCTCACAAGCTCATTACTGAGATGGACACTGGTCTACCTCCAGAGTATCAACAGCCACCATGCGGACTTAAGTCAATAAAGCCAAGGGCATCAGTGGGACTGGAGAGTAATAGGCTGTTTGTAACTGTGTGAAGCAGCCTTAACACCCCAAAGCTCTGGGACCACTAAACAGGAGAAGCTCATCCAGTTTGATCAGGTTTCTAGCATATATAGCAGTCATTTGTCCCCATGTGACACTCAGGAGGTGCAAAGTGGGAAGAGTACTTAGAAAAGAGTGAAAGTCTGAAGATGTTTTGAGGGGTTATGAGGACAAGAGGCGCAGCTCTATGAGAATAAAAGATAATTTTTCTGAATATTTCCTCAAATCCTGACAAATCGTTTTGAGACAATCAAAGCTACTGATGTAATTAACTGGTAAACTGGACCATTAAATGCACTCAATTAGTATAATATCCACACAGACAGATGAGTTAGCCTCCTTTAAAGTAGTGTTTTCGAATCATCCTGTGATATATGACTGTAATCCATTATTAATGTGGATTTGATGCGAGGCAGGGGCACTTACAAATTGGAAAACAAGTCAGCCTGTTAGAAGGCAGGGGAAAGTGTCCTTGGTAAATGTGTTGAGTCCTTTTTGTGGCTTCCATATGAAAGTCATCCATTTCAATCTGACCAGTTAATTCAGTCTTTCTGAGGCAGAGCTGGGGGAGAAAATTGTGGCAGAGACACTGACAGATTATGTGATAGATCAAGACCATGCACACTGTATAAAGTCCTTATCCAAGACATCAGGAGGAATAGATGTTACCAAAATGTTATCTTTATCGCTCATTCAGTCAGAATTAAAGTGGATCATCTTCATTTGCCTCCCACAGAGATCACAAGAAAATGAGTTCAAAATCTGCATGATTTCAGTTTCTTGACAGTAGTTCCTCACATTTTCTCCAAAGACTTATATTAATATCACATTTTCATGAAGGGAGAAAGACTCTAATGAAGGATAATCTGAAGAAAAGGTTTTCTGATTCTCCTGAGGCACTCCTTAAATATAGTGAAAAGGAAAATATTCAGTAATCCCATATTCATTATTTTTATTGCAGTATTATGGCAATATTATATACCCTTACTTACTACATAGACGTTAAGGTATTCAGTCTTTTCTCTGTGTGTCTTACTGTCAGCAGGCTGCTGGTTGTTTGTCCGGCATAGTTTTTACCATCAGTATGCAGTCGATAAGAAAACAAAATATTTCTACAGTGTTAGAATTTATGTGGGTATTATATTTGTTGACACTTAAGTAATGAAATTATTTTGCATGCTGGTAAAAAAAAGGTCTATGCAAAAGAATATGTCTGTGGTCTATTGAGGACTCATAAATATACATGATGAACTGTAGTTTTTGTGTGTTTATACTATAAATCACTACCAAACTTGATTGTGTTCCCTTTTAACTATATTACAACATTATCACAGCTTCAGTTCCCAGCTCCCTAGCACCCCGAGTATGTAGATCTGGTTGGGTTTTATGGGTGATTCACCCATTCAGTGTCAGAGGTGCTAATAAGATGATGCTGCCATTATAGGTGACACCAGGCATGTGTCACATGACGTCTTGCTGGTCTAACTCTATCCCGGCTTGTCACTGGGCTGAGATGGATCCTATCCCTCATTTGAGAGCAGACAGCACGTGGGTGGCAGGGCTTACTCTTGCTGTGAAGCAGCCTCTGTGTCAGCACAGCAGTGCTGCAGCTGAGCCACAGGGAGCATATAGGGACAGAGAACCAGCAAAGCACGTTGTAGCCTACAGGGGATGCCACAGACACTCACTCTCGCCACAGGTGCTCTCCACCTGTCAAAATTTCTCTGTTGCTCTACACATCCCTGTGATCTGCAGCACATGGGGCTCTACTGTCCATGCTGGATTGGGATTTCCAAGTGGTTAAAGGACCATATCACATTTCTGCCCTTTTTTTCCTCCCATTTCCTGAAAATTGCACATAATTAACATTACTGTCAATTTTCCAAAGCATACCATGGCTTTTTTGATGGTTCCAGGGATTTATTTACCAAGTAGCTTGAGATAGGTTCTTCATCACAGTGAACATTAACTTGTCTGTATTTGTTCTCACAGTTACCATATTGTTTCATGGTAGTAAAACAGGAAACATGAGTTCTCAGACTTCACAGTTGGCGTCTTCGGTGGTGGGAGGAAGAGCGACATTAAAGAATTGAGAGTTTGGTGCCAAACATTCACAAGCTAATCAAACTCAGGAATGCAAACAGTAAGCAGATATGAAAGTGTTCAAGGTTCGATATGAAACCAGGTAAGATTTTGCTACTGGTTTTAGTAAAAAGGCAAAAACATGCCAAAAAACCAGGTAGTCCTTTAAATATGCCACAGCACTGTTTGCAACCATCTCTGCGCTCAGTGTTGCTCAATGTTCCCTCTTCAGTTTATTTGACAGTGACATTATTTACCTAGAACCATGGTTGTTGTTCATTTTATTCACATATACCCTTGTGAATCAATTTCATAGTCCTCCCAAACCAATTATTTTCTGCAACTGAGCAAATATTTAGTTTGAACAGTTTCAAATGTTTGTGCTGTTTATTAGTCTAGTCTTCTGTCTTGAGAATTAACTTCAACAAAAGTCATAAACTGCTCCGTAGTATTAATCTGAATGTAAGTAACATTTTGCTATTGCGCATTGATTCTGACGCACAAGGGACAAAACTGTAAAGACATCCGAGTAACATCTGAGGATTACCCTAACAGCAGCTCAGTGGAGGCAAAACCCAGGCTCCAGTACGAGAAGAGGGCACTTTGAAGTGGCGATTAGGCTACGAGCTTTGCACCCTGAGCTTCTGAGGCACTGCCCTTCTCCACCTCAGTCTGAGCATAAACATGCTTTGTGGCAGCTTTGCTGACTGGACACTGCTCCAGTTCCGCCTGTCCAATTAGCAATTTCTTCTACCCCTGAGGACTGGTCCCTTTCTGCTTGGCTTAGCTCACTGCATGTGGGCCAGATCACCTACATGTACAGTACCGCTGTGCGTAGCAACGGTAATGCTTGTTGCATCCAATGCTGCTTTGCGCTCAGAGCGTTCTGCACCGAAGACACTTTACATTTACATCTAGTGCTGTTTCATGCAAGTTAAACACCCATATTTAACCTCTTACTCAACTTGGTCTTTGCTGTCCTCTTCAGTGAGAAGGGTCGATTGCAAGCTCATATATGCCATCATTGTCACTACTCACCTCAGTGCATAGCTCCATTCATTCTCTCTTTTATGTGCATATAAAAGAAATCTAAAACAAACCAGCGACTTTCAGGTTCAAGAGTGCTCTGACTTCTAAAGGCTTCTGATCAAAGGGTGCAATGGCTTGTTCAGCTCACTTGTCAGTATTACTGAGTGGTGCCATTTTAGATGTGATTCATTACCCTCCATTCGTCCAGTATTTTTCCTTTCTGGTTAAAATGCATTGGAGATTACGAGATGTTACATTAGCTGCTCTTGTTCAGTATGTGGTGATATTATTTCCTTATTCCATTTTCACCATACGAAAAATGCGTTATCTTCCACCTCACTAATGCGTCAGCTGCCACATTATTTCAAAGTTTTGTTTTGTTAAAGGAGGAAAGATAAATTGATCTAATGATGCTTCTTTCTCTGCACAGCCTCAGTACTGAAGATTGGCATATCTCCCTAATACCTCCACATAGTGTATTTCCTTATTTTTATGCCTTTGCATTGCCTTTACACACTTGCTTCTATAGCTTCTAGAAAGGAAGTTATATTCCCTCAAGTGGGAAGCAGGATCCAGCTGTCCATTACTGAGTGCAGTAACGTGGCCTCTTCAGACGCTGCATTTTATTTGGAGGCTTTTTTACTCTCTGAGCTCTCATGACTGACACAGATCATAAACCATACCACCATCCACCCCACCCCTCGACCTTCAGACTTAACACAGGACATAGGGCGCCGCATCGGCTGCTGGCTTTCACTGATCCACTTGACTCTCCAAGCCCTTCAAAAATCTGAACATTCATCACCGAGCCACTCAGCACTAAGGCTAATATAGCTGGAGATCAGTTCAGCTCTCCTTATTTAAGATCCATTGGTTCCTGGCCTGATGTCGTGATATCTAATGGATTCAACTTTATTGACCTCTCTGTGAATATACAGTAGCAGAGTATATAGCCTGTCTATTTCTGAACATAGATATTCATCATTCAGGAGCTTGCTAGCTGTGTTTTACTGACCCTCTCGTACTCCGGAGGGCATGGATGTGCTTCTGCCATTAGCAGTCTCTAATAATAATGGGTGGCAGTGGTGGTGATGGTGATGGTGGTGTGGTTATATTGATTATATTTAAAGTAAAGTAGGATAGTCTTTTTTCAGTCTGTGGCCGTTTACTGTTGTAAGGAGATAAACTGAAGTTGTGTGTCAAGTGTGAGATGACTCTGATCTTTTACATGGTAGATGCATGTATCAGGCACAAACTAGTGAAGGACCCACAAAGCAGATGTCAGGAAATAAAGAGTTCAAGGGTTTAATCGGAAACAGGTCGGTACACAGATGATCAGTCCAAACAGGCAAAGGTATCAAAATCAGCAGGCAAAAAAGTAATGGCAAAAGCAAAGGTCGACACACACTTGGAAACTCAATACAAAATGCTGGAACTCTCACAAAGATAAAGAAAATCTAGCACAGAAGGAGGGGAAGACACAGACTAAATACACTAGGAGAGGGAGGACAACGAGACACAGGTGCAACACATTAGGGCGAGGCAGACAATCACACAGGTGGGAAACTTGACAGGAAGTTGATCTGAAATGAGAGGTAAGTGACCATCGTGATCTATTGTGGCAGGACAGATGTGACAGCATGTGCAGATTTCTAATCCATTATACAGAGAGGAATAATCTTAACGCCAGAAGGCTAGTCATTATCTACCTGTCTACTGTCTTATGGCACCTACAGACAGCAATCTTGCAAGTACAATTTTGCAAGTCACACTGTATGACATGGGACTAATAAACTTGTGAACGACATCAAAGTAGACTGTACAATGATCACAACTACTGATTCATATACTACTATGCAAGTCAATGTACAAGAAAACGTCATCAGTGTATGTCATCCAACTGTGTAGTGTTATACTTTACTGGTAAATGGTGAAGCTAAGCAAGAATCGAGCCCTTGCAATAGTTGTATTTATGTATTAAAAAAAATTATACAGAAGATTTGTTTCGCTCATTTTATCTGATATCTTTGAATCTCTCTCATAGTGAGATTTGGTCGTGACACAGTTTTGGAGCCACGACCAAAGATATCGCCATGTTTCTTTCAAGTTTTCACGTCATCTTTTGGGGATAGCCCAAAATTAGCTCACGGGTTTAGCTGTTCTGTGTGTGCTCTTTTCTAGCCTCAGGTGTCACATTGACTTCAAAACAGAAGCTGACGCTGAGGGAAGGCTATGGAGTACGATGTTGATCCCATTCTGATTTTCCATATGAAACAAGTTTACCCGTCAACTGTTCCTCCTTTCCGAGCTCGTTTGTTCCCAGAGGACATAGCAAGGTGGAAAATAAAGCAAAAAAAATATGATGGAGGAGTGAGATGAAAAGGCCAGTTGTGACAAGCAAAGGAGGGGAAGTAGACAGCAATTTGGGGGAGAAGACAAACCCAATAATTGAAAGCAAAGCATGGGTGTTTGTCAGTGTTTGTCATTCAGCGGCGTGAAAAAGCATCCTGACACCCGTTTATCACTGTATATTTAGGAATCAGAATCGTTGGGAGGAAATCACAAATTTAAATGCATTAGCATCTTCCCTGCTGTGCAAATATCAAAGCTCAATGAGGCTTTATTTCCTTCTCCTCTTAAGTAAACGCCATTGAATTGTTTAAATGTGGAGAACATTGCAATCGAAAAACAAAAGGTGCTCTCAAGAGTGGATTAGCTTATTGTCAGTATCATAGCCGGCATGTAGACCCACAGGTGCATATGCAACTCCTTTTTTTCTGTCTCTCACACACACAGACACACACATACTGAGACACATGCGAGCAGGCTGGTGTTTTTTTTATGACTCTTTC
Source organism: Scomber scombrus (assembly GCF_963691925.1). Taxonomy (NCBI): domain Eukaryota; kingdom Metazoa; phylum Chordata; class Actinopteri; order Scombriformes; family Scombridae; genus Scomber; species Scomber scombrus. Next base: position 24,451,018 of record NC_084975.1, read on the forward strand.
TCTCTCTCTGGGCATCTACTGATACCCATTAATCATGAGCTCTCTTGTATTGTCAGCTCAGCCTCCCCCTCCCCTCTCCTCTACTTCTACCCCCCCCCTTCACTTTCAGCCTGTCACTTAACAAGCTGTGACACCATGACAGTGATGTGTGTGCAGCTGAGTGATGCCTGGCTGCAGCCCCTTATTGGAAAGGTATTGAAATGCTCCGCCGCGAAAGGGGCAGTGATGAGATTGTATTTCTCAGCTCCTTATGACAGAATGTAAAAATGGCAGCCCTTCCCGGATATTCAATTCAATTTGGGAGGTAGAAGACCCAGTTTTGTTTGGGTTGCCCCTTTCGACAAGATGATTTACTGTGGCGTACAAGCAGCTCCGGTGGTTATTTTACACATGATGAAGAAAATGTATCCATAAATGCAAAAATAAAAAGCATCACTCATGTTCTTCTCTTTCTTTCTTTCTTCTTCCCTGTATATGTGTTTGTTTTCACAGGCTCAGTGTCCCTCAGTGTGTTCTTGGTCTCCCTAGCAGTGACAGTGTGTGCTGTTTGGCTGGTGGCTCTTTGTGGCGTCTGTGGTTGGTGTCAACGCAAGCTGGTGAGTTTATACACACACACACACACACACACACACACACACACACATACACACACACACACACACACACACACACACACACACACACACACACACACACACACACACACACACACACACACACACACACACACACACACACACACACACACACATAAGCATCACTCATAGATATACTGTAGCTTCCAGTCACATTCGTTGCCATCTTAACATGCTTTGATAATCAGGGAGCCTTAATAAACACTGTCTGCTGTGAATTTACTAGAAGAAAAAAAAACCCACTTCAGTGCATTGGAAAAAGAACACTGCGTGCAAATATTATGAAAATCTGTGCAAATATTATGTGCAGTCTCTTTGAACTGAGGATCATTTCTTAAAAGTCAGTAATGAATGAAGACTTGTAGAGGAGTGATTGCCTCTGTTTCATCAGTTTGCAAAGACCACAACAGCTTCAACAGTCCAGTCTCGTACTTATTCATCTCTCAGACAGAAGCAGCTACAACATTAGTGAACCGTGCTGATACAGCGTCAGTACCAGTCTGCGCATCGAGGAGAAACTGAACACAGATCAAGCAGACTGACCTCTGATAGAGGGCATGTCATTGTGATTATGTGGTATGAAATGTGATTGATTAAAGGGAGGCAACCACTCATTAGGCAGACAGAGCTGTACGACTGAGTGCCACTTCACTTGACTGATTTTTTTAAGATTTGCATGCATTTAAAGTTAATTGATTTCTGATTCAAGCCTGTGCTTGTACAACCCAGGAACACAGGTCACCTATTTCAAGTTTAGTGTTGGCTCCAACTCTAACATGTCTCCGCTCACCTTTGCACTGCTGTGAAACTTACTGGTCCGCAGATGGCAGGAATTGTCATTACCTCAGGCTCCGCACACCACTCACTACATAATGTCTCCAAGCATTTCTAGAATCACCATCAAGGTGAATGTACCTGGATTACTTGTGGATGCTGTTACGACATATATGAACCTAAAGGGCAATGGTCTGTGCTGAAATGGGATGGTGGTACCGCACCGTCTCCCTATTGTTTGCTTCACAGACACATCATGTTATATTTGATATTCCACTTTAAAGTAAATGGAGCAGTGAATGACTCCTAGTTTCCTGCTGAGGATAGAGGTAGTTCTGTTGCCAGCACTTTGGAAACTCCCCGAGGTCCTCTCCTGAGCATTGCTGTAAATGGATCTTATTTAAATCCTGTGACAGGACCGTGCAGCAGCCACAGAGCAGCGGCTGTCAGGTATAGAGTGACAATCTATTGGCCTTAAGACCCTTTGAAGGCCACTACCAAACACATCCTTACACACAAGATAATGCTGTTTGTGCATGTCTTATTTTTCCTCTCCCTATCAGTGGATCTTACCCTGGCTACTTCAGAGTGTGTGTGAGGTGGTGGGGGGTAACGTCGAGCACTAGTAAGATGTTAATTAAGTTCTTTGCAGCCTTTAGATCACTTACTAAATGTCAGCATGCCCCTTACATGTACAAAATAATGAAGTGTGACTGAGATAAAATGCTAGTTATTATGTGTGATAATAAACATTTTATTGAAGACGCACTTTGCTTAAGCAAAGTGTAAATACTGCTGGTCATATTTATATCATCATCCTTTAGGGTGTGTTATTTTCTATATGTGACTAACAGCCATGACAGCTCTGCAGCTATACGATCTGTTCTTCTAAAATAAAAAAAAAGTTGTCTGCTTCCAGTCACTCAGTTCCCTTGATCTCTTTATCTCTGTTCTCTTCCATGGAAGCACTATATTCCCTGAACACATGATTAGAATTTATATACAGTATAATTTACATAAACGTGGCTCCTTTCAACTCCTATTATAGATGCATACTGTATATTCATGCAGGCTTATTTTCTATGCACACATTTTTTTTTCTCATTAAGTAAAACGTGCTCCAGTAGATGTCATGCTCTGTTTACATAAAGCTACCACAGTCCAGTCCATGTCTCAAACCTTGATGTTTGATATTTCCGAGTGTACTCTTTGACAGTGTCAGCTTTCATAAGAACAAATGTTTGCCTGCAGCTTCACGTGTCAGTTGCGAGTGGGCCCATGCCAGTTTTGGTTATGATTCATAGGTTAATAGACAAGACATTTTGGGAGAGTGTTGCTTTCGGTGTTTTAGCTTTGGCAACCAGTGCGATGGGTATTATTTTAAAAGTCCTCATGTGCAGTCATCCTGAAGCCTCCCTCCTGCTTGGCTTTATGTTATCTAAGCCCCCTGGAATAACTGCGCATTGAATGCTATCGTCTCCTTCTGCTGCCTGCTTTGCTGTTTATAGATGCATTGGTATAGAATATTTAGAATATATGTAAAGCCAGTGTCATTTTTATATTTATATTATTTTATTGCATGTTTGTCAGCAAAATTTTCTGTATTTAGCATTTTTTACTTGATTGATTTCAATTGTTTCCCTCTCTGTCTTTATAATGATTTTAATAGCTGAAGCCACCCTGTAATTACGGATAAAGGTGGCAACAACAACAACAACCACAACAAAAATAATCAGATTAGTCACATGGTTATTAAGCTCCTGTGTTGTGGGGCTGAGGGTTGTCAGCTGGGGCTCATGTTGTAGGTGTTGGGTGGGATTTTCTGATATCAGAGGTGGTGCCGCTAACATCTGTTTGAGCAGCAGTGGCTGCTTGGCATTCAGAAAGCCCTCTGCCTGCTCCTGTGAGCCCTGTGCTGTTTGATCCGTGACATAGTTGTGAGTGGAGTTGAGATTGGACCTGACCAGATTCACAGCCTGATTCAGTCCCTGTTGGACTTGTATCAACAACCTTCAGTATTTTGATTGCGTTAAATGGGAGATAGGAGTCCACAGTTGTTAGGAAGATGATAGTAATTATGCCAATCAGTGTAGAGAGAAGATGTGAAAATCAATAATTATAGAATTTCAAAGGGAAATTGTCACTATGATTGGGAATATTATAATAACAGCACATGATTTGCATCTATGTAAAGCCTTTAAGTGTCACATTTAAGTGACAGATAATGTTATTCCTATTTGATTGCGTGCTTCTTGATGTGAGTGAATGCTTCAGACGAAGACAGGTAAAAAATAAAAAAATGTTTTGACAGATGCTAAAAACAAATGATCACTTGATGATTTAGCAGCGGACGACCATTTTAATAGTCACTCCTCTCTAATTATGGTGTGATGTGGGTAATATTGAGCGAGCATGTAGACTCTTGCTGCCTGCTAATTCATAGCAAACAAACACAGCTGGGTGTTGGAAGGCAGTGCACTGCCAACTGAGACAGGCAGAGTGGTAGTTTCACTCCTCATGTCTGGATTCTTCAAGAAAACCCTCAGCGACACCCTGGGCAGTGCAACAGTGAGTCTTTTTCTCACTCAGCTGCATTGCTAGACTTAAATAATGTCATTCACAACAGGCTCTGTTGGGGGTTTGATTGCTTAAACGTGTTAGTGAATTTTTTGGGGGGTTTCTTCTAAGTTGAGGCTTGCATAATTGGTTCATCATATCGGTTGGAGCTATTTTGAGCTCGTGGCTCAGAGCCAGACGGCATTGAATACTGTAATGGTGAAAAGTCTTTGTCGTGTGACGAAAAGGCAGCAGGTTTAAATTAGACTTAAATGTTTTCAAGGGTATTTGAGTAGTGGATGAGGGGGAAATTACTCACTCTTTCATTGGTTTGCTTTTTAACCATCATTTGGGGTATTGAGCTGATTGTCTTTATTGTTTCTTGCCTCACGCCCCTAAGAACTGGCGAGCTTTGTTATGTTCATCACATAACGGATCCCTGCAGCATCTACTACATCTCCTTTGAAAATAGAAGTGTTTATTATCCACTCATGTGACTGAGCTGGAGGAAAGGTGTGGAGGTGATGGTTTTGAAGCAATTTGTACATCTTTGTGTGTGTGTGTGTGTGTGTGTGATTGTGTGTGTGCAGACTGTGTGTGGGTCTCAGTGCCCATTGCAGTGTTCCAGTCCATCCTTATTTTCACATCCAGTCCACTTGGGACTTCCTGTCACTCATTGTTTCTCTCAGTTCACTTTTCACACCTGTCTCTCCCTCCTGTCTCTTTGTCTCACTTGCCATCCTGTACGTTCCTTGTTTTTTTTCCTCCTTCTCATTGCCTCTTCTTTTCTTTCTCCTAAATCTAATTCTATTTTTAGCTCTCAACCCTCTTTCTGTGTTGGACTCTCACTCGTCCACTGTGTGTCCTCCCACCTTCCTGAAAATTTTACGATACCATTGAATGATGCATGAGTTTCCTTTGATAGCATATCCTAGCCCGACAGAAATTCAGACAGTTTTGCTTCCCTCGAAATTGCCATGCAGGAGTATTTGTTGTTGTATGGTCATGTACAGTGATCTTTTGTATCAGAGTCTACCCTTTAGGCATGCAGATCCTTGTAGCATCGATGTAATGATTTTCAAAATGGTGTATGAAATTATTAGAAGTCATTTCATGTGTTCAGCCAGCATGTCAGTCTGTGATAACAATTATCAAAATGCCGAAAGATAGACTCTTAAAAGATAGTAAAACATCATGAATGATCTGTAATGCAGGCTGGGAGCATACTGTGATATTTTCAGTGTGTAGACTTCGATGTCTGTGATGGCTTATAAAGAGAGTGTTTATCTAGAAGACAGTGTGTAAATTACACACTCAGCTCTTGTATGCGTCTGTTAAAACCAGTCGTTGCTGTCAGATCTGTGTTTATGCATTTGTTGACTTTTCTGTTTCAGGTTACTGCTGATTATACAGTAGATGAGCAGCTTTGTTTCCTTGTGTGTGTGATGGATATCGTTTTTGCTCGGTTGTGCTATTGTGGGCTTTATCATTTTTGCACAGCAGTGCTATTGTCAACTCTGGCTTTGTAACAGGTCCAACAATGTCCAACGCCACAATATCAAAGGTGCGGACTGGAGTTTGAAGTGATATCTGAGTAATCGGGACCTTGTGGAGTCTACAACACTTTGCCTGATATTCTGATGCTAAATATATACGATGTGGAGCAATTTGCATTTCCATACGTTCCTGCTATTTACAAACTTTGCATGCATCATAAATAGATCTGACTCAGTTCAGAAACTCATACATAACCACTGGCTGATTTCCTTGCTGCATTTTTCCCCGTGTTTAGAGTTTGGCTCCATAAGTTTGCGATTACAATATGAATATGAGTAGTTGTGTATTCTGGGCATATACTGACCTGAAGACTACTGACTCAAAGACCACAATCTGCTCTGATTAGTCAGGTGGTCAGAAAGCTTTTGCAGGCACATATGGGAGAACTCCTGCTGCTACAAGTTAATGATAGTTGTTCATGGTGCTCACTGATCAGATTAAGACTTCTAAACACTTCTAAAACAGAAAACCAAACCTTCACTTTCAAGAACCGATCCAACTGAACCTGACTGGTAATGTACTGAGGCTATAATTTTGTAATTTCTTCCTCAAAGATGAAATGATGTGTCTGCTTTCCTCACAAATATAGAATAACTAATCTGGCAATGGCAATAAGACATACTGTATATTAGGCCAACAATATGGCACAAACACTGCAGTTTACTAGTCAATAAGATTTGTCTCTTGGCAACAACATTACATACATTGCAGCCGAGTAACAGCATGTGAACGTCACATTATACCATCAAATGTTGTTAATTATTTGTTGTTGTTACTGTTGTTCATCATTACTGAGGAATTTAAGGGTTAGGTTTGGTTAGATTTGTTTAGGTCTGGTGTTGTGCTCTTTGGAGGATGATACAGCTGTGAAGAATCAGTCATAAGTTGTTTTGCTTGTTGTATAATTCTTTTCTGTGTGTCTTTTTTTGTTTGTTTGATTATGTAATGTTATTCTTCCTGACTTCTAGACTTCCTTGTCTTGAATGTCTGCCATCTTACTCTCTCCCCCCCCCACCCCCCCTGTGTGTCGTGTTTTTATCCTTAATGATTTAATTGTATGTGAGGACTGGGTTAGTAGGCAAGATTAAGAATGGGGCTTATCTTCCTGCATAATTTACAAACTACATTTATGAAAGATTCTAACAGAAAAATGGCAAAAAGCATGAATGAGGTTGCAGAATAAGAATGAGAAGTCAATTTACAGAAATAACAAACTGCTTAATGGATACTGTTATCAATGGCAGTGGGCAGATCTGGTATTGGATACTATTATTTTAATAAATAACTATTCAGTAAATGCATATAGGTAAGAAAACCAGTGTTTAAGTAAAGCTTAATATGCCTCACACATAAAAGAATGAGCCCAATCTCTTCCACACAGTGATACATACAGCATATTAATTAAACATTGATACTCTGTATCAACCAATACCAAAAGCCCAGGTATCGGTATAAGGACTGAAAAAGTCTGATTGGTGCATCCCTAAGCAGAAACTATGTGTCACTTGCCACTGATTAGTTAGTGCAAGAGTAACAGGAGTAATTGTCAGGCTGAAAAAAAAAAAGGTGAAGTGAAACAAAATGACAATTCAGTCTGTTTATCAGGCTATCATTAGCTTGTTTGGCTAATGCGATGCTATGCCCTGTCTCTCCTCTCAGTAGACATTACATATGTACAACACACGACACACATGAATGCTGATGAATAACATGGTCAGAGAGAAAAAAGAGGCAGAGAGGGGGGAAACAACTAAATTTAATTAAGTTTTTAAATTAGTCTTTATTTAATCAAGCAGTCTCATTGAGATTGAGATCTCTTTTCCAAGAGAGGTCTGACAACAAGAAACATTCATAAGACAAGAATCATCAGACAGAAACAACACAACTGCACAATAATCAAGGAATTAATAAAAACAGAATCATGAAAAACATCAGATAATGAAGGCTTTAAATCTCAAAGAGGAATGAAAGACTCATGTTTGGGGACAGTTTGCAGTTCATTTCATTGAAAAAGGTGCCTGAAACCAGTTCAAACATAAAAGATATCTAAGGTTAAGTATTGGCTGGATTGTGTGCTGTAGTTATTAGATTTAAATGAGAGAAGAGACTGGTTGAAAGCTTCAAAAGTAGAGCTTTGTAGATGAATAACATGAGATGTTTTTTCTCCTGGTTTGTAAGGAAGTCCATCTCACCTTGTGATACAGAGAGCAAAGATGAGTAAGAAATGTGTCACTTGTGATGAAGTGTAATATTCTGCGATACATGGGGTTTAACTGCAGATGTGCTGATGGGACTGCATGACAATACAAATTATATCCATAGTCAAGGACAGACGTGAAGGTTGACCACGCAATAGTTTTATGGTTGAAGGAAGACAGACATCCTTTGATTCTGTGTGAGAAGCCGAGATTGATTTTTTAATTTTTAATCAAATGTTGAATATGAGTTTTGAATGATAATCTGAAGTATTTTGTATGACTCAGCAAGAGTAATATGGGTGCCATTTCAAGTTTTTAATGGCAGGATAGTCAGAGTCACTGGTGGAAGTGGAGAATACCACGCACTTGGTCTTTTCTGCATTTTAAAACCAGTCTGTGATTAAGGAGTGTTAATTAGAAAGCATCAAAGGCTGACTGAAGATGAGTCAGGGCCTGGGCGGAGGTGAAGCCCGGGGCATATAAAATGGCAATAAATGACATTCGAAAATACAAAGCTTTATATGACAAAACACCCAGAGACCCAATGCGTTGCCGCTGAGGTCTGATGAGGCTTGTCATGAAAGCTTCTGACAGCAGTAAAGTGGAAGCAGGGATGTTTCCTCGTCCATACATAACCATAGAGCTCCAGTCTGGAGATCCAAACCCACCACAGGAAATTGCCCTCCAGCCAATTTAAGATCCAATCGTACAAGCCAAGACACAGCGGCAGCTCAGTGTGTTTTCCTCCCACTCATTTTCTGGGATGGAGAATCCTCTCCTATCCTCGATGTGTATCAGAGCATCACTTTCAGGGAAGCATGCGTGGTATTTTGGGGAGGGGGCGACAGGGGGTGAGGGAGTAGTGAAGCTTTAGACTGATCCCCTCCCTGTCTCACTTGTATCAATGTGTCAATAGAGATTACCTGCATTGTGACACATGTGAAACACCTTTAACAGTAATGAGCTTTTCCAGTAGAATGTGCCCAGCAGACCTCTTTTTCCCGAAGCCTTTAAATTGCCATTATTTCCATGGTTACAGCAGGTCATGCTCTAGCTATTTGAAATCAGGCTGGTGCAGGACTTTCTAGAGGCTTCTCTCCTGTACCCAACGGATTACCTTAAAGAGGCAATTGCCATGTAAATTTCAGGGTGGTGCGAATGATAATCATAGACAGAAATGGCTCTCCACAGCAGATTTGATTTGACTTTGATGAGTGTAATCAGGAAACCATCAGGTAAAGGACTGATGGCACAGTGTTCCTGAGATAATGGGAGAGGCATTTACACTTGAAATTAGTATAGCAGAAACACAGCTTCAAAAAGGACAAAATCCAAGCTAACCTTTTGTTCCTGTGCTTTTTTCTCTGCCGTCCCCTCCCTCCGCTTGGCTCAAGGGGAAGAGGAATAAGCCAGGAGTGGAGGCAGCAGACACTCCAGACTCGGCACGAGGGCGAGGGGAGAAGAAAGCCATCAAGTAAGTGCCTGGTAACTGGTTGGGGTAGTATAATCTGATGATAATGAACTCAATTTGGTTCAGCTTTGAGTCCCTCGATCACATCGTACACTAGACAAACAAGGCAGAAAATGAGGACGGTTGTTTATCTCGAGGAGTACAATCTCCAACAAGAGTATGTTCGAGCAGACATTAAATGAAAGGTTAGTGATTTAATCAGTATAGATTAAATCTGCATTATCTTACCTGTGAAGCTTTTTGGATGGACGAGTCTGCCCCTGCACTTATCTTACGGGTCGTCTCTTTTAAGTGCAGGCCTTTAGCCACGCCTCTGTAATGCTTAAAATGGTTTAGTTTAGGTAAACGGAGGAAGGAAGGAGGCTCATGTGCTCTTTAGAAAATGACTTTGATTTCTTGGTGAAATCGTTGGAGCATAAATGTTTGGGAGGATTTTGATCTAACATTTCTTACAGGACTCATCCTAAGATTAAGGTATTTTCTCTGCTTGATGAAACAAGGCAATAGGTCAGTACCAGAAAATGTCAGCTTCGTAAGGCTAAGTAGAATACTTTATTCCACAGAATGCCTTTTATTAACTGTTACGACCCCTTTTTAACCAGCTCATCACCACTTCTCTTCTATAGCCTGCCGTTGTCTCAGCTATTTCTCAATGTTTGTGTTTAATTTTAAGGATTTTTTGTGTTTCTTGTACGGACAGTTGAAGCACTAAAGATGAGCTATGTGAATGTATTCTGACTTGGATCTCTCTGTCTCTTAATTTTTTGCATTTTTCTTTCTTATACCGGCTCCAGCAGCATTGGTGTGCTCTGTTGGTCATTTCAGCTTATGACTCTTCTCTTGTTGCATTGCCTTCCTCTTCCTGCTCTGTCCTCTTGTGCTACAGCTCTGACCGCTGCCGTGTGACTTGTATGACATCAGTGATTCTGCTCACCTTTTCCTCCTCTACTTTTTGACTGTCTGCAATTTATCTTTCTGCCTTGTGTCTCGTGCGTTCATGCGTTCCTAACCTGCTCATGGCGAGGATTGGGGGCCAGACTCCTGTGAATGTTTACTCAAATGTGTTTCATCAGTGGTGCCGTGCTAGATGAACAGAATGTAATCACATGCTGTATGTATTCATCAGATTATGACTTTCTCTTTTCTTGCTGCCTATCTCCTTATCTATCTCTCTTTGTCTTTGCTACAGCACATTGCTTTACTAAGAGCTTTTGTGAATGCCTTTTCCCCCCTCAGGCTGCCCTGTTTTTATTTTTAAACCGAGCCTCTATGGTGATTTGTCAACTTCAGGTAGAAAAACAGACATTAATCTGGGTCTGTTTTACTTGAAACTCCCATTCAGTGCAGCTGTAAGACCGACCCTCTTCCTCAAACCGAGCCCTCGCCATCGTCTCCGAAATGAAATGAGGAAAGCGCAGCAACTGTTGCGAATGGTTGGTTGGTGCTGAGGCTGTCCGTAGTTGTGTTGCTCTGACCTGTTTCTCTCTTTGGCCGCAGTGATCTAGACAGAGACTTTTGGAATAACAATGACAGCAGCACAGTGCAGCAGAGGTGGAGCTCCTATCCGCCCAAGGAGTTCGTACTAAACATTTCTCCCTATGCCCCATATGGAGATCCTCGCCTCACACTCAAGTGAGTCTTGGTCCAAGACTGGTAAGAGACTTCCCCCTGAGCAGGGCTGTAACGAGGCAGGGGCACCGCCACTCTTCCCTTCCCCTTCCCCTCCTTTTCCTTTCCTCCCCCTTTCTTCCTTTCCTTTCCTTTCCTTTCCTTTCCTTTCCTTTCCTTTCCTTTCCTTTCCTTTCCTTTCCTTTCCTTTCCTTCCCTTCCCTTCAGAGTCACCACCTCTCATCAAATTGAAGGATTAGATGTGGATGTTAAAGTGCCTGACAGCTTATTAAATCCACCTAGTTTCATTATCTCAATTATTATTTTTTACTCTCAAAGACACATTTTCTCATGAGTAACTGGGGATATTTAGCCGAAGGCTCTTTAAAAAAAAATCTATTCTATAAATGTCATAGTATCTCAAAATATTCACAAACTGCACATTTCTGGACTTGGTAATAACGGCAACAATAACAACCCAACCAATGTTAGCACACTGGAGGGCAAAAACGGTTACTAATGATTACTCATAATCTGCTCTGGAAATGTGAGTGTTGAAAATGTCATACACGCACATTACAGCATCTCGGCTGCAGCCATTCGACTATTACTGCAGCGGTGGAGCAGCGCAGCCCTGTAACTCCCCCGGGCTCATTTCTGCTGCTACTCCTCACGTCCTGTCACCTTTTAATGAACACAGGGGCACATGTTCAGATGCCCCCCTACTCCCTACAGCCCTGCCAGACCCACTAACTCCTGACCTCTAACCTCTCACCTCTTTCCCATGGAGTGTAACCATGGAGACGGACAACCCTCGTAGCCTTCATCTCCAAAAAGACGTGTGTACACTTTAACCCACCTTCTCTGTAATCTGTGAATCTCCCTGTCCTTTACTTTTGTGAACTGAACTGACGGCTGTTGTTGTTGTTGTTGTTGTTGTTGTTGTTGTGGTTGTTGTTGTGGTTGTTGTTGTGGAGGGTTGACCGTTAAACCAGGTTCCAGTGTGGTGCGAGTGTTTACCTGTGGTTCACATCCATCTGTGGCTTCTCCCTGATCCTCATCAACCTTTTTTATCTAACATGTACCGCACTAACATTGTACCACTTGAACTGCGTCCACTGTCTATCACATTGGGAGATAAGGTAGCCATTTTACTAGATGCAATAAAAGCAATTTTTTCACTCATTAGGCACTTGAATCCAATAAAGCGTTGGCAAGGTCATACCTATCTCCCTCCGGGCATTGAGAAAGCTCTAAGCTTAGACATCCTGCTACCAGGCATCTGTCTGATAAACTGTCTAATAACTGGTCATCTTTAATAGACCTAGCCGTTGAGGACTGTGTGTTAAATTGCCTGGAGAAAGGGGGCAGTAGTGTGCTTATGAACGTGGTGGATATATGGATTACTGTCTGAAAGCTCTGCCTGAAGATGATGGCTGCTGATCTCGGCAAAGCCAGCTTTAGACCCTAGTGCTTCTGTCTTGAGAAGTTCATTTTTTTTTTAAAAACCCTCAAGGATGTCATTTATTGTCCATGCTGCTGTTTTTCAATAGCTCCTGTCTCCAGTTTTTCTTCTGTCCAACGGTAGAAAATAAATGAACTTTTCACTGCAGTAATGTTAACACAGTTTTCTCTGGTAGTGTTTATGAGCCAGTACAAACAATGTTGGCATCAGATTAAAATAAGAAATCATTATGAAGATATTTTTAACCAGGAGAGACAGGGGATGACCTCCTGACTTGAACCACTAATAAGCTTCAAAAGCCAACACATAGCTGCGAAATCATTTCCTGTTTGAGATTCTCTTGAGATCAGCAGCTTTCAATTTCTCTAATGACACTGGGCCTCATTTATCAAACAGGTTACCCACCCCGCACGATTAATCTCAGTGTTTAAGGATTTATTGGATATAAGGTTCAATACTATCATTTTTCAGTATTGAACTATTTATATATTTAATTTCAGCAACAGTCTGGGAAGAACTGCTGTAGTGAATTGATATAAACTATTTTTCAAATGTGTGCTTTGAAACTGGTGAATTATATTTACTTTATTCTTAGATGAGAAACTGTCAGTGATGATGTGTTTTGTAAATCACCTTTACTTTCAGTGCAGTTCAGCACGGTCACAGGAGGGATATCTGAATGCTGTAAATTCCTGTAAATACTCCTGGTTATTTATGACCCAGTTTATTTATATGTTGTTACTTTAATAAAGAGTAAAGACGTTCACCTTGTGCCTGGCTCGATAAATGAGGCCCGTGTCTCCTGTGTTGACCGTTGCTCCAGCGGTGTCATCCGTGCTGTTGTTGTGATTGATGACTTATCCACGTGCACTGTCAGGTCAATTGGTCAGAATTAAATGTGAAAGGTGACCTTCGAAGGGAGATGACGATGCGAGTGTAACACCCTCTGATCTCAAGCTTACACACCAGGCAACAATGCCTCCTGTGTCTCATATTTTGTGCCTCCTGGAGCAGGAACACCATGCATATTAATGAAATGTAGTCATGTCACCAGAGGGCACTACTGTGCTTTATTTTTGATCACTGCTTTCAGAGTAGACATGACATTAAAAATATATAAACCTAAAACCAGTCTTGAGAGGAAATTTTAGGTGACAACTGCTCTCACGTTGTAACACTTAAATTAATGTCTGTACCTGGCACCTTGTTTGGAGGTTGATATGATTAGATTGGCCTTATGAGCCTTTCTACTGTGTGGTACAGGTATTTCAGTGCTTCCTGTTTACTGTTATTGATGCTAAGTGGTGATCAAATGGCAAGTAGATCTTCATAAAATGAATTATCACAATAAAACATCTAAAAATAGAAAGTAATCAATGTCTTACAGGAAAAGATGCACTTATATTTAACTAAATGTTACTTTGGATGACTTCCCAAATGACTTGAGTATTTGCTCACGAGGCACTTCAGTGAAAGCCATCCATCCATTGCCCTAAGTTGCAACCATTGAATTGCCTTGTATAGTAGCACATCTCAAGCCCCCAGATGCCTAAATGGATGAAAGAATGAGAAGTAAATGACCAGCATCCACACACTGTTGCTGCTAGTGAATGCTGACAGCTGTAGTATTGCTCCTTCAGGCCCCAAGGAGTGACTTCTCTGGTTTTCCAACCTCCACAGGCTCCCTGTAAATTCTTCTACTCCTCCTCCTCCTCTTCCCTCACTCTTTTCTCTCCCATCCCTCTCTCTTTCTACACACTGGACTCCAGACCTTTTCATCTACCTGCCTCTCACTTGGCCTGGAAAACTAGACATACCCCTTCACACACTCTACTGATCTGTCTCACCTCCTTGGCCATGTGGTTGCTCAATCTATTTTCCTGTTTGTGTGTGTGCGTTTTATCTGTCTCTCTCACACTCTCTGGTCTTTTTCTCCTCTGCCTGTCCTTACTCTCCCTCTCTGCGCCCTCTGTCTGCTGCGGTACCTCCCCACTCTGTCTCTATCTCTTAGTGGGGCAGTGTCAGGGGGTCAGAAAGGGGCAGCAACTGGGCATGGGGATGATGGGGGGGGTCCTTATCGCAGTGACAGCGTGAAGAGCATGGTGACAGAGGGAGTGAAAACCGGGAAGTGGCAGACCGTCCAGGGCCACATGCAGTCCGGAGGATTGAGACCCAGCAAGTGAGTTCAGAACTGGGCAGATAAAAGCAAGCATTGTGCAGCAGAATAAAATGTCAGTACTGGGCAAACATATATTCTTACATGTTTTTACCTCAGCAGCAGCTATGATTATGATGATGTATGAATCAGTTCTGAATAGAAACAGGAAGGTAGGTGAAGTTCAGCAGGAAGGAAAAAGCAGCTCAGGTGTCAAGGTGAGCGTGTGGGCACAGATCAAGGTGTGAGCTCTGGGGAAATGTGAACTCTCGTCATCACGAGAAGATAACAATAGCTGCCTGAGCTGTATCACACTGACTCAAACCTTCATTTGACACAGCCGGCCCACCTGCACAGTAGAGCCTACTGTATGAATCTGCACACAAGAATATGATTTATTTATCTGAAGGGCTGCATTGCCTGCAAATGTTCTTTCAAAACTCCGACAAAGAAATAGTCTCATTTTCACACACTGACTGAAGTAATGCGTCACGCTCTCCCGGCCTTCCTTTTAATTAGGATTTCAGCTGAAATGTGAACTGCATGTTTGTCTCGGACTGCATGCATCCCGTTGCTGTGACGTATGACATGATTTAGGGTCTATATTCAGCGCGTTGTAAATGAGGCAGTTAATTTTCAGTTCCTCGTGTTTTTTTTGGTGTTTTTTTTCGCACCTTCCTTTGGCACCTCGTGTCTATGATTTTCTTCCTCCACAACACATTTACGCTCATCACTTCCTCACTCCTCATTCCCCTCCTTCACTCCTCTTCTCATCTTTCTTTTTGCCCCCTGTCTATAATTGGATTCTATTTTCAGGCTGCTATAAGTGTCGGTGTCTCTTGTGTTTGTGTCTCGCACCCCATTTTCTGTCTCTCCTCCATCGTCACCCTCTGCTCTTATCGTTCCCATCGCTCTCTCCATCTTTCTGTAGCTGTGTAAAGCCACTCCTCTTATTCTCCTTTTTCTTTCTGCATTTGCCCGCAAAGTGTTTAGTTTCTGCAAAATCCTCAATTACCCTTTTCAACTTTTTTTGGGTGGCAGTTAAATATGATTGATGACACACTGAAAGCTTAATGCATAATTGCGTTAGGTGAAGTAATGCAAAACAGTAAACTGCACCTAACTGATGTGAATAGCTCTCTCATGACCTAATTCTGGTAGTCTGGGTTACACAGTGATGTGAGAGAGAAGAGGATATATTTAGTCAGTAGCAAAAACATAAAAGAGATGATACAAGATACTGTAGAGCTCACAAAACACAGAAATGATGCACAAGTGAGCAATAACACGTGTCACACTTTTATGTAGATGTGACTACTAAAACATTTTTTAAGAAAGGCATTGAGCCAATTAAACAGTATTTATAAAGGGGAGGAGTGGAAAATGAGAGGCTGACAGAGGGAGGGAGTCATACTGTAGGACTTGGTTGGCTGTTGGGATGTCTCTGGTGGTACAGCATGTATTTAAAAGACGAAAAAGACTTAGAGAGAAAGGAGGAGAGGCTATCAGAGATGGAAAAAGTTGACTGAGGAAGTAGAGGAAATGGGGATCTCTCATCAGACCAAAAAACCCTTATCAGGAAGGCCTGGAAGCTGCAAAGCCACGACCCACACGCCTCGACGCGGTCACGTGACACAGGGCCGCTCCACGCCTGTGCGGACGGTGCATATTCGGCCGCTGCCCACTCGAAGCGCACCCTCATGCAAACAGCACGCTCAGACCGCGCAGACACGCAAGGTGCACACACATCTGACGCAGACGCGCAGGGCGAGCTCACAGTCTGCGCACTGCTGCCCGACGCAGCCGTATGAGCAGTACACAGCACACAGCGATCACTCAGGCTGCACCTTCTACTGCTATTTCTGCTACTGCTGTTACTGCTGCTGCCTCACGTTGCTCTCTTTCTCTCTCCTCCTCCTCTTGTCTCCACCTTCCTACGCTCCTCCCTCGGCCTCCTTCTCCACTTTGTCCTCGAATACCACCCTTCCTCCTTCCTCCTCCTCCTCTTCCTCCTCCTCCTCTCCCTCACGATCATCAACTTCCTGTTTGGATGAACTTTCCTGTATCTATCCTGATGTCAACCTGACTTCTTCTGACGTGTCTCTTTACTGCCCTGTGCCACCTTGTGTCATCTCTGATGATTCTTTCCCTCTCCTCTACGTCTCATCTCCTGACCTCACCACTTCTGACCCGCTCACTTCCTCTTGCCACGGCTCCTCTTCTTCATCTGCTGTGTCCTCTTCTTCCTCTTCTGACTCCTTCTCCCCTCCCCATCATCCTGTCCTCTGCCGGCCGTGGCCTTCTTCGCGCTCTCTTTCCTCCCTGCTCCTCTGCCCTCCCAGCTTTGTTGATCCAGTCTTATCCTATGCATCCACTTTGGAGCACATCCCCGCTGGGCCGGCCCGGCCTCGGACGCTGCTGCGCCAGCAGAGTCTCCAGCAGCCCCTCATCCACCCACCAGGCCCTGGTCTCGGCCACCCCCCGACAACATCCCAAAGTTTGGGACAATTACACACTGCACCTGGACAGCCTGGGGGAGGCGGGGGTGCTGGGAAAGGAGAGGGAGGTGGCAGCAGTGGTGAGGGTGGGGGTGCAGGTTCACGAGGTGGTCCCCGGGGTGCACGGGGCAGCCCAGTTGGAGCAGGTGCCTCTCGCTATAGGGGAGGTGGAACAGGAGGGCGCTCACGTGCCAGTCCTGGCAGCTGGGATTACATGATGGACCAGATCCGGAATCGGGGCCTGGACGTCAAGTCCTTCCTGTGAGTCTCCACCCCTCTTCCTTTAAATGTTTGTGGAGTGTTTTGTAGAGTTGCCTGCTTAGGCCTCTGTTTCTATCTGTGTCTTATGTTATGCTCACACAGATCTTTAGTGCATTAGTTTAAGGTATCTCTCTGTTTTCATCTGTAATGCTTCATTTCCTAGAATCAAATTGTTTGTGATGTACAGTCCGTATGTTTGATTACTAACTAATCTGTCTTTACTTTTACCTTTGTGCAATGCTGTTTTGTGTCTCTTCTTTGAGAGGTTTTCTTTCAGTTTGTATCTCATATCCAGGGAAGGATATTACTTCTGTCAGAGGGTTTGTGTGCATACATACTGTATGTGTGTGTAATGTATGTGTGTTTATGGTTCACGGCTGTATGAGAACATTGTTTAGACTTTGTTTGCGTAATAACTTCTAGTTGCAAGTTAATATGTATAATGCAATGTTATATAGAGTTACAAAGGCAAATAAGTCCAAGTTAATGCTCATCATTCTAATGTACGATGATGAGGTTGATAGCAGATATGTCAAAATCTATAATATAAATGTTAATAGAGGTGGAGTTATAAATGTAAATAAGCTGTTGTCTTTTGGTGCGAAGCCTTGTGTAGGAGATGGATTAACATTTAATTTTATGTAGACACCGTAGATCACTCACTGATATTAACAAGAATAGATTATGTTTATTAGATTTTGTGCATCTGGTTACTTCATATATTTTATGATAATTTGAAATCTGAATTGAAACCGATCACCATGAGCAATGATAATTTTCAACATTTGTTCGTGTGGATGCACAGAGCTGTATCAGTGATGAGTTACAAAGCTCCTTACTGAGCAATCTGTTAAAAAAGTGCTTCCTTGCCTAAGTTTAAAATGAATGACATCACCTGCATGAAAAATGGCAGGGACGTTGCAGCATATTGTGGGTTTATTTCTATCCCATTCTGTGATAGATTGTTCAATGTTTACACTGTACGCTCTGCTAAACAGTAACATCTGTTTTGATGGCATTCAGCCTGTCTCCTGCAATTGTCTTTACAAGACAGATCCAGTGGTGCTGGTTCATAATATTCATAAAATGGTGGCATGAGAAGTCACAATATGTTTTATATTCACACCGTCCCACACAATTACATGTTGTTTCTGAGCTATACTTTGAAATGACCTGTTTAATATATATGTAATATCCTGTTTAGGAGACAAACAAGTAGGCCTAATCCATATTTCATGAGTGTTTGCTGCAAAAATGGCACCTCTGTTTCCAGTGTCGCTGTAACTTTTATGCCATTAGTAAATCTGTGTCTGCTGGTTTTGCTGCTGGCCTGCCGACATGTGTGTCAGCATGTGTACATCACACAGTCCACATGTCACTGTGCATCAGTATAAGGACAAGGGTTAAGCAGCTGTGTGTAGATTTGTGTTAACCCTGAAGCATTGATCTTGTGTCACCAGGACCATTACTTCTACGACATATTGTTACTTCAAGCCAGAAGAGGAGGGAGGCAGAATGGGGGAGGGTGGGGAGGGGAGGGGAGGGGGTGATGAAGGGATGAGGAAGGACACTGCCAAGGTACAACATGTGTTTAATGTCCACTTGTTCGGAATCTATTTTTACAGTCGCTCTTCACCATTAGCCTTTTCTTTGTTATGTGCGTTAAAGCTTTTCTGGGCGTTTGAGCTCGACACAGCTGAACTCATGCCACCGGCTAGCTGAACATTAGCAGAGTAGCACATGCAGCCACCAAGGTCATCGAGAATATCGCCCATAATAGTAAACTGTAGCGCTCATCATTATAAATGTGAGATTGAGGTCATTGTTGTTTTATTTCCTTCCCTGCAACAGCAACACCTCTTATGATTTATGACAGAGCGGTTCGGTAATAGACATGACCCATTGTTCAAGCCAGTATATTTCAATCTCGGCCAGATTCCCTATCTGGGTGAATCATTGCTGAGTGAATGTGTTGATGTCGTTGACACAGATATCTAGCCTTTGGAGCCATTTGACCAAATGGATCTCTTCGGAGATCGGTCTTCATGCTTTTCGGCTTAAAATCAATAATTTATCCTGGTGTCATTAACGTATGCTCCCTCTCCCACCTCTGCTTCTTTAATGTTCAGCACATTGATTGAAGTGTTTTACCAATATTCTTGAGTGTATATGCCCATACTTAACAGGTGATGGGAGAAGAGGGATCCAATAACCATTATACTTATAATACAAGCACTATAACATTATATTTCATAGAGAGTGATTCCTAACCAGAGGTACTTGCACCCCAGTGGGTACTTCTGCAGTTTCTAGAGGGATAGATTGTGGAGTAGCTCAATTAATTTTGAAAAAAAAAGGAGATTACAATTTGATTAAAAGAAAAAAAAACTGAATCCATATGTTGAGTTAGCTGCAACACCTGAACACCACATGTTGCAGTTGACAGTGTTAGAAAACTAATTAGTAAATGAGTGCAGAAGCTGAAACAGTAAATAGTTGGATAAAAGTAATGGATAAAAGGATGAAATAATTAGCTAAAAATAATGGATTAAAGATTGAAATAATTAGCTAAAAATAATGCCTAACATGTTGAAATGCCTAAAAGTAAAGAAGGAATAGGTGAACTCAATTGTTTGAAAAAAATATAATAATGTATACTTGTATGCAATTAACAGTATGAGTTCATCTCTTTGGGGTTTTGAGGTTACTTTAGTCTCTATAGATGTACAACAGGGAGATGAATAAACAAGACTTCATGGTGCTGCTAGAAAAGTTTCCAATGGAGTGTGAGAAAGATGACATTGTGAAGTTTAGTTTGATATCTTCTCACAGGCTAGCAGAACTATATTTTCTTTAGCTGAGGTATTGTAACGGCGTCAGAGGCTTAAGCTATAGAAACGTGGGTTTGGGTGCGACAGGAAGGAAGGAGTGATGAAGAAGCAGAGAATTAAGAGTTGGGGAAAAGGATGAAGGGGGGAAAAAAAGGAGGGGAGGATTTGAAGAGGGAACTGTGTGCAGAATGGAGAAGCCAAAAAAAGAAGAGTGCAACACGGAGAGTGAGAGAGCAATGACCCAGAAAACGGTGACACACCACCGAGCACCTCAAGATACCGCGTCACTCAAATAGAAACAATTAGTCCAGATCTTCTTAATGAGGCTTAATTAAATCTTAACTCTGGAGAAAGACGACAGGCATGTTCGATGGGAAAGGTGAGTCTGGAGGGAAAGCAGAAGGCAGGTTAGATAACTAGATAAATTACTGTGTGTGGGTGGAGTGTTTTGTGCCAGTGTGTGTGTGTGTGTGTGTGTGTGTGTGTGTGTGTGTGTGTGTGTGTGTGTGTGTGTGTGTGTGTGTGTGTGTGTGTGTGTGTGTGTGTGTGTGTGCATACAGGCCCGTACATACCTTTTCACATGTGTGGAAGTTGGGTGTGCAAGCAGCTGAATATCACATCCATTAACAATCATTAACTAATCACCAACGGTTCCCCTTATTATTTGTTGTGTGTATGATGTGAACACAGCCTGCACCTGTTGTCGACACCACTTCATTAAAATCATTACATTATTATTAATTTGGCCTTTTTCGTCGACGGTTTCTCTTTAATATCCTTCCCTGGACAAAGTGTTTACCGCTGGGGTGTTATGTGGTGTTTTCTCTATATGACGATTTTCTCTGTGACTGCTTCTTCTTTACTCTCGTACGGTTTCTTACTGTTCCGCCTACTATCTGCTTCTCTCTCTTTACCATCACCTTAAATGACCTCTCTTTTCTTCTCTCCCCCCTGCACCACACCTTCTTTATGTTCGATCTCCCCTATCATTTGCATCTGTTCTCTTTTTCTTGCCTCTTTTCTCTTTCCATCTGTTTCTATCTCTTATCGTATTTTTTTGTATGGGGGAGCCAGTGAAGGGAAGATGGTGGTCCTGGCTTTGGCCATTGGTGTGGCCGAGCAAGATGACTTTGCCAATATCCCTGACCTGCAGGAAACAGCGCAGGCAGCACCACCATCCAATCAGGAGCCCCCTCCTGAGAAGAGGTACCGGATAACATATGACAGTGCTTGTGTATGTGCGTGAGAGAGAGAATGAAGTGCAAATGAAAGGATGCGAAGGATATAATATCAAAGAAAAAACATGAGATGATTTCAGCATCTAGGTAGAGGAGAGTAGTTTAGTTTTTTTTAGTGTTTTCAGTGACTCACTGCACTTAAGTGCCTTGTGCTACCGACCTGTACCTGAAATAACACCAGAGCTCTACACTCTTATATATTATAGAAATAAAAACAAGAGCTGACTACACTGCCAAATGAGGAAAAAAATGCCTGTAATGTCGAAATGAGTAAAGAGATAAAGCAATTTAGATGCTAGATGTAAAGCAGTAATGAGCTCATAAATCACAGCAGTGAGATGCTCAGTTGCACCCACTCGTGCTTCCGCCCTTTTTTATGCTTTTAGGGGTACATTTTCAGCCAATCGAATGAAACAGTGTTTTCGCAAGCCAGTGTTCTCTTTTTTTTCTGACCATGATAATTATCTCCCATATCGCAATGGCATTCTCCTCCACCATTTTCATCTCTATTTGTTTGTCTTTTCACTCCTGCCTTGCAGAGACCTCCCATCGGTAATTGTTGTATTTCCTTTGTATTTTCATGCTTCTATTATCCCAATCCTTTCTATTTCTACTCCTGTGTTCTTTTTTTCCCCCTCCTGCTCATTAGCTTCCTTCAATCACCCTCTGCTGCTCTGAGAGTCCCGTCTCTGTAGCTCCACCAAGGGCCCAGAGAGGCTCCTCATTATTCCACAACATGTTAGTCACTTACGTAAACATGCTGCTAAAAATAAACCTTTTCCTTGCCAGCCACCTTATACACTAGAAGCCAAAATATTTCCACTCGTCTACGAGGATGAACCACTCGTGTACGCATCTCTCTATTTCCTAAAATAATTGGTTTTGCATTCTGTTCAGGAATTGGAGCATTTTTTTCTTTTTTGTGGAACAGTTTAACAAACGAGTACAGTGTCTGTGCCGTGTGATGCAAACAGCTCAAACCACACTGTGCTTCTGTTGTTCATTTCGGCCATGGATGGTAGTTGTGATTATTTGAGCCAGTGTGTAACATCACAGAGCCAGAGTGAAATTCTGCGTTTGGTCCAGCCCAAGGCAGACGTGACACACTAGATTTCCTCTGCAGTCCAATTAGGCCGTTTTAACCTCACTTTGATTCCGTGACAAATTAGAGACAATTTGGAGATGCATAATAAGACACACACCTTAAAACAAAATGGCAGGGAAGGGTGAACAAATTTTGATTTACTCGTCACACCAATTATTCCTCATTCACAAGTGTTTCATCAATTTGACGCATGATTTAAAACTGGAGATCTATTACAATACAGATGGTAACAGTTTTTCTTATCGTACATGCACAGCTGCAGTATGAAGCAGCACATGCGGGCTGGAGACATTTTACTTTCAGATATATGTTGAACATTAAGTTTTAATGAAAGAGCATCTCAAGAAGGATAGCCAATGTCTTTTTCTCCCCTGAACTAATAAGCAACTTTATTTATTATACAAAATGTGCCTTCAGAGCTATACTAAGTCAACAATAGTGAAATGGACTTGTCTCTTGGTTTTTCACCTCATTTTATTCTCCTTCCCTCGAGCATCATGTGGCCTTTCCCTAAAGTCAACTCAGCACTGCATGGAGTTACAAACAAGCATGAAAGTATTCTATGAGTAGGAACGTTGCCTTTGTGAACATCAAAACTATCTCTATTATTAAGGATTAGTGTGAAACTCGTAAGGCCACTGGAGTGCAATTTTCTGTGTAATTTGCTGTGCACATTACATCTGGCTTTTCCAGCTCCTGTGTTCACCTGGAAACCTCCTTAAATGGCTTGTGAAATCAACTAATAGACTAAACAGCGAGCAGGAACCGCAGGCTGCTCGGTCCAGCACGCGGCCAGGCGGACTCACCTCGATTAACAGTGATTGAATGCATTGTGGTATTTTCTAGATTAACCTGAGGTGCATTTAATTTCTTTCAGTCAAAACAGAATGACTGGCAGCTTACAGTCTGTGAACAATAGAGAAGTGGGAGGTAAAAATACAATTTTAAAAAACCTATAATGAAAGCTTTTGAATGTCTCAGCCTTTTAGTGGGCTCCTTGTCCTCTCTCTAATTCCACTTGAGCCACTTATTGTTTTGTTTGTCTAATGATAAATTACAATCTCAAATGCATAATGAATGATTTGGCCACACTTTAATTGGTTGCTAAATTTAGAGGCTCAAAAAAAAAACGTTATAAGTCCACAGTGTATTAGAAATGCAAGGTGTAAGCTTGCTGGGAGTTTATCATTCCCCGTGGTGTTAGTGCTGACTTCACAGATGTCTGACCATGATTTAATCAATCAAGCTGCTGGCATATTGCTCATTCTAAACAGGGCTCTTGAGCCTGCCTCGAGCCAGAGACAAAGCTGTGCTTTCATTCGTCTCTCGTTCTCCACCCCACAACCCCCCACCCCCCTACCCCTCCAAATATAGCTATATCATTGCAGTCTGTGTGTTTACATCAAACATGTCCTTCATGTGCCCATCACTCATCTACATATCTGCATCCCTTATGTTATACCCCATTAATTTATTAAACATAATTGGGTATATGGACAACATATCACTGGCAAATTATTTGAACCAAACATTAAGGCTCTGAAGCTAATGTGAATAGGTCATGTGACTCACAAACGTTAACATCATCAGTGCTCACATCAAAGTGAAATCTCTTCGCTCATGATGTATAGCAAAGAGCTGCTCTTCAGAAGAGATGCTGTATAGTATGTATTAGTATGCATCAGTGAAACAGCCAGAGGTGGAAAGTGCTATATTTAAGTGCAATTTTAGGTACTTGTTCTTTAGATCACTATTTCCATTTTTATTAAACATTAAAGCAGTGATTTCCAGCCTTTTTGGCTTGATCCCCTTACAAAAAAAGCTGTGTCAAGTTAGGACCCCTTATCACAAGTTCCACCAAATAGTGATATTCCCTCAAACCTTCTCAGATTGTTTTATTTAAATAGGTGCTGTTTGAGGCCCAAATAGGTAGGATTACCCAATAATCCAATAGATTAATCAGCAATAACAATCTAATAAGGTAATTTCTTTCTACTTTGATTATCTAAGCACATTTTCTGATAGTACCTCTGTATTGTAACTTAAAGATGTCTTTCAAACATAAAGATATACAGTATAAAATACTAATTTATGTCATTGGGAATTTTGTAAAATGACATCTACTCCTTCTCCCCCATTGAATAATACATTATCTATGGTAATTAAATATTACATATTATATTTCAAAAGTGTAGCTGCTGAAGATGTCTCCTACTTCACTGTAAAATGTTTGTGCACTGGAAGCTTCAAGTTTCCACATCACACTTGTGTAAGTTGCATACTGGACCATGATTGGCTCCAAACTAGTTGTGATGTCACAAATCATGTATTTTTCAGATTTAAGATGAGCGCAGAGACACTTTCACCCCTCATTAGATGAATGTGAAAACAGCTTTCTAGTTAAACTCCAAACATCATTCTGCACAGTGAAGCTCAAACATCCAAGTGAAGTGAATATGAGACAAACACATACCTGTAGTTGAGCGAAGGAGAACTTGAAGTAGTAGTTTGAATGAGGACTTTTACTTAAAATGGAATATTTTCACATTTTTGTACTGTATTAGTACGTTTACATGAGTGGAGTGAAGTACCTCTTCCACCACTGTAACGCTCCTGGATTGGCACTAGACTTGGCTTCAGAATAGTGGTCATGGGAACATGTACTGTATGTAAAGCACTTAAGGGACAAATAGCAACAGAGAGGCTTTGCATTTAACCTTCAGCAGCAAACAACGCTTCATTGTTGCTTGGCCATAGTTAAGGAGAAGCCAAACAAACACACTGATATCCCCGTTGGCCATGAGAAGGTGCTATAGTGCGTGATATTCATTATGCTCCTTCACTGACCTTGCATGTGCAGTCCCTAGATAAAAGTGATGTGCGTGACCATTTGTTTATGGAGTGAGGCGGTAGACTGACAGTCTGAACTGCTCCCGACTTGGTGGAAGTGATAGAGACTTTCAAACCAAGGTTACACATTTCCAGGAGATAGAGAGAGGAGAGCAGAGAGGGAGGGCATGTTGCACAATACAATAGCAGAGGTCACATTAAAAAAACTGTCTGTTGCTTTGATTCTGGGGCCACACATGCTGAGATGTTTACATACCAGGGATCCATAGGTTGTTGAGCTTAGAAAGCTTAATTAGGATGTTAGAGTGGCTTGTTAATGCCTCATTGATCTCCACTCATACAATTCTGTTGCGATTCAATGAACCTATACTGTAGGTTCTCCTCCAGTGTTGCTATAAAGAGAAGCTACAATCCCCAGGAGCTTTGAATCTAGATCTCTCTCTGAGCAGCAAGCGAACAGACCAATGAGGATGGAGGCTCAGGACAGAGGAGGCGGGATGAATACTTGTGCCACATTAACATTCAATCCACTTGCCTGTGGTCCTTCAATTATTCATCCATGTATGTTACATCATTTTGTGTAAGCCAGTGGAGTTGTTTCTTGTTTTAGAATACATCTTGCAGATATTAATAGATATAGATTTATATTTCCCTGCCTCAAAGATGCTCAGTGAGATTTTCTGAGTGTCTGTTAATTGCCAAGCGGTCTATATTGCGTCATAATTTATGAGCTTATTACATTTGCTTAACTTGACATGAAAGGCAAAGACAAACAGCGGTTATATCCTTTTACCTAAATCAAATGCCATGATCGTGTGTTTGGGCTCTTACCACTTTACTCTAAGTAGAAGGAGTTTATCCTATATGTAGTGGAGGATGGTGTGTTTAGGCTATCGCAGCTAATGCTAGGTCACCCTGAGGTCACGTACACATGTATAGAGTACTGTGTAACATACTGAGTGGTCATGTAGGATCTTGTTTTTTCTGATAATAGAAAAAACCTTCTGTTACAATGCTTCCAGATCATATAATCTATCTGTGTTTGTGCATAAACATGTAAACTGATTATGCTATGCTCTGCTAGTCTAACACAGTGCTCCTCCTGTGACAGGGGCTTTACAGGCCCGACTAATCAGTAGAGTCTTCAGGGGGCCTGGTTAAGACTGTCCCCGAGGCTTTGGCTCCCTGCAGCCACCGTGCTCATCCACATCATCACAGGGGGGATGTGGAGATGCATTCAGCTACATGCTAAGAAAGAGGGAGCACTAGGCTAAGGCGGGAAAAAAAGGGAGTCACAAAGAGAGAGGGGAGGAGGAGGGTGCATTCATACATCCATCCATCCATATGTCAGGGGAGGATGAGAGAAAATTCAGAGTGCAAATCCATCTTCCTTCCAAGAGAGCAATAGGGGGGAGTACTTATTGCACTCTGCACATCCATGCGTTATGTGCGGCTGAAGGCAGCACTCTAGCCAGCAGGTACATTCTGGTACACATTCTCATCTCGTGCATCCGGATAGACGGATGGCGATTGGGGAGATGAGCTATTAGGAGCATTAACCTGGGACTCCTGTGTCCTGCCTCAGAACAGGTGGCACATCTGCAGCAGCCTCCACCTCAGAGGCAATCTATGAATTTAATCGGGATTCAAAACATTTGCTTGGCTCGTGCCTGCAAGTTTTAATGGACTTTTAAAATGTTTTGATGATTTCATATTACTGAAATTCCCTGGAAAACGTTGGTTAGTTTAATTGAGCTCTGAGGCATGAATGCTAAATTGCAGTATTGGGAGGCCATAAAGGGAGGTGGGGCTCTGAACGGTTATAGATATGATAAACAGTAAGTTCATCTTTGGATTTGAAACTAATGTTGTGCTCACAGTATTTTTCAATATTTTAGAAGGCAACCAACCATGTTAAAAGCAAAACAGCTTCTAAAAAAACAAACAAACAAGTAAAATAGACATTAAAAAAATGCTTTAAAAAATCAGGGCCATCACTTGGCACCATTAAATCACTCTGTGGTTTTCTATTTCCATTCGGAGTTCAGTGAAAGAAGCAGGCACACAGAAGGCAGCATTTAGCACCTCCCTTGTTGCTTCTTCCTGGAATGGGATTTCAGTAAACGATGCTATTTTAGACTCATTTCCAGTTCCAACATGCAGGAAGTAATTAGTTAACAGTGAAAGCATATTTATATGTCGCTGCAGACATTTTTGGACGTAGCCTGAGAAGTGAAGCAGCAGGGACGACCGGCTGACTCCAGTGTGAATGTACATGTGTTTCATGTGGATGATGAGTTATGTAAGCAGCGCCGTGCTTCAGCGCTGTGGTTCTGACTGTGTATGATCCTGGGAAGTGTGCTGTGGCCCCTGAAGAATGATAGATCTAGTGGGTGGCTATGAAATTGAGCATAGACATTGAAATACATCATTTCATGGTCTCAGGCAAGCGTGCTTGTTTGAGTGTGACATGTTTGCTGAGGGGTGGGGAGTCTGAGTGTCTGAAAAAAAAGGGGGGGGGGGGGGGGGGGGTTGGTGGTGGTGGGGGGGCTGGGTTGGGCTTTCTTTCTCGCGTCTCTCTCCAGCCTAGAAGTGGAGTGTCTTTCCCCCCCCTCCCCCCTCTTCGAGCTGCTGGCCCTCGGTCAGGTAACAAAACAGGATAGTATCACAGGACGGTGAAACCCAAAGTGGCCCTGCCTGCCTCCATATGTGTGTTCATGTGAATGTGTGTGTCTGCGAGGCTCTCACCCGTACCTGTCATATATCCTATACCTTAATCTTCTCTGTTCTCAGTGTGTTTGCCTGTTTGCTGCACCCCCTCCAAACACACCCGTCCCTGTGCCCACTCCCAACAACCTCTTGTCACACACACCCCAAACCCCTATATGTATGGTCTATGTTTCTAGAGCCGTTGCTATGCCAACAGCCCACTTTCTGTGCCTTAGCAGTGGGAGAATCTGGTCTGAACTCGAGTCCACTCTGCCTCCCACTGGATACTGTAGACAACTGCAGGCTTTAAAGCATCAATTTCCATATCAACCCCCAAGGGGTCAGACAGAAAAAGTATTGGCACCCAAATGTAGCAGTTGTAGTATTGCCATCTGCCACAATTAATAATGTTTTTTTAGAAAATAAACTAAAACCAGTCTTCATTTGCAATTCATGATACTCTGTACGATCCGGAGGAATTAAGTTATTTCCTGTAACAAATCTGCAGCTCCAGTCGCTTTGTTTAAACAGCCCGGAGGCAGCGCTGGAGCAGTTGGACCACCTCAGGTGCTGTAGAGCAGGGCTGGTAGAAAGGGCCATTCCCCTGGCTGCACTAGCTCTTACCTGAGAATGCACTGAACCCCTGAATGAAGCATGAAGGAGAATGAATAATTGAAGACGTTCACTCCCCCATCGATAGTTGGGAGGTGGAGGAGGAGGGAGGTGCCTTGCTTTACTTCAAACAGTAAGTCTCTCTCCTTGCTTTAGAGCTCATTTGAGCTAATCCTCAGATCTTTGTTTAGTGTTTTTCCTCTCCTCTCAAACTCGTTGCCTGCAGTTTAGAGTCTGTGAACAAATATCAGGCCCCAGAAAATGCAATTACCTCCCTTGGCAACTAATACAACTAACACCAATTGATGAATATTCCCATCCCTTCTAGAAATGGTTAACATCCCTCCTTCCCCCCCGTCTCGCTCTGGTTCCTTTGCTGGTTGACGTGATTGTCTGTTTGCTTGTCTTGTTTGCTTGCTGTTTCTGTCTGTCTATTTGTCAGTATATTTTCCCCGGTTCTGTCCTTGTCTTCTGCCAAAATGTACACATTATTGCATTCAACATCAATTTTCATCCAAATTTGTGGTTCAGAGCACCCAACAAAAAGTACAACAACTGAAACATAGATTCTCTCAGCGACTGAGAATGCTGGCCAGACAGACAGACTTTCTTTGGGCTCCTTGTTTTCTGCCTCTCCAAGGCATTGCCTTCACTCTCTGAGTGACAACTACTTGCATATATTATATATGCACATGTAGCCAATGCCAGCTCGTGCTTTGGCTCCTGTGTTCCCAGTCCCCACTTTTAGAGTGTTGCTAAATGGTTGGAAAATCAGGTTAGATTATAAAGTTACAGCGACTTATATAATTTGCAGTTATTACTTCATTTCTAACAACGCCCTCTTTTGTGACACTCTAAATGTGCATTTCCTTTGTTCTTACCGTTTGTCTCTTTTTGTGTTTTATATGATATTATGTTTTTTTGTATGGTATATCTACGCCTTATTTCTCTTTCATACTATATCTCATCTATCGTTTATTTTGAGCTCTCCATGTATTGAACGAGGGTTTTTGCTCTCTTTTTTCCTGGTGATCAATTGTATTTATTGTCTTTTTTCTTTTCTTCTCTGTGCTCTTTTTCTCCCTTTAGCATGTTTGTCCTTTTTGTCTCCTGTTAGAGATATTGTGTGTGCATAGCTCTTTAATTTTGTCTCTTATTCTTTGATACTTATCAGACTGACCAAACTAAGCCTCTCTTGTGTTTCCAGGCTTTCCTTCCTTCGTTCCCTATCTTTTCTTGCAGCTCTGTTTTTTCTCTCTAATGTGCTGGTGTTTGTAACAATCTCGTGTTTGGTTTTAGTTTCCGTAACCTCACTGTTCATGCTATTAATACTTGCTATCTCTTCTTATACAGATAAATAATTTTCAGCTTGCTTTTCTATTTCTCACATTCTTGTTGAACCTTCTATTTTAATCTACAGTCTTTATGATTTCTGTCCAGTGTGTGTCTGCAACTTCAGCATCCTCTCTGCTCATTTTGTTCCTCTTTCTCTGTGTTTCTGTTCTTGTTTTTTCTTCTCTATTTACTATTCATTTATTGCCTAACAGTGTTTCAGTGTTCAGCCTCTCCATGTGCCTTGACCAGTCATCTATGGAGTGCTGTGTGTCCAATGTGTCACATTACATTGGCCAGGACTTTCGCGTTTGGCTCTTCTCTTGTTCTATCTTTTTTCTCATACTTTCTTTAATCTCATAATACTTATTCTATTTTTAATTTTCTTGTCTTCTTTTACTATTTTATTTTCTGTACACTTTGTGATTCTTCTTGTTTTCATGATGTATGAACGAAGAGGGTTTTTTCCCCAGAATGTTTATCCCACTTTAACACTATGTTTCCAACAATCCTCGTGTGAAGGAACTAAACTTAACATCTATTAACATTTGCACCTAAGCACCAGCTCTGCCATGGGAGATCTCTGCTCTCTCGTTTATGTTTTTATCAATATTTTGCTGTTGTTGATGCAAATTCCTCATAACTGATAGATTTAAACACACAAACACAAACTCCTCAACATCTGTGCCATCAACTGTCCTGTTTAACGTCTGGTCTTCTACATGTCGCTATAAATGTCTGTCTATTGTATTTATAGTAACGTCATGTTGCTATACATGTCATTATACACGTGTGTCTCGTTAATGTCTTCAGAGCAAACAAGGGTCTCAAGATAATTAATTGGCTTCTATCAAATTAAATTTAGCAGATCTCTTTTCTGTCTGAAAATGTGTTTGTTTACTTAGTGGAGGTAACTTCTTTGTTAGAGATATGGATGTTTGCCACACTGGGCATATGTATAGTCAACTCAGATTCCAACTTTCATCCAACACAACTCACCGCATCAAATGTGCTCAGTTCTAGCACCCGCTGTTAATCTGTGGAATCTTTGGCAGATTTTTTTTTTGGCTTCACTCACGATAGCTAGAGAAAGCACAATCGACTTTGAAGTGACATCTATCCAAAGAAAACTTGGACTCAATTGGTTGTTTTTTAGTTAGGCAGTTTTTCAAGCGCCAAACAGGTGGAGGTTGGACTCCCCGTGTGCTCAGACATTCTCTCTTTCGAGAGAAGAGTTAGCTTCTCAGTGCATGTCGTCACTGTTTTCCTCCTGGGTCAACTTATGTTTTTGCTTACAGGGGCAACAAGCCAGCTAACAGCCCCAAAGGCCAACCCCCTGATGCTGACGGCCACTCCTCCGTGACTGACCTGGCCAACTCTCTCACTGGAGACATGGTGATGGTAAGACCATCTGTCCCACCACACATCCATCCCACTGTCACCTATGCTGATGCTTTTTGGTCTGGCTCTTACAGATTGGACTTCTTGGTTTCATCAAAAGAAATATGAATATTTGATATACTTTTCTTCCTATTTTGACAATTATGCATTCATTTTGGAAATAAATACATTTTAAAAAGAAGAAGGAGGAGAAGAAACATCACATCACAGTTTCCATTTTATTTCATGTGATCAGTGATCTCTATGCTCAGATGGAGTCTGTTATAACATCCTTTTACAGTAAAGTGGCACACTTTTAGGACACAGTTTGATCAGTTACAAGGAAACCTAAACAAGAAACCTCTGAATTATTAAATTATGTAAGAGGCGATCTGACCTGGACAGTGAAGTGGATATAAAAAGGGAAAAATAAGAACCACACAAGTAGTAAAAAAGAAAAAAGAAAAAGACATTGGCCATATTTTTCAAGCATGCATTGTTACCTACGTAACTGGGCTATAAACATAAAATTGGAACGTCTTATCTTTCGGGTGGTATCTATGTACCCAATCAAACTTAGACCAGCTATTTTTAACTTTATCCTAAACTTTAAGAATGTATGTCAGTTTTCTCCATTATATATCAAAGTTAGGTGTGGGGGAACTTAACTGATCTGCACACAGTCCAAGTCTAACACACTCAGGATGAACTTGGATGCCGATGGAGGGCCAGATCTTTTCGCACAACATCAGTGCCCGACCTCACTAATGCTCCTCTTGTAGCTCAGTGAGAGAAAATCCCTGCAGTCCAGCTCAAAACTCTAGTGGAAAGCCTCTCCAGAAAGTTGGAGGAAAGATGTTTTAATAATCATATATGGGTATAACGCTCAGGTGTCGGTGTCACATACTTTTGGCCGTGTAGTCTCTGAGATAGGACTAGTATTGCAGAATCATCCTCTATGCTAATGGCAGGTTGATTTAAAGCTGTACATGGCTAGAGGGGAGCGATAATAGAAGAAGAAGAAAAAACACAGGCAGTTCCCACAGTAGCAATCAAGCGAAACAAGCCATCCAAGGTGACTCATAGTTTGTATGCAAATCACTCCTCGGGCTAGCCTTATTCAAAGTGTCAGTGGAGACTTGAGCGCAAAATGGTCCTGTGAACTGTTGGTTGTCTTATCTCCTTCAAAGTCCTCAAAGGCTTGTTTCTAATCTTTGCTATTGTAGGAGCGAGAGAAAGAGGAGGCAGAAGGTGGAGCCACAGGGAGAAAAGTAATGACCATAAAGACAGCTGCAAGTGCAGAATGCCAACCTTGAGCTTCGCTTCCCCGGCCGTTCTTTCCATGCCCCTCATGCAACGCTCTCTCTTCCTCTCTTACTCCCTCGGCTTTTCTCTCACTCTCTTTTTTCTGTCTCTCTGTCCGCTGCTCTCTATCAGATAGTGGCCTTTTAGTGCATAGCAGTGATAAAGCAGTCAGAGTGGCTATGAGAGAGATGGGTGGTCTAAAGCTCCCCTATCTCCAATCTGAGCACCTCCTGCCTCTTAAGAACATTAGTAAGGAAATTAAACTCTCTCAGTCTTCTTAATGTCAGACCAATCTCTGCCTTTAAGCAGCAGCTCCAAAATCTCCTCCCTTCACAGCTTCCCTCTGTCAAGGTCTGTTTGCACGTGCGTATGTCAAAGAGGGTGGGTGCCCTTGGATTTAACTTTTCTGTGTGAGTGGCTGCTGCTGCTGCTGCTGCTGCTGGATGTGTTTATATTCATTTGAGTGCATTTGTGGCCCTGCAGCTGTCCCCAGGTTCAGAGGATGATGACGGTGAAGGGCCTATCAGTGAGAAGCTGGGTCGGATCCAGTTCAGCATAGGCTACAGCTTTCAGAACACAACCCTCACCGTCAAAGTTCTCAGGGGCCAGGAACTCCCGGCAAAGGACTTCTCTGGTACCTCGGACCCCTTCGTCAAAATCTACCTGCTGCCCGACAAGAAACACAAACTGGAGACCAAGGTCAAGAGGAAGAACCTCAATCCCCACTGGAATGAAACCTTCCTGTTTGAGGGTCTGTGTTATTTCCACTCAGATACGTATTAAAGAGCAATTTCAATTGTTACGACACATTATTATTTAAATTGCATTTTGTTAAGCTGCCCAAGAGGGGGGTCTCTTCTCATCTGACTTTAATCTGGTGTTTCTGATTTCTAGTTTTCTGCTAATTCTTTAACACTGAACGCGGCCATTTCTGTTTCTAGTCACGCTAGCGGCTCTAGGGATTGCATACTGAAATATCTCAACAACCATCAGATGGATTGTTTGTACAGATGTTCATAGACGATGTATCCAAATAGTCCCCTGAGTTTACCACTAGCCCCATCACAATGATGGAATATATGGTTTTGAGTGAAACACCTCAAAAAGTATTGGATTGATTGTCATGAGGTTTATTTTTTATTCTTTATTAGGATCCCTATTAGCTTCCACAAAGTGGTTGCTAGTCTTCCTGGGGTTCACTCAAAGACAACAACAAACAATAACTAAATTCAGTGTCAGTTAAACGAAAAGGTAAAACAGGACATATATAATATATATAACATATATAAATACATTTGTTCATGACCCCTTGGGATGAACTTTAAAAACGTTATTATAATTCTTTAACATTTTATCTAGCGCCATCATCAGGTCAAAAATTCACTTTGTTTAATACTTTATAATAATATAATAGTAATCTTTATTTATATAGCACTTTTTCTTGACATGTTACAAATGTTTACAAATGAAAATACCTGTAAAACTAATGACATTTTCATCACCCCAAGCTGTAAATTGTGTTAAATTCTAATTAACAAATATTAGCGTACTAGCGTGCTCACATGTGAGTATATTTGCTTGTTGCATTTTGCATTTTAGAGACTCTCGCTGAGAGCTACTAGCATGACTGAGACTCATTAAACAATGAGAAAATTGTCTTTACCTGCCTGCAGGCTGGTCCTCATTATCAGAGTTAATATCTCTGTAAACTTTGTTTAAGATTATATTTATACTTTTAGAATGTATCATTATTATTTAGTTAGAGTGAAGTGTTGCTGAACTGCATGACAATGAAAGTCTAGTCACAAACAAGTACTGAAAACTGATTCATGGCAATGACAAAGAGGTTGTTTCTCAGCAGAAAATGAGCATTGTGGGATTCGTGTGAAAATTCATAAAGGTGTGAAATGAAGCTAATTTTTTTAATTGATAAAACCTCTAGCTCTAGAAACAGTTTTGTTAGAGAATAAAATTTTGATTGCTGCAAACTGCAGATGTTAAACAGCGAGAGTGCAGAGAGCAGTGAAGTGTCTCACTCCTGTATGATTTGAATTTGCTTCATTATGATCATTGTACTTGGATGACAGGGTGACAGTAAAATAGCCAAAATAACATTCAGAAAGCTCAAACACTCTGCCAAAATTACAACAATAACTGATGCTCCTGAAAAATGAATGAGATAGGTCTTTGTGACTGGAGTATAATGATCCTTCTCAGTCATTTGAGAGAGTGCTGGCTGGTCCTGCAGTTTCTTAAAATGCACTTTGGCCTTTGCCAAATTCATCCCTGTTAGCACTGTGTAGATTACAGGTTTTTTACTGCCCTTCCTGCTCTGTCAAGACTGTATGTCTAACCTTCTCAGTGTCGCAGTGTAACTTGCTTTTCCTCAGCTCATTGTTTTCTTTTTGTCTGTGCTTTCAGGCTTCCCTTACGAGAAGGTGAGGGAGCGCACACTTTACCTTCAGGTGTTGGACTTCGACCGTTTCAGCAGGAATGACCCGATTGGAGAGGTGTCAATCCCCCTTAACAAGGTGGAACTGGGTCAGATAAAAACCTTCTGGAAGGAGCTCAAGCCTTGCAGTGATGGCAGTGTAAGAGAGGGCGGGGCGGCTTTTGGGGCAAATGATGACAAATCCAGTGTTTTCATTCAGATTCAGTAATTACAGTCTTATGAAGGCCAATGTGATGCTATTTGCTGACTACTATCAGCATGTGAGCTTGATTGACACATTATTGATACGCATTTAATGATGATCAATGGGCTCAGACTGATTGGGGTTTATAGCAGAGAGGGCAGTGATGTAAGATTACATAACAAGCTAGGGATTAATCTGAAGTTTGATATTCCTTGATGAAATCTGATATTAGACTGGATGATTCATACTCCATTGTGCTTGTGTGTGTGTGTTCCTCAGGGGAGACGAGGAGACCTGCTGGTGTCTCTCTGTTATAATCCCACTGCCAACATCATCACTGTGAACATCATCAAAGCGCGTCATCTCAAAGCCATGGATATCGGGGGCACCTCAGGTAGAGATTCTTCATTGTTTGCTCAGTCTTTTTCTTTTTCTAACCCTTTCTCACCAGCCAGAAACCCTCATCATAACACTGGAAGCCACGTAGCTTCACACACAGCTCGGGCTCTGTGTTCAAACATTTACTGACCTGTCCGCACAGAGGACGGTCGCTGTCTGGCTTCCGAGCTGGGTCGTGTCATAGATAGCTGCGGCAGCAAGGTGACATCACATCAAGCATCTCTCTCCCTTGCCCTCTCTCTTTCCTTTTCTGTCTCTATCTCTTTCTGTATATCTATGAGGATCTTCAGCCTCCCAGTCAAATCTGTGTCAGCTCAGTCTGGTGCTAGTTTTTTTTAATAAATATCAGATCTCGCTGTGAAAAGCTTTCTGTGGCATATTTCTGTAAATGTATTGCTTACTGGAGTAGTGGGAGCATTGTCTGTTAGTATCACAGAAAATGATAATGCTCCAGAATTGGTAGTATAAATCCCAGGCCCTGTTTCCATAAATACTTCCTCATTTGTATGTTTCCTCGCTCAGAGGATAAGTTGACCTTGAGCTCAAACTAAGTATCTGCTTCCCTGCTGCCTTCCCTGACTTTAACAATTAAGAGGGTAATTGCAAATCTAACCCCAAAAATCACCTTCCACGGGCATCTTCATCCTGTGGCTCAAATGTAAACTGCTGCACTCTGCACCCACATTGCAGATCCCTACGTGAAGGTGTGGCTGATGCACAAGGACAAGCGTGTAGAGAAGAAGAAGACAGTGACGATCAAGCGCTGTCTGAACCCCGTCTTCAATGAGTCCTTCCCCTTTGACGTGCCCGCCCATGTGCTGAGGGAGACCACCATCATCATCACCGTCATGGACAAAGACAGGCTCAGCCGCAACGACGTTATCGGCAAGGTAACGTCTGACAGTACTCTTTTGGCCTGATTTACTAAGATCCCAAATAGTGTGTATTAAATTGCGTGCACGGTGCAATAGATTGCGCGTGTCGTTTGCATGCATTTTGCCGGTGATCTACTAAGAATAATTGCGTAAATGAAAACAGGTGCAACGGGGTGGAGACAGCAGTATTTAAATGAGGGTTTTGCGAGTCTTTATGGAGAGTTTGGACGAGCAGAAAGCCCGCAAGCGCAAAATGACATGTGATCAGGTTCTAGTGGAAGAGATCAGGCCAGCTGGCAGTCTTGCCTGGGCCCGGGACGAGATAGTCTTAGATGGGCCCCCACGCACCCGGATCTCTCCTTTTCCCTTGCTCTTCCTCTCCTCTGCTCTTCCTCTCCTCTCCTCAGTGTTGGGGAAGCTACTTTGCAAGCGTAGCTTGTAAAACTACATGTAGTTCAGCCTGACAGTAGTTTGAACAAACTACATATATACCCCTGGAGAAATGTAGTTTATAAAACTACAGCTAAAAAAAGTAGCTATAGCATCTACTTATACTCATTATACTCATTTAACTTAGCGTTAAATAAATCAACATGTGGTGTATATGAAACTAAATATAATAGCCTACAAAAAATTCACATGCCAGCAGAAATATGCCTCTCAACTCAGTTTTATTTTTTTAAAGAAGAAAAAGCTGACATTTTTGGTCAACACACTGTAGGTTCACCATAGACATGTTGGGTAATCTATAGACATGTTGGGTAATATAAAGACATGTTGGGGAATATAAAGACATGTTGGGTAATCTATAGACATGTTGGGTAATATAAAGACATGTTGGGGAATATAAAGACATGTTGGGTAATCTATAGACATGTTGGGTAATCTATAGACATGTTGGGTAATCTATAGACATGTTGGGTAATATAAAGAGAAAATGAAAATCCTACCCCAATACCCACATGTAAATCAGAAATATAAATCAGTCAACAAAAAATGTAATAAAAAATACAAAGAGGTAGACATATTCTAGATCGGTGTGTCTTGAACAACAATGTTGGCATGTCATGACATGATTCATGCCTTTTTTCAAAGAGAGTTCTGGAACACAATAATGGTAAAATAGAATGTATATTATATAGGTCTTTTTTTAATAAAAAATATTTCATGTGCAGGTGGTCGAGTGGTTAGAGCACATGCCATATACACTGCTAAATAAAGGCGTCTATGCCAACAAAGTAAAAAAGGTATTATTTATAGACGCAGTTAGCGTCAGAAATAATACCTTCAGGTTTGGTAAATCATAATGCGTGTGCTAAATAACATATTTGCATTTTCTCCTCCCTGTATTTTGCGCACTGGGGTTGAAACGCCCCATATTACATATTCATCTTGGCAAACATACTAAATGGACAGCGCGTACTATCTTGCACAGTTGAAATACGCAAACCTCAGTGCACTGCGTTAGTAGATCAGCTTGCACATTTTTTGCGGGTGATGTCAAGTTTGCACACGTTTCTACACACGCAAACCTTTAGTAAATCAGGCCCTTTGTTGTTGTTGCCTTTGGTTACAACATATAAGACCCTTTCAGGCATTCATGCTGCTAATGTCCGACTAATTAGCTTTCATCAGTAAAATCAAAGGACATGTCAAAGTCAAGTATATTATTATATGCGGTCATAGGTTATGTTAGAAAAATACCTGTTTAGGACTGGAACATTTAGCTAAGGGGCTGACGTTAGTCGAGTAGAGAGTTTAGAGTAATAATTGCGACCCTGACCTAGACTCACAGGTCAGTTTCTAAATGCTTGGCTCATAGAGGACAATCTCTCAAGTTTCATTGTTAAAACTGGGTGAGAACAATAAGAGAGTTAAAAAAAAACCCTGCATTGCCGAACCAATCCAAGGTTTTTAGGGCGACTCGTCATACTGGGGCGATGACATTTAGTTCACTATAGAGGACAATGGAAGGGGATATAACATAATTTTTGGTAAGGCATGTCCTTGACAAAATGTAAGGGGTGTAGGTTTGTTAGCAGCCGTTCTTGCCACTTTTCAAGCAACTACTTTGCATTTAGAAATCCTTAAACTTTGAAAGGCAGAGATCTTCAATTGTCTAGCCCTGTCCTCCTGTTTATGTGGTTCAGGGAAGTTTAAACTCCAGCAATTACTGTCACATTTGCCAAACTCATCAGTCGTATTTTCTCATCTTTAAAATCCTTGTCCTCAGGCATGTACTGTCTAAAAATACAAAGATTAATGCATATATGTAACCACTGGAAGCATTTGTTGCAGTAAGCATCCAAACCAAATAGGTGTTATTTTAAAATGAATAACATTTTAATTAAGACACTTCAGCACCTAATCGAAAATAATGGCTATGCATGAGCTGTTCTGTTTACTCAAACTTTTTAATTAAATTTTACAATGCAGTCTCTTTATTTACACGTCTTATAAATGATAACTTACTTTAGATTACTTTTCTGGAAGAGCTGGAATAGCTTCAGCTGTAGTTTTTTTTTTTTTTTTAATTTTACATTATATCACGTTTGCAGCCATCATGCGAATATTTAAGACCCATTTACAATAAGTAAGGAGGATGCAGCTTATTTAACAGTTAATTAAAGCTTTAATGGCAAAATACATTTTAAAATCCATTAGCAATGCACCATGTGACAGCTCAACACTTCCCCAGCAGAGACACCACTCCCTCTCATGCAGTAGGTGCCAAATAGTGTGCAAACATCGTGGCTCTTTCTATTAAGGTGCTGTCATGACTGAATGATGCCGTGGATTTTGCCGTACATCACACCCACGTCTGAATGACAAAACGCTGTCACTTAAACACTTAATCCTACATTATCATTCCTTCTCTTTTTCCCCCTCTCACAGATCTACCTATCGTGGAAGAGCGGACCAGCGGAAGTGAAGCACTGGAAAGACATGCTTGCTCGGCCGCGTACTAACGTCGCCCAGTGGCACGCTCTCAAGGCCTGATCGCACTGCCCAGCTTTCTCCATGGCCTCTTCCTGTCTCCTATCTTCTCCCCGTCCCTCCCCTCCTCCCACTCCCGTCCTTATGCACAAGACTGACTTGCTGCCAGGCTGTGAAACACGGGTACAATTAGCCATCTGCTCTCTTAAACCTTTAAACTCTTTTTCTCTTTTCTTTGAAAATCTCTATCCCTCTCCAACTCTTCATTCTTCTTCTGTTCCTCCTCACATACGGCCGTGTATTAATTTCAGCGTCTCACCACTTTGCCAATGGTCCCCCTGTTTCTGACTGTCTGTATGTCTGTCTGTCCTTATGCACTGTGCCTGTGGAGGTCTGATATTCTGTTTCTTTGTTGACCCCTTGGTTCTGAACTGCACTGCAGCCCCTGACCCATTGAAGGTGCCAGTCCCGTGGGATCACAGAGAATCATAAGTAATGATCTAATCTCATATAATCCTAATGTATGACTATTCCAGGTACACAATACTATACAGTATGTACTGTATGTACATAAACATATTAATATATTAGGCATATAGATTGGCAGAACTCCCCTATACACATGACTAATATACAGTATGTTATCCATAGCCTGTCTGCTGTTCCCCATCTCTCCTGTCTCTTCATTTGTTGGCGCTTCCTTGTCATCTGTCTCAAGTGTACTATATCCTCTCCCCCATTTTAGTCCTCCCTCCTTTTACTCAAAAGTGGTTAAATGTTCAGCTTAAGTGTGTTGAAAGCAATCAATACTCGGTTCGTGATGAATCCAGCTGAGCTCAAGATGGAATTGTTGTTACTGCTGTCTCTCACTCCCTCCTCTCTTGACTCTTCTTCTTTCTTTCATTTTATCCATATTGTTCCCTCTTTCTCTTCCTCTGGCACAATATTAGTGAATCCCCTCCACCTCGCCACCTTCTTTCTTGGACCCCACCCCCTTGTCGTCTGTGTGCTGTGGGTGCTGTGCTGTAGCTCCAACAAAAATAGAGATTAAAAAATATATATATAAACTGAACTTTCCGAAGCTGGGAAAGCGGGAACACAATAAACTCATGAAATGGATCGCTCCTGAGTTTTCCAGACAAAAAGCCCTGACATGGAGAGAGAAAAAAGAAGATGAAAAAAACCAAAACAAAAAAAGAAAACCCAACAAATCCCCCCCACACATGATACGATGATGTCATTTTTCACAGCATCACCAACTGAGGAAACCAATTTAAAATCTTCCAATGTTAAGATGAAAACAGAAGCAAAAAGCAAAGTCTGTGCTGTTTGTGCACACTTCTGTCTGTTTATTGATGCTCTGAATTCTTCGTACTGCCCTGTGCTCTTGTTTTGCCCTGTTGTGCTGATGGGGGTTGATCTCCATGAATTGCTTGACCTTGCCACCAGTTTCGACTGCGTGTTTTGTTGTGTGCAACTGTGTGTATGTGTGTGTGCGCCTGCGTGTGTGCGTGTTCACAGGAGCAACACAATTCTGACTCGGCAGAAATCTTCTTCTCTTTTCTCTTTCTCATCTTGCGCTCTTCTTGCTCGTCTTACTGCCATTGTTTCCCCATCCTCCTTTACTGCCCTGACTCTTGAACGAGGGCACGGGGAAGTTCTATCTGCACTTTTTGAAAATGTAATAACAATAATAAAGCTGATGATAGTTTTGACGATGATTACAGTACTGGTGAAAATTAAGGGAGGAGTATCTGGAAGGGTGAGCAGCAGTTGGGGAGAGGCTACATCTGCTCTGTGATTTCAGGGTTTGGAGACAAAGTAGAGGACACCGAGGATGGATGCGGGGCTCTCATCCTCCTCTTTTTGTTCCTCATATTTTTCCCAGTGTACCTTTGTACCTGCGTGAATGATTCCTAGCAGCAGGTTGCTAATGTCTGAAATGTCAGGCAAAGCAGAGATGGAGTGATCACACTCCTCTCTTTCTCAGTGTATTCTCTACTGTAACCGTCTGTCTGTGTTTTCACATTCACAAAACCCCGTGAAGCATAATCCTGTCAGCTTGTCAGGATTTCTTACTTGCACCTTAGTTTTTACTTCTAAATGAGGATTCACCTTTCAATCATCTCTACCATTAGACTGGCATAACAACCAAATAAAGTCAGTGTTTGTTTTCTGGTTGAAACATTTCTGCTACTGTTAATGCAGCCTCCTAATACTGGCCTGTCAAAATCTGTGTGCTCCACGCAGCGTTTTTCTTTCCACTATCATGCAATAATTTGTTAGTATCTCATGCTTTCATGCTTGTATAATTGTAGCTCAATCTGCAGCCAGTTAGTCCTCATCTAGTTTCTCCCTAACCCAGTCTGGGCAGCAAACTGTGCTGTTAGTGTGTTCTGGGCAGTGTGTTTCGTGTGAGACTCGGTGCTGGCTGCTGCGAAGCGCTGATCCAGTCCAGCACCCTTCAGAACAATTGGCCAGTCGTGGAACAGGGCCCACTGTTTTGACAGCCGCTGCCTGCAGTGTCACAGCACATTACACTCCCATTAGGTGGTCAGAAAGGAGCAATATCTCCTTCTTTGGACCTGGGGGACACACTATTTGTAGAGGTAATGCTTGCTAAGAATGATACAAAACATGGAGTGCTCACATTAGTAACCAAGAAAATGATAGACAGGGATAGAATGTCGTCAGCGAAAATGAAGAAAATCATCAGTAGGCAGTCTGTAGGCTGCCTGCCGGAGCTGTGATTTCCAGACGTTGTTTGAATATGCAGGTGTGCAGGTGATGAGTCAACACAATACCTCTGCAATTTCTTTTCAACAAGATTACAGGTAGCTCAAGGAGGGATAAATTACCATGCTACAGGGGTTTATAAAGCCTAGTCATCAGAGACCCTGTAAATTGGGGGATATGGCGTTATTTTTAGTAACATGAGGCACAGTGTGATGCTGCTGAGACAGAAAGGCTGCAGGGCTGGGCTTTAAAACTTACAGTGAGTGTTTTGATTTCCTTACATGGAAATATAATTAACTCTTGATATCCATTTTAGAGTTCAACCTTTGGACTATCATCAAATAATAACTTTATTACTCCCTTAGGACAAAGGCAGAAGATTACTGACGTCGGATAGGAAAATGTGATTCTGTGTAAATTTATTGTAAAACGTGTACACACAAGAGAATATTTATTCTAATATAGCTTGTTTAAACCAAGGGACTATTCATGCTCAAGGTCACAAAGTTGAAAATGTCAAGAAAATAATTATTAAAATGTAATATCAGCTGCACTTTCATAAGTTTCAGCATAATAAGTTGTTTACTTCATGAAACACAGTGTATCAAAAACATATAATTCATCAGAGTATCCAGAAAGTTGTACACTCCATAAAATAACCAGAAGTCTCAAACATTATGTTCTCTCATTGCCAGCAGTCAAACAGCAGCACCATTAAAATGGATGGTAAGCTCAGAGCCAAACAGTATAAAGGAGAAAGCAATTTCCAAATCCCAGTTTTATTATGCTGCCACCTGTCTCACACCTCTAAACTTATTGCGTTTGGCTGGCACCAACACTGTCGGCAATGACCTTCAGCAATCCTGAGCTCATGAATACAGCATGGCAGGGTCGCAGACGCTCCCAGTCAAGATATTTCGGCTAGCTCCACTCAATGTAGTTGTTCTCCTTGCGTGCAGGCTCAGCTCTGTCTTCCATCATAGCTCCGTTCCCTGGCAGAGCAAACTGATAGCTGCAGGTGTGGATAATTACTGTTTGATCACAATGGTTTAATTCAAGATGACAGACAAGGCCAACACTGCCCACGGAATGAAAGCTCTTATAACTGAATTTTATTTATGCAAATTACATTTTTGGCCATTTTATTTTATATTTCTCTGTTTACTGTTCACTTTGAAGGCTACTGGAACACTTTTTAATGAATGGTTTCAAGTTTTCTAAGGCAATATTTTTAGCCACACATGGTATGGCTGCAGGTATGGTCTGTCAGTCTGTCTGTGAGACCACTTTGGTCCAGACTGAAATATCTAAACAACCACTGGAGTCATGAGTAAGTAGCTACAGATATTCATTGCACCCAGATCATGAATCGTACTGACTTTGATGATCCTCTGACCTTTTTTCTATAAGGTCAAAGTTTTCCCTTATCCAGCAAACATTCCCAACCTACATTGGAAGGATTGGTATAACATTCATATGTATAGACATCCATG
The DNA here is from genome assembly GCF_963691925.1 of Scomber scombrus. Taxonomy (NCBI): domain Eukaryota; kingdom Metazoa; phylum Chordata; class Actinopteri; order Scombriformes; family Scombridae; genus Scomber; species Scomber scombrus. Next base: position 24,494,634 of record NC_084975.1, read on the forward strand.
GTTCCCATATGTAGCCTCGTGAAGTGGGGGTCTCTTGAACTTTCCTCTACCAAAACCAAGAGGTTCTCATTTTCGGATTGTTGGTTATTGGATGAATTGCAAAGAAGTTTGGTAGAAACATTAATGATATCAAGCAGAGAAATTATAGTAATCTGTTGGTAATCTCTGATTTATCATTTAGTGTCATCTTTACGTCAAAATTTAAACTTGTCCATTACTAACTACGTATAGGATTTGTGACCTAATACCTGCAAAAACTAATGACCCATTCCCCTGCTAACATGCTAAACTGAGATGGTGTTTATGATAAACACGTTATTGTAACATTGTTAGCATGCTTACATTAGCATTGTTAACAGCCTCACAGAGTTGCTAGCATCGCTGTAGAGTTTCGGTCTCATTTCGCATACCTGGCTTGGTCACGTAGATGTAGAAATAGATAATGACAGGATCTCCTCTACAGAGAATTAGTGCAGGGAAAACGCCCACCAGGCAGACCACCAACTGCACTACAAAGAAAGACCTGAAGGCCATGAGTGTCAACCTGAACACCTGTGAAGGTTTAACCTCACATCAAACAGATTGTAGACAGATGGCACAGAAAACCCTCTCCAAGTTTGAAGAGACACTTGCCCAGCAGTCCGAGGCAAAGAGGCCCAAAGTCAGATGACGAGTATCAAACTTCACCTGCACCCAGTGTGGGAGAGACTGTCACTCCCATCCTACATTGGCCTGTCCAGCCTACTGCTATCAGTCTGTACAGCTGGATTAAAGATCCATGCCCTGGACTGCGGTCCTCTCTGAGTTGTTTATTCATAGGTGTGTCCCCCCAAATTCATCATTGTCACTAGCAGCTTTCGGTTCCCTGTTTACTTTGTAAATACCTGAAAGCTTTATTGGCTGAATGGGCCACACCTGTTTGCCAAGGGATTAGAAAGATATTCTTCTGAGCCTGATGATATTGTTTGTCCTTGTCATACTCCCAGCACCTTCATTATTCCTCGACACTAGTTTTCCTTGATGGATATGGCTTTCTTAAGATGAGCGTCAATGACTCACTCCGTTGGAAAGGTGCCTGCTTTGCTGTAGTTTGTGCAATATTAAATTAAAGGTACACTGTGCTGTATGTCTGGGGGAACTTTAGGTGTGTGTGTGTGGATTAAAATCAGGCTGTAGTAATCTCATCCTGAAGAGACTGCAGTTGCTGTTTTATTCTGCTGAATCATATTATGATGGCTGAGTCAGCCCAGCAGTCTTCTGGGTCACCTTTGTCATTTGTCCAGTCAGTCGCGGTGTGAGTCTCGCCCTGCACAGACAGACCTCGCCTCCCCGAACTCACCCTTTCAATTGTTTTAAGCATCTGGTGAAAACCAATGTGACTTCTCCCAATCAGGGTTTAAGTAAGCATTATCTGAATGGTAACACAATGAATATGAAAAACAATAATGAGTAATAATATCTTTTTTCTTTATCGTTCTCATTCGACTGTTGGTCAGTGTGTATGTATGTGTGTGCTTGGTGTTCTTGTGTTGGGTTTATTTCTTTACAAAAATGTGATAAGAAAAACTCCTTCTGTTTTTCAAAACTTTATGTAAATATCATTGGTGAAAATTAACATTTGTTGTACGCCGAGTTTTCATTTGTCACTTGAACTGATGAAGAAAACAATGATATTCATGATAACAGTGGTGATGTTGATGATGCTGAAGCTGATTATACCTGCCCTTCTTGAATAAGGGCTTTTGATGTCCGCTGTATTTTTGTTGGAGATGTCGTGAGGTCGGGGCAAGAGAAACAAAAGGAAGGAGTGATACCCAACACATCCCAGGCCCACTGTAGCAACACTGCCATATACCTTTACCCCACCCCAAAACCTCTCCTTCCCGTATACACCTCCAGGAACTAGACTGAGCTATAAGTGACACAAACCCATTGTAGCCTTTGTTACTTATGCCATAAAACATCTTTGTATTTTTATGACAAACATCAAAAAACAAAGCGCTCCAAGTCTGCGCGAGATGACTTCACCTCCCTGTGGAGTCACTCTGCCGGCTCGCTTGGCATTGCATCTCGCCCTGTCTGCTTATGGGCTTGGGGATTTACTGTAATGCCATTGTGTTAGACGGGATTGGCCTTGTACTGACACTGATGATGCCTTCCTCATTGAATTTGGAGTCTGGATTGCTCTGTGGGAGACCGTACAGTATATGGTAATGGGCATGTTTGGAGGAGGGGGGTAGATTCCAGAGGAAGGACACACACCATCCGTCTGCCCTTGTAAAGACAATTTGTGTGCTCGTGACTCAGCCTCTTATTTGGTGTTAGACTCATGATTAAGCACAACTGACTTCTGTGAATATGCCACATAACAGGTCAGATATTTGAAATAACTCTGAAACTCAAGAAAAACTACAGGATTAGCGCAGGAGCTGAACTATAAATGTTCATATGGCTGGACTTGGTGGAAATAAGGGTTCTTGATCGTTCAAAAAAATGTCAGTGAGAACAAGAATGACCTTTCCAAATGTCCAAAATGTGCCCTGTGCCTTTCCAACAGCCCACTGCTGCTTCCCAGAAATAAAATAGACAGGGCCGCAGTCCAGTTATTTTCACTGCAGGTGTCTGTACGCCCACTTCCCTGTTTTCCATATGCCATAGCCTTATGTATCTGTCTGGGCCTGTGCACAGTGCAGGGATGGAGCTTATCGGGTTCATATTACTTTTAGGACTGTCTCCGCCACAGACATGATACGGTACAGCAGATACTCCCAGCAGCCATCTGCAGGAAGGACAGTGGATACAGTCCTGCCTTCGTTTGTAATACCATCCTTGAGAGGGAGTCCCACGGGGAGTCAGAAAACACACACACACACACACACACACACACAATCCGTCTGTTTATCGATGCACCAAAAATAAATTCTGACTATTTTCCCTAAATCAAGATCCTTCAGAATACTTTCCTTTCCTCGCTGGTTGATAAACGACTTGTAAATAGACTTTGTGATTAAGTTAGAGCAACCTCTAACTCCTGCCATAATGTGGACTTTTTCCGATCAGGTAGGTAATAAGCAATACACTTATTTGATCTAATGCCATACACCGATATATTACCCACCTAGTCTGATGGCGACTCCTTTGCATTAGGGATGTCGGGGGTAACACTCCTGTTTCTTCACCTCCTTTCTCAACTTGCCATGGCTCACCTCTTCAACAAAGAGTGCTCTAACTTAAAACACACAATTGTGATGTGTACAATCTAATTTAATGTATTTATTTATGTATTTTTGCCAACTTTGTATAGTGTATAAATATCTATAAATATATGATGACAAAATGACAGTACTGTATAGATTTTAGCTGCCTGGTAAGGTTAATAGTATATACTTGGTAGACTAAAAGAAAAAGCGTAGAGCTGTTCAAAAGCCAGTTATTGAGAAAATGCTTTCTGTAAAACCCGGTGCCACTGGTTCTTTTTATATTCTAAGTTTTGTTTCTGGTTTATTTTTTTATTATGGCCAGTGGGATCCAAAGTGTGTGTTGATCTTCTTTTCGTCCGTTTGTTTGTTGATTGGTTTGTTTGTTGTTTTTTCCTCGACAAGACACAGCGAGGTTCTGGCAGCCAGGAGAGTGCAGTGGAACGCAGACTGGGACCCTGTGCAGTAGTGTGTGTGTGTGTATTAGGTGTGTGTCCGTCCATGGTAGTGCTAGTGCTCTCTGTGCAGTGCTTCCCTCCCTCCCTCCTCCCTCCTCCCTCTCTCTGATGTAGTTTGTCATGTGACGCAGTGTGTGTTAAGGTGCAGGATGACTGTGTTAGCTGAAGCTGGCAGATGCCCTCTCTCTCTCTCTCTCTCTCTCTCTCCCTCTCTCTCTCTCTCTTTCTCTCTCTCTCTCTCTCTCTCTCTCTCTTGCTCTCTCTCCCTCTATCTCTTTCTCTCTCCTTGTGTCCACTCTGCTTCTTCATTACAACGCTTCATTTTAATCCTCCACCAAGTATAGATTTCCACTTCCTCCGCTCGATTGTTCATTTACTCTCCCATTCAGTTGGTAATGCATACACCACCAGAGTCTAATTTCCCAGTAATCCATGCTTCCTCATCTATCTGTGATTCTTCGTCCATTAGCAGCTCTCATTCTTCACCCGCCACATTACTGTAGAGCACCTTGTTTTTCCTACAGAGCTCTGTGGACCAGAGAATGATTTAGCACAAAAAAAGAGAGGAGCCATGCACCTCATCCCTGGTTTTTTCTTGTTACGGTTGGACCTCTTAGATGGAGGCTTCTCATCCGTTCTATACCAACACAGAGGTGAAGGGCAGCTGTCAGCACAGCGCACAGAAACACAAAGCAGCCATATTCAGAAGTCAAGCACAGAGCTGTGATTCAAATCTATGTTGTGGTGGCTTCGCTGCCACCCAGTTTGTAGCAAGAGCAAGAGAATAGCCTTAAAGATCGGACCAACTACACAAAAAAGTAGTGGGATATGTGCATTTGTAGTGGACAATTATTACCTTCCCTCTCCAACACCAAATTTATTACTCAGTATTCCGGTGTGTTGCTTGGTTGCTCTGTACATATCTGTGTAGTACTTCTGTTGATGTCCCTGTGTTAGGATAGTGACGGGTTCTTACTGGGCTGCCTCTGCAGACGTCCTCTCCCTCCTGCACCGTCTCATTTCCTCAAACTTTAAACTTCAAACATTCCATCTGAATCTCAAGTGAGCGTCATTTTAAAGATGATTAGATGTTCATGTAGGCTGGGAGTAAAACTGCAGAGGGACTGAACCACAGACAATTACGCTGGAGCCATGATAATAACCAAGACGTCTTGTCTGTGTTCACGTCACTCTGGGAAAATAAAACCCACAACTGACAGCACACTCACAGGAGCCTCGCTACCCCTCTGTAACCACCCCTGCACTGACCTCACCTGGTCGCCCTCCCCCAAAGAGGTCACCGGGTCACCGACTGGCTTGAGGAGCCGCTGACCTCCTGGGGGGGATTAAACAGGTGAGGAAGGTAAGGAGGTGGGAGAGCCCAGGAAGGCAGAGAGGCCTGTTGCTGTGCGTCACATCCTGGGTCAGAAGTGAAGGGACTGAGGGCGTCTCGAGGTCAAACCCAGTAGCACTTTGGTTTTGCGTTCCATGTTTTTTTAGCCTCTCCTGTTTTTTGGCCGAGCGGACTGTGATCTTACTGGTTGATTTTCTCGTTCTCCTCCACCCATCAGTGTTACAGAGTGTGTTGGGTGGACGGAGCCTTGGAGCTGAGCTCTGATTTTGTTCCATATTAAAGAATCATTTTTACTACACCGGTGTCCAGAGACTCATTGGTCTTTCTTACTGGTTATATGAAGAGTGATAGCTACTATCACTAAAGCAGGGCTGCAACAAACCATTGTTTTTACTATTGATTTATCTGTCCAAATACATTGTTGAATAATCAGTTAATTCGAAGTAAAAGTAAACTAACTTTACATTTCAGAGGCTTTAAAAATGACGTAAGAGATTATTTAATGATCAAATTTTTGCCCATGCATTTTCTGTTGATGAACTGATGGTTGGTGAGCCGAAGTAATCGTTTCAACTTTACACTATAGGTGTACTGCATGGCCAAACATATGTGCACAAGAATATATGTGATTGTAAAACATGTCATTGATGTCACAATGGCCATTAATCTTTTACGATAACTCGTGGGAAGGATTTCAACAACATTTGAGAAGCCGTCTGCAGGGATCTGCCCCCATTCAAATACAAGAGCATCAGTGAGGTCCCAGGCTGCAACAAATGAGTATTTTCATTATCGATTAATCTGTTGAATATTTTCTTTCTTAATCGATTAGTTGCTTGGTCCAAAAATGTCAGAAAATGCTGAAAGTTTCTATCAGTGTTTCTCAAAGCCCAAGATTACATCCTCAAATGTCTTTTTCTGCCCTGACACAGACTGCACCCCAAAGATATTCAGTTTACTGTCATGAAACACTAAAGAAACCAGACAGTGTTCACATTTGAGAAGTTGAAATCAGAGAAATTTGACATTTTTTCCCTAAAAAAATTACTCCAAAAGATTAACTGATCATCAAAATAGTTTAATAGTTGGCAACTAATCAATTACTCAACTAATCGTTACGACTTTAGTTAGATCCAACACTGATGTTATAAAGCCTGGCTCACAGTCTGTGCTCTGATTGATCCCAAAGGTGTTGGATGGGGTTAGGGTCAGGACTCTGTGCAGACCAGTCACGTTCTTCCACACCAAACTGGGAAAAAGGACTTCTTTGTGGACCTGGCTTTGTTTATGGGAATATTTTCACGTTGAAATAGCAAAAAAGGCCTTCCCCAAACTGTTGCCACAATGTTGAAAGCACACTACAATTAAATATTGTATGCTTTAGCATTAAGATTTCCTTTAGTTGGAACAAAGGCAGCTTGCCCCAAAAATGAGGAGGGGTGTCCACATACTTATGGCCATGTATCTTCTAGTGTTTTTTTAAACTTTTAATTTAAAAATTGGACACACATACGCGTACAGTGTAATTAAACTGATACATAATTAGGAACTCTAATGACACCATTGCAATTGAACATGAAGGCTACCATCATTTGCTGATAGAGACAGCAATTTGCAAAGGTTGTTTCTGCCTTTGAGAGCAATTAAACATGTATAGAGGAAAGCTTCTGCTCTGAGTAACACATTAGTCAGCATGAAGGTAAATGAGTCACAGCAGCTACATACTACATTTCGAAGCCATCTTTCATCCCATTTCCAAGGATGATGACAGATGTTCTCATGTAGCTTAATTAGCTTCAGTATTGTTCACACAGTTTGGTTCACTTCTGACATTCTGCACTCAGTTCAGTGACTCTGTGTGTGACTCAGGTTCAATCCATCAAACATATAATTGCATTCAAGACACTTATCACAACATCAATGATAGTGAAATAGATTGTATCCCTCTCCGCTCATCACTGTCTGCCTCTGTAGCATTACAGGCACCAAGGCGGGCTGAAATTCAAAATGGAAAAAGATGACAATGCAATTTACTCCAAACCATCTGTGCCAGATTTGCCTATTAAGTACAGAAGTAAGAAAGGGAAGCAGGAGGGAGATAAGACATGGTACAGTGAGAGCACCTCTGAGACCTGACACACAATGAAGGGTCTTAGCGCCTGAGCTGTCTCTTTGTGTCTCCCTAAATATTAATTCCATGGTATTCTATGGCAGACATAGAAACAGGTTACTGAACCGAAAGAGAAACCGTCGAGATTTTCCTCCCAGAGCAGGAGACTATCAGGAGCAGAGAGTTGGGCAGGAGACACAGACAAGCACTGAGCCAGCCAAGCTCCTGCAGACAGGGGCCGAGGTTTTGTCCCTCCCTGAACTACAACAGACGGCTGCAGGCAAGCCAAGCGCATCAACTCGACGGGAGACCCTTGCTTGCATCACCTCCGTCTATTTTTAGAAGCACTGCACCCACCTTTTTTCATCTTTTAAGCTCCCTATGTATTCTAAGTGCTATATCAAGTGCAACTGTTGCAGGATTTTTTCCTTCATACTCAGTATTTCTGCCACTTTGATCAAGAGGTTGGATCGTAACTGCCTGCAGCACAGTCCTGTTAAATGTGAATTATGCAGATGCAGAACAAACACAGATTGCTGTGTTGCATGAACAATCCCGTACAGAGGAGAGCTGAGAGTCTGCATGTTTTCATTTCGAACAGAGTAGAGCAGGTGCCTCCACCGATCAGTTCCTCCTCTCTGGCTCAAGTTGTTCTAATAAGTGAAATCATCTGGTGTAATCTTGGACTGGAATGAAAATAGGCACATGGTCTATTCAGGCTGTATGGATTCCTGTGAATTTATAATTAGAAATGCAAATAATGTGCACATTGTGTTTAGGGGAAAAGAAGCAGGAAATGAGACTGTCAGTTTCAATGATGCAGGCGTTCCCCTGTAGTTATGTTTTTTTTCCGAGAAGATAATGAACAGTTCCCAGCTTGGCACGACAGCATGTCAAGCAAGAAAGACTGTGGAACTGCAAATACAAGCAACAGCTTGGTAAAGATAGGCGCCGCTGACTGCCAGCGTTGGACAGATGGAGGGAAGAAAGGCAAAAAGTGATGTGACAGAGGTGAAGCTTGCAGTGTGAGCCCAAGGAAATGAAACGAAAAGAGAGAATGATTAGGAAGTGAGAATTAAAGGAAAGGTGTGGAAATGATGTGACTATTATGCCAGATTGTCAGATTCAGTGATCCAAAGAGTGAGCAGGTTGTCATGGAAAAAACACAGTTGGATTTTCTTACTGAGGAGTCATTTTATACAGTAATTTAGAAACCCATCGCATAAGGAAACAGTAGAGAACATCACACTGTTTGGAGTGTTCAAGCTGTGTGTTTGAAAAGCATGTGAGATCTCTGATGTATGAAGATCTCACTGTTTTACTCTCTCTAATAAGTCCTCTTGGGGGACTAATTAGTAGGACAGTTTGTCTGTGTTTGTGTCTGGAAAACTGACTCCTGATGTCCAACTCAGACTGTCCCAAATACACCAGAAGGTGAATATCCTCAGGAGTAAAATGTGTTGCTCAGTTAGCAAGTGTGCAGATGTAAAGATGGTGTAAGGACATTCTCTCCTATTAAGAGAGGTGGGTGATAACTCCCTGTCTCAGATGGACATTTGTATCAAGATGTCATGCAAATTTCAAGCCATCCATCATTTTTACATAACCTTAAATCTTTTCTGGGCTAGTCTGAAGTCTGGGCCACTGTGGCGTCACACTGCCATCCAGTGGAAGCACAAAGAAGCAGTCCAATCTGTTGAGGACGTCTGCTGTGAGAACTGTGCAGCTAAAAAAAAATAATGTAAGATGACACTTTATCAAATTCACCAGAGACGAGCTAAGAGAGAAGAAAAAAACATAAGAAACAATTTAAATTAAATGATTAAATTAGTTACAGACAGTTCAGTAAAATGAGATATTTACATAGAATACCTTGTTGTGACCTTGTTCTACTGTGTGCACTGTACATGTTATAATAAATAATTTAAAAAAACAACGTATGTAGGTGAATGAAGATATATTGTGTTATATTTAATATATGTGCAATATATTGTATGCAATATACACACACACCAAAATAATGCAATATTACAAAAAAACCCTATAATATAATATAACCTATAATAAGTAATAATTGTAATTATTGCAATATAACATAATATTTAACTCTGACATACTGTTCAGGTCAAATTTGACTCATGTTTACATTTGAGAGGAATACAAACACCATAAACTCTTTTCCTCTAGCTTGAAATGGTATGACTTTTCATAAATTGACCAAGGATGCACAAAAATCAAATATCAGGTATTTACATTTTTATTTTATTTTATTTTGATGTACATTTTTCTGTAGCTGATCCACATTTTTAACATAGATGGTGTCCCAGGTTAAATGTGACCCACATGTATTTAAAACATTTAAAAGATGTTCATTATTATCATATATCGTATGTTAGTTAGTATATTTTCCTGCTTTAAGTAATATAGAACCATAATATGAAGTGATTGTGAATGCTTTCTCTCCATAAACAAATAAACTCTGCTTTCTGAAAGCTTCATTGATGATTTATCACACATTTATTAATGACTGATGAGGTATGAATGAATAAAAATAGATTTGAGGTTCAGACATTTGGTAAAGAGACTAATTATGAGAGGATACTGTGAAGAATATGAACAGTATGTGAGGGTTAATATGATATGACTACTTCTGCTACTGCCCACAGTAGTAGTAATATATTATTGAAGATGAAGTACAAGTGAGTTGTTGAGAAAGTGTGTGTTTGACCGTGCAACAGGGAACCTCGAGGTCTAGTTTACATGTTTTAATTGCTGTTACTGTTTTCTCTGCTGTAACAACACAAAGTCTGATGTCCTAACAAAGTGCAAAACAGGATTAATGTAAACTACAGGCAAGAAATGGGAATCTTATCATATTCCCTCTTGCAATCTTACATAACAACACGAAAGGATATCTTTTTCTGTAATAATCAAATTACATACAAAGGACTGAAGAGATACAGTAAAGCACAGGTCTGATACACAATAGAAACATTATGTGGTGTTAATTGAGATCAGGCAGTCTTTCATTCTGGAGTCATTCGTCAGCTCTAATGTTCTGCCCCTGTTCCCAATCTCCTAGCAACAGAGACTTGTTTGCCTACAAAACCACCTGCAAGTCAGACAGGTGAACCAACTAAAGAGTAAGTGAAGCTTTTCTCTCCTCTGACAGACTATTTTCTCTGGTAATTTATATCCAGGGTTAATGAAAATATCTGCTCTGTAAGATGACTTTTCTCTTCACTGAAGCAGCATTTGATAAAGAGAATGCTAATTGCTATTTTGTATAGACTGTAATCACTCTTTCAGAGAGCTTGAAGTTTGGTTGGATACTGTCAAACATAAAGCAAGAGTTACTTCTTGTTTGTTGCTTTTATTTGTGGTTACAGCTCTGCCCACATGCCCTGAGGAGTTTGCCATCCATCACTGTTGTCAGTGACGGTTTCCATTACAGCAGTCACAGATGGCTGAGCAGGAGAGGATAGTCATGCCGACTGCTGCAGCAGCAGACGACAGGGGACGACTGACCAGCAACAAATTCTACAATACTTCTTACAGAGCTTCTTATGGTGAGAGTGCATCATGAGCAGGAAACATTCACATGAAAGCATAGACAGAAACAGCTCTGATCACACCTATCAGGGTTCAGATTTGAACTGTAAAGGCCGATATTTGTACAGGTGCAACTGTCCCTGACGCCGGCAAGGTGAACTTCACTGCTCACCTCGGACGTCCCAGCGTCACTGGTTTCACATCAAACCAACGGCCAGCTATATTTTACAGGCCCAGTTTGGACCACATTGACAACCCTCGGTTTGGGTGAGTTTCAGGGCTGATGCTGCTCAGGCTTCAGCTTAAATGATTTCTACTCCTTTGCTTTGAAAGATCATTTCAGTCAAATCACAAAAAACACGAGCAAAACATATTTTCTTGCAAAGTTTTTAAAGGCCCTTCACACCCACACAGGTGTTTTCAGTCATGCTGGCTAATTAGACCTCTGCTCAGGCTGACAGTGGGTGGATCCATGCTGGTAATTAAAGGATAAGGCTGCTGATTTTCTCTATTTATCTTTATTGTCAACAAATCTCATGTGCAGAGCCAAACCAACAATAAACTGATCTACTTATAAGTATTGTGTTTGTATCTAAACCCTGATGTATTGTATTCCTCTGTGCTGTAGGCCTTCAATGTTGTCCAAAAAATATTAAAAACATTTCAATGAGCCACCCTCAGCTGTACTGAGACTGAAAATGCAATCACTGTTATTAATCTTCGGAGCCGTTTATAAACAAACAAACATTACAATAGTCTAGTGGTGAAGTAATATGTCGCAATATATCAGAGTGACTCACTGACGTTTAATAGATATTTGAGCAATAATGGAAGTCTACAGCACAGAGGAATAAGATATATCAGGCTTTGGATACAGACACAATACTTATAAGTAGAATCAGTTCATTGTTGGTTTGGCTTTGCAGATGAGATTTGTGCTAATAAGACTCTTTTTCACAGAAGACACTTTGACATGTCACAGCTGCAAAATCACAGGTGAAAATGATTAATTTAATGATACTTTAATTCCATTTAGCTTTAATTTCAGGGTCCTATTATAGTGCATACTGGCTCAAATTCACACTGGGATACTTAAAAAGAACAGAGCTATAATGCTATTAGCAACACCTGCTTTACCCATTATTCCTACAATGTTGTTTAAATTCCTCAAAAAACGATGATACAGGTGTAACGTGTCCCACCCTTATGTGCATCAAAGCTAACAGGAGAGAGAAGGAAGTGTCAATCAAACACAGCTTATACCCTCCTGCGCAGTCCTGTGATGAGGTGTAATCAGCAAAAATGACTAAATTCCCTTGTGTGGATTTAGGCTTGTGGTGATTTCACTTATTTTGGCTGATTACACCTCTTATCATGACTGTATGAGCCTGTGCAGACTGTGTTTGATTGACATGTCCCTCTCTTCTTCTGTTAACTATGTTTCATCTGCTCACCGGTGTGTTTAGCTTCTCACGTAATTCCCAGCGTATCGTATGCCAACTTCATGTCATATAGGATGAATGTTAGCGATGAGAGAGATTCCTATTTTATTTTTTACAACTGGTGACCAAACACATCATCAAGACAGCTGTATGATTATAGAAATAGTTGTGTGAGATTTAAAATACCGAGCATATATCTATTAAATGTAGCCTGTTATATTTAATTACACTGAATGATGGTCTTTAGTTGATGTGAGGCCTCCATATTTGTTTGGTTTTCAGGTCCTTACACATTATTTACTGCCAAACAAGTTGGAGACTCGTGATTACAATTACTCTAAAAAAGACATAAACGTGTCTTACCTGTAACCTGAGCTGAGGTCTAATCAGCCAGCATGAATGATAACACCTGTTTGTGTGTGTGTGTGCTCGGCCTTTAAAATATCAGTCTGGTGAACACGGTTTCACTTGTGGGACGTGTTGCATCAAATAATTTAATTTCTACTACAAAAATATTGCCTACAATAAATGAAACATTTCAGTTCTGTGAGCAAATGACACGAAACTCTGTTCAGATCCAATTTATTTGAACTGAAAGCAGAATATCTCATTAACCGGGCAATAAAAAACAAAACTAATCTGCATGATGCTAGATTGAGGCAAGTAGGAATGTTTTTTGTCATTTGAGTTTTTCACAGTTTAAATGTTTCTAAATAAACTTTCTTAACTGTTTCAAGTGTTACCATGACCTAAAATGTGTTGTTTTTGTCTACAGACTCCTGTTATCTGACAGCTTCATGACTCAAACCAAGCGGCATTACCAGCCTCCCATCCGGTCCAGTAGTTTGAGGTCTTTTCCGAATGTCGTTAACAATCCCAGAGAGAGCGGCTTCTATCAGCTGAGGAATCACCCGAAAACAGAGACTGTGGAGCAGAAGGTCTAATGACAACCTATTAAGAACAACATCTGGAAGATTGTTTGAAAAATGTCACACACATCACAGATTATGAATTATCAACTTTATGAATTTGTCTCTTCAGACAGAATACCAAAGATTGTTTGTGCCATATCGTCTCACATCAACAGGTAACTGAAAATCTGAAACTCAAAAAAACAAGTTTATAAAGTTTTTAAAATGTGACAAACAGGAATAGATGAAACAGGAAAAACAAAAACATCTTTATTGTCTTCTTAAAGTTGTTTAAATGGTGCATTCACACTGTTAAATTTCGTGTAGCTCCCGAAAACTACGTGACTGTGGGCCCCAAGGGAGAAACTGGTTTCACTGAGGGAACAGACCTTCAGCTGAACACATTTCAGGAGAAAAAAAGCTGCACGGTCTTTAAAGTTTATTGACTGTCGCTCTTGTTAAAGAATCAGACATACACCATAACCTCACTGTCTGGAGGTTTATTGAGTTACTGAGATCTTATCAGTATTTTTTTGTCTCTTGCTGGAGTTCAGGTTGAACCTCGCCAGACACTCAACTCAATGACGAAGAAAGACTTTTTGCCACCGTTATTTCTGCAGGTTGACCCACAATATATATTCACCCTTAACTGTCCTTCATGTTGAAAACGGAGACAATGTTTTTGTGTTTTGTTTTGTACCATCTGTGAGGTCTCTCTGTGTTTTTTTTGTTTTTGTTTGAGGGCACTGAGGCGACGCCCAGCCTGCGCAGCCGTTCTTCACGAGAAACAGGATTCACTCGAGGAACCTTAGCTCCTTTGGCCTGCCCAGTGAGTACAGACGCCCTCCCCACCAGCTGTAGCAGACTGAACTGATCTCACAACACTGACATCCCTCTCCTCTTATTCCAGACCTCCCTTCTGCCATCATACCAGACTAAAGTTAACCCACCAACTGAGATTATGATTGGGAAAAAGGTTAAGTAACTATTTATATTTTCTCCACTAATAGGTCATATTTCTGTGTGTGTGAAGCTGCTAATATATCGGGATGGTTGAGTTTTGAGTCTGTTGTGTTTTCAGGAGCCCTCTGGGTCTCTTCTCAATGCTCCAAACAACCAAGCTTTCCCTAATGCACCTTTTGACTGTTCACACTTCACTACCCACTATAAGAGCATGTAAGTGTATTTGGTACTTTCAGATAATATTAGTATTATAAAGTACATCTATATTATAGAGTACATGTTAATCTGACAGCTATTAATTAAAACAAATAACAACAACTTTATTTTCCAGGTTCTGTCGTCATACTGATTTTGAAAAGTTGAGATCTGGCCGCACAGGCGCAGGTATCATCAGCTCTAAAATGAGTAACGGCTACAATCGTCGGGACATGGACAGGTACACACATGTTACACAATCACACACACACAGTCCTGTCATGCTTATGTTTCCTGTGACTCACATACACCCTTTTTTTATTTATTTAACAGGTTCATCTTTAGAGGCTAGACCTTCACACATGGTAACTCATAATAAAAAATGTGGTGTTTCTTGTTGGCACATCATTGTGGGCTTTTACATCCTTAAAAAAAGAGGGAGTACTTTGAGAGGAAGAACTGTTGCAGTATCACATCAAAATTCTAAAAAGCCTTAATCGCTCCCTTTACAACAGTGCTGTCAAAAATGGCTAATTCTCAGCTCTTTGTGGAGTCCCTTTTGTCTGAGTTGAAAAGCTGCCAGTCAGACATTTGTGTGAAGTGAGTCGTGTGAAAGCCAAAGAGGGAGTGAAGGAGATGATGCATCGTCTTCGACCGCCTCTCTGTCACTGACCTACAGAGAATGAGAGAGTGTAAACTAATGAGAAAAATAATTATACTTTGCCTGAATGTGGCACCGATTCCCATGGAGGTCTGCGGTGTGTCAGACGGTTTTGCCACCCACAGCTGTGGAACGAGGAGCAGAGCGCAGACCGAGGAGGATCCTGTTTCCACCAGCGTCACATTATGTGTCATACAGCTCTGTACAATACACCTACTGTGGGCCAACTTTCAGAAACTGCAGTGGTTTTACTTTTCTGACACGTCAAAAAAAGACTGCTGCGTCAAAATCAGGAGACACACAAAACCACACGGCTTGTCTGCAAAGAACAGTTTGTTGTCAGCAAATATAGATGTTAGGTAATGTTTAATTAGCTGTGTATGCATACATCCTTCTGATGTGAGCACTGAAATGTTTTACTCTTTGAATAAATGAAAAAGGAAGTGACATAATTAGAGCTGAAACCTCATTTACTCAATTAATTCAATCAGAATTCAATCAGCAGAAAGTTAATCAGCTACTGTTTTGATAATTCATGATCTTTTGAGCCATTTTTATTTCTACATTTGCTGGTTTTCAGCTTTTCCAGTGTGAAGATTTATTGTTTTTCTTTGTAATCTATGAAGTAAACCATGTGTCTTTTCATTCTGAAGTAATTGGTCAAAATGGACAAAAATGAGACTTTTTCAGACATCATCATCTTTGGGAAGCTGGGACATTTTATAGGCAAAATGATCAAGTAGTCAACTGATTAATTAGCAATTAAAATAATCATTAGCTGCAGTCATACACACAATGACCACTATTTAATAATCTACTTCAAGCTAAAATGACAATTAATTATTGCTTCCAGATGCTCAAATATAAAGATTTGGTGTTTCTTTGTTAGTTTTCTGTGTTGTGTTTTTGGCTTTTGAACTGTTGGACACATAAAACAGGTGATTTGAATGGGAAATTATAATGAGAATTTTCACTATTTTTGATGTTTTACAGACGATCAACCACTTTATTTTAAGGAATTTACTGGAAGATTAATAAACACTGAAAGTAATCATTTGTTGAAGCTCTAAATGTAACACAAACACACTAATGTAAAAATGGGAATTCTTGCAAGTAAAAGTTTGAAGTTTAATGAAGAGCAATCAGCTTGTGTTTGAGTCTGTTCTGCCAACACAAGAGTTGAGACAAGCCGCCACACTAGCACGGCCATAAATATTTCAGCATTGGGATAAATATTTCACTCTTTCAGTGAGATGTGAGAAAAAAGATACATGAAGGGAAAGAGGATTGGATTACACATAAACCCCCACATGAATAATGAGTGCCGAGATGAGAGGAGAACAAGCGACAGGCCTGCTTCAACGTTAAGAGACAGAGGTATAAAAGGCGTAGTCGCTGATAAAAAGGAGTATACAGAGATCACAGTGGACTTGAGTCTCTGACCTGCGGGGGGCTTCAGGTATTCTACTCCTGCTTCCTGCTTGATTTTTGTGTCAATCCACTTAATGTTTGGAGCCTCCCTATGGACTTGCCTTTTATGGTGAGGCACCCCAGCTATTCATCCCTCTAATAATCCTGATGTCTCCCTCTCTTTCCTGGCACTGACATTCACAGGATTGCTTACACAACACTGGCAAGAGACGGGGGGTTGTGTTTAGCATGTCATAAATATTTTG
The DNA here is from genome assembly GCF_963691925.1 of Scomber scombrus. NCBI lineage: Eukaryota > Metazoa > Chordata > Actinopteri > Scombriformes > Scombridae > Scomber > Scomber scombrus. Next base: position 24,511,153 of record NC_084975.1, read on the forward strand.
TAAATCAAAATCCAATACACACATTTACACGGTCTCGGTTTATAAAAATAGCAATAGACTGAGCCGGGGTGCACTGGCAAGCACGTAAAACAGACACTGGCCATGATGTGTGGAAATACTACACTTAAGTAAACAGAAGCTGGTGGTTTCACTGCTTTCCAGATGAAGAAATATTACCCCATAAATGATTGACACTGACTGCATCTGCTGATTTAATATTTAATAATGGAAGACTTGGTCTCCTGCGTACACTCATAATGTACTCTAATGTAAATCAGCCATACACACACTCACACACACATATATATACACACACACTCCACCTGAGTCCTGCTCTGATTTGACAATTTGCAGCTGATTGAGATGTCACAGGAGCTGTCAGTTTATAGTTTAATAATGCCCAGCTCATCGTTCATTTTCACAGTTAACAACAGATAATAAATTAGCAGCACGGCTAAAAAAAACAACAACAAAAATCAAAAGTCACACTCTCAACTTGTGTCAGCTTCTTTCAAAAATGTCTGTGGATTGTCCTGGCTGCAGGTCATCTGGATGTATGAGGGGTATTTCATGCCCCTTCATCCTGTCTCCCCGTGTCCTGCAGCTCCTCATACTCGTAGTCCATCTGCGCCCTATCATACTCCAGCTCCTCGCCCTCATAATCAAACCCCTCGCCCTCACATATCAGCTCCTCAGTCTCATATTCAAATCCGTCCTCGTCATATTCAAGCTCAGCGCCGTCGTACCCTGTGATTGGTAAATCCCCATCCACCTCCTCATCCTCCCTAGCCAGGGGCTCTTCCTCCCTAACATCTGCATCCTCTACAGTCGTCACAGCTCCGTTTGTGGCTCGGTTTGAGCTGCTGTTCTTCAGGATGCCGTGAATGACGGGTTCCTCTCCCGCCAGAGCCAAATCCTCTGCTTCTTTCTCTGCGGCCTTCTTTCTCACCTTCTTGGCCTCACGCTCCTCCATGAACTCTGCAGCTCCCTCACCGACCAAGAGCACCTCTGGGCCCACTTTAGGAGGGTCCTTGACCGGGTTGTGGTCGTAGGAGAACAGGCGGAGGGCATGGAGGCACTTCAGGCTGGGGAACACTGATATTTTGTTGCGGTCCAGGTCTAGTATCTCCAGGCCTTCCATGCGCAGAAGGATTTTGGGGAAGGTATGAAAACGGTTCCCATAGAGCCATAATCCCCTCATAGCCTCCATGCGGAAGAGGTCAGGGGGCAGCGTTTTAAGCCGGTTGTCCCCTATCTGGAGGGACTTGAGGTTGGGCAGGTCATACAGCACACGGGGGAATCTCAGGAAGTAGTTGCTCTCCACCCACAAGCAGCGCAGGCTCCGCAGGTTGGTGATCTCAGGCGGGAGGCTCATCAGCCGGTTGCTGCCCAGGTAGAGGCGAGTGAGGTTAGTGAGCTGGCAGATGGACACAGGAACCTGCTCCATCTTGTTGAAGTCGAGGGCCAGTATCCGCAGGCCATGCAGCTGGGTGATGCTGTCCGGCAGAGTGCGCAGGCTGTTCCCACAAACGTACAGCTTCTCCAGATGCAACAGCCCACAAACACGCAACGGTAACCGCTTAAATTTACGGTAGCTCAAGTCCAGCACGGGATCTCCGCTCTCGAACAACTCCTCAACCCCGAGTGGAAGTTCAACCTCGACCTCCTCCTCCTCTTTCTTCTTCTTCTGTGTGATTTCGGCCTCCTCGCCATCCTTCTCCTCCTCTTCCTCTCCCTCACCCTTCCTGGAGGAGTTGCCCATGCTGTGGGTGGCCTGCCGCCCCTGACTCCTATGTGAGTCAGGACAGAGTCATTTGACGAGGTAGTCTCTGTGACAACTTAACCTTCAGCCTGGGAGCTGCTGTTGTTTTGCGGTTGATCCCACCGGCTACAAAGTGCATCATGGTTCTGGCCAATTAACACTGTCTCCATGTTTCAGCAGTTTGTCAGGGATCTCTTCATTCCTTCATCTACTGCTAGATCAGAAAACTCAAAAATAGCTAGCAAAATGTGGAATAATTGTAGTAATAGTAGTAGTAATAGTAGTATTAATAGTAATATTAGTAGTAGTAATAATAATAGTAATAATAATAATAGTGCTTATAGTGCTCCTGGTTGTTGAGCTCAACACAGTACAGCTGAATTTTGAGCTGAAATTGAATTCTTGCAGTCCTTACCCTTTACTATCCTCCCTGACTTCCTCCAGGCTTTTTGAGAGAAAGATAGCGTGCAGCTTTAAGGTCACCTGTTCACGTGATCAAGTCTCTCTATCAGGACAGGATGAAAAAGTGCCTCTTTAGGGACGTTAAACAGTCAGTTCCTGTGCGTCCTCCTGCCGGGTGTCGGTAGATAAGCCCACAGTGTGCTCAGCTCAGTGACCCAGCCCCCGGCAAAGAAAAACCTGTTAATGGAAGTCTGTCCACTAGTTAATGCAGCTGCTGTGCATTACAGGCCGAGGTCCTCTGCTAGGTTATAATCCGTGCCAGAGAAATAAATTGCTCATTTTGGAGAACTGCAGAGCTGACAGACTGACTGACTCTCCCCCTGCTGTTGTCCGATTCTCTCCATCAGTGTGAAGGTTTACATTCAGCTGCTGCCTCCCTCCCTCCCTCCCTCCTGCTGTAACCGGACCAGGGGGCATCCACATCACATGGTCCACTGTGTGTGTGTGTGTGTGTGTGTGTGTGTGTGTGTGTGTGTGTGTGTGTGTGTGTGTGTGTGTGTGTCTGTCTCTTTAAAAAAACTTGTTCTCCTATTTAAAGTGTTTAAATCTTATTAAAACACCTGCTTTTTTTTTGCAACACTGTCAGGTTTAAAAATGAATTAATTTAATTTATAGTTTTAAAATTTTTAAATTTATAGTTTTAACATTTTTAAATTTGTAGTTTTGTAGTTATTTAATTTCCTGCTAAATCAGCTACAACATTACAGTTGATACAATGCTGCTTACAAAATAAAACATCATAAATAATCCAGTGATGCAATAATAATATTTACCTACCTAATAACCCACAACAATATAGTAATAATACATTTTATTTATATAGCACTTTCTTACAATGTTAATGTGTTTTACAAAATAAATCCGGACAAGGCAGATAAAAAGGAAGTTGAATCAATAAAAAGAATAAGATCAAATACAAGAAAACATTTCCAAAGCTTTTAAAAAGAGAAAAGTTTTAAGAGGAGATTTAAAAGAAACTAGTGGATTCAGGCAGGCATGCAGAGAGTTTTGTAGTATTGGATCTTTAATGACAACAGCCCGATCAATCTTAGTCACAAACCGTGACCTGGGAGTAACCAGCTGGGATGTTAAAGGCCGAGAGAGCAAATACCAGGTCAATAAATCAGAGATGTATGTAGGTGCAAGGCTGTTTAAGCCTTTAAAAGTGAGCAATAATATTTCAAAACATCAATGTGAAATTTAACCAGGAGCCAATATATATATATATATCCGATAGACTTACATCGTGAAAGAGACATCTGTAAATCAGCAGCAAATTCTTTTTAGTGTCGCACAACCCCCAATGAAATGAAACATTTCACTATCACAATTTGATCCATTTGGTCTGATCACATTTCAAAGGTCTAGAAGAGCTGCACGACTAAATGATTTTATCCCCATTCAAGTTAGCTGGAGGTCTAAACCAGAAGTTAGCTGTCTCAGCTGAGGGATGTCTGTAGTGAGCATGCTCAATATGTTTTTATCCACACTGTGTATACAGTACATCTAGTGGAACAGACTTGGCAGAAATGGATGTACAGTATAGTATGTTTTAATTAGTGGATAACTCCCTGACAATAATAATCATTGTGTTTTTATTATTTTATAATGAGCTCTTTATCTACACAGGGAGCGGGTCTTCTTCCACAAGGCTTCCATATTGTACCGCCATGCTTCTATAGTGGTTCAGTACAGACAAACCGAATACTGACTCTAGAGAGGGTTTTTAACATTTTTTTATGTTTTTTGTGAGTTTCACAGCCAACGTAGGTTCTCATATACTCTTGGAATGGGAGAGTGGGGGGTATTCAGTTGGTTGCTTTACAGTAATCTAAATGTATTTGGATTTTTTTAAAATAATTTTATACACACACACACACACACACACACATATTCATGTTATCAGGATTAACAGGTTATCATCTGTCTTGTATGTCTTTAAATAAAAGTAAGTGTAATCGACTTGGGTCACCAAAGCAAAGTCAAGAAACTAGGAACAAGAAATGTATACAGTGTTTTCTGGGGATTTTAAGTTGAGAATCTGGATTTTAATTTGTCCTTTGGACCAAATCCACTGCTGTAAACTGTAAGTAGTCAGTATCTGCACACTATCTAAAGGTCATTGGAAGATATTAATAATTAAGTCTCCAACCTTTGTATTAACAACGGTATAACATTTTTTTTAAATGTATGTAAGTGTATTGTTTGAATAATGAATAACAGCGAAAGGTGCTAAAGTAACCAGTCCCTCCACAGTATTTTAGATTAATTTTGTTGTTGCAGTGATATAAGACAAAAGTTACGTTATGTAAATGAGTTGTTCTCTGTTTAAATCATTTATGTTGCAATTTATTTCAGACATGTGTCATTGTTTTAAAATCTGTACAGCAATCCAACATCATCTGTCAATTCAAATGAGTAAAAACTCCCATAAAAAACTTTAACAGGGAAATGTTGTTTTGCTGCATATGTTGTTTTAATTATAAATCTCAGTCTCAATCTGATTTTGAGAAACTCCAGAAAAATCCACCCCAACAAGGTGCAACATTGTACTTCTACATAAAGGCACCAATAATAATACAATGCATAATAATATGTTATATAACACTGAGAAGAGTCTATGCTGCATTTTGATTACTTTTCACATTTTGATGATGATGTATAGATATTTTTACTACAATAATGTTTTGAATGCTGGACTATTTATATATAGTGGTATTACTACTTTCAGTTATATAAACGATTTGAATACTTCTTCCTCCACTGTAAAATACATAATCATACATTACAGTAACACATTTATCAGTAAAAGAACGTTAATCATCGGTCATGGTCTCCTGGACCTCCAAACATGGTCACTCGAGTGCTGGTTTATATCAAACACTACAGACATAAGCTTGAACAGGTTTTTATAGACCAAGTAAAAGGCTCCAACGACAGTCATCATGTGACTTTTGGTTCTGACACAGAACAGACGCAAGAATAACAAAAAATAATCTATAAAACACTGCCAGCCCTCACTGTGTTCTCCTAATAAAGCTTAGACCAGCGAAGGAATGACAGTCGATAGCTTCAGTTAAAGATGATTGATCTGTTAACTTGTTAGACAAGCTGTTTCAGTAGTCTTTATAGTTGTTTTGCTCCTATTTGACAAGTTTATTTATATTGATTGTTAAATTTTTGATCTGCGAAGAGTCATCAGATCAAAGTGGTTCCGTTAAAGTCTTAGAAAAATGCCATTAGCTGGATAAAGTTCGACCTATAAGCTTATAGGATTAAATAACTGTCCACCCCAGATAGATAGATAGATAGATAGATAGATAGATAGATAGATAGATAGATAGATAGATAGATAGATAGATAGATAGATAGATAGATAGATAGATAGATAGATAGATAGATAGATAGATAGATAGATAGATAGATAGATAGATAGATAGATAATAAAGATGCATTTCAGATTTAAATGAATGTGGCATGACTAGAATATATTCATACATTACACTGGGGCTTAAAATAGCTTCAAAATGTTGAAAAGCCCAGAGCAAGTTTTAAATGAAAGGGCACCAGCACAGACTACAGTAACTTTACCCAGTGGATGAATATTCACATCATCTCCTGCTTATTTCAGTACAACTGCAAATACAATGTTACTAAGAGTATAATATCAGTGATGCATTGTGATTAAGTATACTTTAATAATAATAATTTAGGCCTAAGAGTTACTTACATTATAGATTCTTGATTTCTTGATTAGTTGTTTCATCCATAAAATGTCAGAAAAGGGTGAAAAATATTGATCACTGTTTCCCAAAGACCAAAAGAACATCTTCAAATGTCTTGTTTTGTCCTGACCAACAGTCCCAAACCTAATGATCTTAATTTTACTGTCAGACAAGACTATAGAAAAATCAGAAAATATTCACAATTAAGAAGCTGGAACCAGAGAATTTAAGTATTTTATATTAAAAAATGAATCAAAATTATTTCAATTACCAAAATAGTTGGCAATTAATTTTCTGTGGATCAAATAATCGATTAATTGACTAGCTGTTTAAGCTCTGGTATGATTACCGAAGTATCATTGTGTTTACAGTGATTTCAGGTGGAGGACTGAAACTGCTTCATGTAAAGCAATGTTTGAAATATTTGATGATATCATTTTTAAATGTAAATTCTTAAATTGCCAAAATAGATACTTTCATCCACCAGTTAATCTAAATACAGTGGTGGGGAAAAAAAACAATATTACCCTCTGAGATGTGGCAGAGTGAAAAGGAAAAGAAAGTCTCACAAAATCGAAATACTAAAGTAATATCTCAAAGTTGTACTTATATGTATTTACTTGCCACATCTGACTTCATCAAATACTTGACAGCAGCAGACAGGTTGCCTGATTGACGTGGGTTTTGTGGGTTATGATACTGGAGAAAAGCCAGGAAAAGCTGCTGGGGTCAGATGTGCAGCGCTCTTGTCAGCCTGATGAGCTGTGGCAGAAGAAGCGGACAAACAGGGAGACAGGCCGCACGCTGCTTGAGGATAATCCTGTCTGATATGCTGTGGACCAAAAGAGCTGATTTGCAAATTTCTGCATCGCGTTGAAACGACCCTGAAATGACACAATGGACTGTAAGCAGCAGACAGACAAGAGACCTCGGGGGGGTGAATGGATGTGACTGCTGAGGTGAAAGTGGATGAAGCACTGTGTGACCCAGCCAGTATGGGAAACATATGGACAAACAAACAAACTATACCAACTCAAACATACTTCCAATCATTTATTATAAAATATATAATTTGGGTTATATCACATTATTCGATATATGTTTAGACAGATGCAACATAAGAGTGGGATCATATCTGCTGTTGGATCCTCGGGCTTAAACAGACTTTATATAAAGATGGATGTAGCAGGGCATGACATCACCCATTGGTTTGCACAGTTTGAAGTCCATTTATTTCCCAATATAATGATTCTGAATTTTCCCTTTCCTATGAACATGTGTTGTTTACACTTTACTTAAACTTCTACCAAAGCAAACCAGTACTATATCATCAATTTAATTGGATTCGATTACTTGCAAAATTACATATTCATAAATAAGTATTCCAATAAATCAATCCTACATTAGAAAAATAGGAAAGCTATTAAAACCATAAATGTATGTACCCTTTATAACATTATTGTGAGCTGATTTATTATTTCTGTCAGTGTTCTGGTCACCTGGCATTATCCGTTTATGTATTTACCATGCTGTTTGTTAAGGCCTGCTCAGTTACAGTAGTTGCTTAGCCTAATTTTTTCCCCCACCTGCATTCTGTGAAGACCGGCCCTACTCTTCCTCTGACTGGATAGTACTCGTTTGCTTTGTTGGTTAGATAACTTAGGTTTAGGCATGAGGAGCGAGATGGTTGTGGTTTGGGTAAAAATATCTGGGTCAGAGCCTTTCAGAGGCAGAGTAGGGGCATGTCTTCACAGAATACAGATGGGAAAAACACATTTTAAATGTGGATCAGCTAGAGAGAGCTAGAACTCTCATGAGTATGGTTAGGGTTAGGCTTAAAGTTAGGGTTAAGGTTAAAGTTAAGGTCAGGGTTATTTAAGGTTAGGGTTAGTTGAGGTTAAGGTTAGCATACAAATCTCATGAATTTTGCAAATTGTCCTTGTAGATGCTTCAGTCTAGCACTGGCCGGGAAAAAAAATGATGCCACTACTTACGGTCAGCGCCATCTTTTCTGTTTGGAGCCAGGAACTTCCAAATACGGAGTGTGGGACCTTATCTTTTACGCTCTTGAAACACCCCCCGCTACACCGGACCAAAGCCAACACTAGCTTACCAAAATCACTGAGTGGTTCACACTTGGGCTGATGTACGCTAACTAACATGATTTTATCGTTATTAAGAAATATTGCGACAATAATGCTGACTCAGTGCAAGTCTTATTATCGTCTATCGTCTTATTAACAGAGCACCAGAACATTCATTAGAGGGCCTGAATTTAGAGATTGAGTCTATAATGAAATATTGGAAAAATGTACTGACTTAGTATTTCATGAGACAAATATATACTTTTAGAATGGTAGACAAAAAGGGGGGATTTTTTAGAGCCAGCGCCTAGTGGCCATCAGAGGTATCACATGTTAAGGGACTTCCGCATTGGCTTCAGTTAAGGTTTAAGTTAAAGTGAAGGTTAGGTTAACGTTAGGATAAGGTTAGGATACTAATCTCGCAAGAGTTTCGCAAATTGTCTCTCAGACTGATTCAATCTGCAACTACTTCAAGCTGTGGTTGTTGAACTTGGTGATAAATGAGGACAATGAAGATGACTTGTTCTCTTCCATCCACCAATAGATAGAGCTCAGCTGAGCGCCATCTGCTGGTGGGGGAGGGCACTGCAACAAATCATTATCACAATATAAAGTCTGTTTATGCTTTTAATAATAAGATATCATCCTGAACTTATTCTCAGCTGTAAATACTAAAGAAATAATATTTGTAATTTAAAGATAGTATCAGTCTTCAGCTGAAGTTACATAAATGCAGCCTGTTGTGTAGTTCAACATTCTGATAGTGGGCAGACTGTTTTAGCAAACAGAAAATACATTTGAAATACTTGCTGCTTACTATTGTTTTCTAAATATATTTTACAAAATGCTAACATTTAAAGCTTAAAATTATACATTACATACACATATTGCATATATGAGATTTGTTTTCTTGCCCTTTAAGTAGGCCTATACGTGGGTAAAAATTGTTTTAAAAGCAGCATCAGGTTTGTTAATATGTATATTCTGTGTTTATGTTGGTTTTATGTCATTTGAAATGACATTTGCACCATTTTTTCCTGAAAACTAAGACTGAATGCTCCTGAAAATGGTGTAACCACAAAAGAACGATAAAATACTAAATATTTCATCCACCTATGTGTATTTACTGATAAAAAGAATGACTTAAAATTTTTTTGGAATAGTCCTTCTTTTAAATTTTAATGCGTTTTGTCAATATTGAGCAGGACATATCCTAAAACAACTGATTTTTCTAAATAATTGTGTAACAACTTTTGTATCATTTGTTTTGTTTTTAAAACAGAGATCTGTTTTCATTTTGAAAATTTGGTCAGTGTAAAATAAATAAATAAATAAAAATAGAAAAGTGGTTTTATTCAATGTTCCAAAACAATAAAATATGAAAAGTTAAAGCCAAAAGTAAGACGTATCGTAATAGAATCTAAAATAAATGAGAATATAGACACAGGAAAAACTAGTATCTGTAACTCTCTAATTCACCGTAGCCTTTATTAGTGGTCTATAATCTAAAGAGTGTATTTAAATATGCTGTCTAATGGAGGATAATGTGAGAGCAGCGTGCTCCCGCTGACTCTTTCCGTGTGAGCGCACAGACGACACTATAATATTCAGATGGGCTGATTATCGAGCCAATTGCACATAAGCCAGTGGTCCAGGATTTACTGTACGCCGATTGGCCCAGAAACCCTCGAATGATCGGCTCGGAATTTGTACTGAATGAGAGGGTGAATGAGTCAGTGAGCACATTAGGGAAGGCAGAGGATGTATTTTGGGATGTTTACCATTTAAAATGGATCTGCACGGAGCAGGAGCTAATAAAGTGTGCCGGTGTGTTGGTGTGCCTGAACCCCGAGGAGAGTAGCCACAGTCTGGATAGTGTAAGTGAAATATTCTCCATCTGTATGCAGCGGGCCTTTAGGCTGGACAGAAACAGTCATCTGCGCTAATTGTTGAATTCATCAGACATCAAACGTTAATCGATGGGCTGTTTGCGCTTTCATGGATCTGTCTGTGCTGTTTTTTCTTTTAACACATTAACTGTACATGAGCCCATTTGATGAATTGCTGTCTTTGTGCGCTTAGGAGGAATAAAACGCACTTACAGGCTAAATATAGATTATTTCCAGGGTTGAGTTTTTCCGAGCATGTGCACTTGGCATTTAGATTCTAGCTTGATGTCGATACAGACAAATGATGTGTAGCTCTGCCTCACCAGTAGTAACCTGGTTGTCGGATTTCATCATGAATTATTTGTGCGGATGTTGCCCTGCTCTTTGTCTTACTTCACTAACAATCAGCTGTTGAAGTGAAGAGAGCAACAGGTTATAAAAAAGCTCTTCCTGTCCGTAATGCCCCCTCTCCTCTCCTGCTGCACAATCTGTGACTACAGCTGTGCTCTCTGACTGTTGGTGTCAGACAGACCATTTTTTAACATCCAGGTGTTAAAGTTTGTGGCTGACTGGCCCTTCAGTGTGCAGGTGGACTCAGGCCAGAGACAGCGAGGATGGGTGGTGGAGGCCAGCTCACAGAGCCAGGTGAGCCAGGCAGCGGGCGAGGTGGCAGTGTGTACACCTGGGAGGAGGTGCAGAGCCACTGCAGCAGGAATGACCAGTGGCTGGTTATCAATCGCAAGGTTTATAACATCACACACTGGGCCAAGAGGCACCCAGGGGGGGTTCGTGTCATCAGCCACTATGCTGGAGAGGATGCCACGGTAAACATGCTTTTATTTCTCTTTTTGTTTGTTTAACAGAAAAATAATACATTAAAAGATATGATGCCAATTTGTTCAAGTCTGTTTTAAAAAAATAGTCAGGTGACCATTGAAATAGATTTTCCTTCCATAACCGTTCCTCTTTTTAATACTGGCCATTAATAGATCCCTTCATAATTCACTTACTGTGTAAATAATGAAGGCTAAAATCCACAGTCCTCCTGCTGGACAAAAAAACATTTAAAAGTTTCTCTGGAGCTAATATGAAGCTTCACCCATCCCAATGAGTCAAATCAAGCAAATATCTTTTAAAGTTAAAGTATTCTTAGTGCCAAATTTCCTCTTTTTGTTACTATAGTTACACTGCAGCTCAACAGGGAAACCGTTTTTTTGTTTTTTTTCAAATTTAAAAAGACTTTGAAAGATTTTCCCTGTATTTGACTAACTTTGACTGCTATAGCTTCATATTACCTTTAAATAAACTTTTAAATACTATTATGATGTTGGATATCCATGTTAAAGTCACAGAATTTGAAGTTAGCATGTGTAGAAATGTTACCTGCAAGTCCAACTTGCCACAAACACCCTGTTTGAAAAGTTTTTTTTCTAACTTGCCAACAAGCTGAGGTCGGCTCAACACACATGGGCTCATCAGGACGGGGGCCTTAGAGAGACAGAAGCTTAAACAGCCTGTTTCAGGCAGAGGCTGAACTGAGGGGCTGCATAAAGGGTCAGTGTGAGTTAGATGAGGAGTTTTTTGAACTGTAAATCATAGATTATTTGAAGGGAAACTTTTAATGGCCAGTATGAACAGGAGGAATGATCACAGCGATAAAAACCTCTTTCATATTGGCTCCTGACTGATGTTTTAAGAAGGACTTAAAATAATGAACTTATCCTTTTAACATATTTGTAGATTTTGGATTATTTACCCGCTACAGTACACCAATAGCAGGATTTCTCATGTGTGTTTTCCAGGATGCGTTTGCTGCTTTTCACCCGGATCCAAAGTTTGTTCAAAAGTTCCTGAAGCCCCTGCTGATCGGAGAGCTGGCAGCAACAGAGCCCAGCCAGGACCGAAACAAAAATGTGAGACTCACCACATATTCATCAAATAAAGCCTTGTTTTCATTTAGCGTCATTCATCTCACAGTGACAAAATGGTACAAAGTACAACATGTACGAAAACACCTGAGGTTAATGTGTGGTTCAGATGTTTCACACATCTGTTTTGTTATTCTGTTCAGGCACGCTCATGTTTCATTAGCTGTTGAATAACTCAAACCACATTAATGCTTTTTTTCCCTTTGTTTTTTACTGTGCAAAACCCTGAAGCCTCCTCAAGTGCTATGAGAATTTTCTTTGAACCCCAAAAACTAGCGAACGTCACACAAGTACATCTCTATATGAGCTTTATAAGAATGTACCTGTTTATTTTTTTTGTAGGCTGCCATCATAAAGGATTTCCAAACTTTACGTGGTAACGCAGAGAGAGAGGGTCTGTTTCAAGCCCGGCCTTTGTTCTTCTGCCTCCACCTTGGTCACATCCTGCTGCTGGAGGCCCTCGCCTGGCTGATAGTGTGGCTCTGGGGGACGAGCTGGACGTTGACGCTGCTGTGCTCCGTCATTTTGGCCACTGCTCAGGTGACAGGAGTTTAATTTTCTAATGCTTTAATTGTCGTGATGAACTAAATGAGATTATCTGAAGCTCACAAACCTTAAAATTCTCATTTCTCTTCATCTCCAGGCGCAGGCCGGATGGCTGCAACACGACTTCGGTCACCTGTCTGTATTCAAAAAGTCTAGCTGGAATCACTTTCTGCACAAGTTTATCATCGGCCATTTAAAGGTAACACACACTCATGATAGATTTTATATCATTTTTTTAATAAAATCAGTTTTAATAAACTGAAATTACATTTTCAGGGAGCTTCTGCCAACTGGTGGAATCACCGACATTTCCAGCATCATGCGAAACCCAACATCTTCAGTAAAGACCCTGATGTCAACATGGTGCACGTCTTTGTAGTTGGAGCCACTCAACCAGTAGAGGCGAGTAGCACAAAGCTGATATTTCTGATCCTGTAAAACAGTCCTACAGTCGTCCAACTTTTCTTCTCTGTTACAGTACGGTGTAAAAAAGATAAAGCACATGCCCTATCATCGCCAGCACCAGTACTTCTTTCTCAGTAAGTTTTTTTTGAACAGTCATTCAAAAAGAAATGAGGAAACCATGAAAACTTTACAGGAATAGTTTTAATCTTTTTCTCTTGTAGTCGGACCTCCGCTGCTCATTCCAGTTTATTTCCACATTCAGATAATGCGCTGCATGATCTCCCGCCACGACTGGGTGGTACGATGTTTCCTTTTTAATGTTTTTACTATTTGAAACATTATATCTCTGTAAACGAAGGCTAATGGTTCTTTATCTAATCATCTACATTACAATACTTAAAAAAATAATGTACTCAAATATAATATGATCCAAGTGAACATATGAGAAGAGTTAAGGTCACCAATGATATGACATCAATCATATTAACCTGTTTGTCTTGTGAAGGATCTGGCTTGGTCCATGTCCTACTATCTTCGTTACATCTTCTGTTATTTACCGCTATATGGCCTGTTTGGATCAATGGCGCTCATCAGCTTCGTCAGGTAAATGACCTTTTAACTCAAAATGTTTTTGGTACCACTTTAAGAGATGTCAATGTTTTTAAATGATTATAACTTTTGGGATTGTAGCTCTTTTCTTGAAGGTGCATTCTCGATTTGCAACGGTCTTTGTGATAAATTACAGTCTACTGCTTACACACATTTAATAAAATAACCCCCCACCACCTTTACACATTTCCCCACCTATTTACCCATTTCACTAAATCTCACACTTTCCCAACAAAATTAGTCAGAGTAAACACACACATACTTTGGAAACAACATGATGACATTATAACCTCATCTTTACACACACACCATTATCTAACGGCTATGACTCATCCTGTCCACATGTCAAAGTGATCTTTGGCAAGACACTCATCTCCAGATTACACGCCATCACCCTGTGTGATAACCAACCGTGTGTGTGTGTGTGTGTGTGTGTGTGAATGGATGAATTAAAGGCAACAGTACTACCTTTGGATACAAGTAGTATATAAATGCAGACATGAACCATTAAATACACATGTGTCACAATGATAAACTAACTTCCATCAAACCACACACACCTAGCATTTGAAACACATATTGCAACACATGCTGTGAACACACCACTTGATTTGAAACAGAAATGTCAAAACTTCTATGTGGTCAAATTACAATAGCCAATTAATTAGGGCGTACTCACTCTAGGCAATCGTACGGTGCCCAAGCACGTTTGCCCCCTAAAGTACGGATTATTTGGCTAGTGTGAGTGGAAGTGTACCGTGCTTGAGTACGGTACACTTCCCTGGCACGGTACGGTTGGATGAGGTGGGCTTGAGCACGGTACACTTGGTCACGCATGCGCACTAGGGATGAATATTTTTCCCGAAAATAAGACATTTTAAATCCCGGGAAAAGAAGCCAATTTTCCAGGGAATCCCGGGAAATCGACGATTTTTAAAAGGCAACACTAGCTGAGCCCTGGTCATTTCAAGCAACACTAAATGCAACGTGGAGACATTATGCATATATGGGTTCCCAATCCGACCATTTTTTGTGTATTATTGTATCATTATTAAGGCAAAAGAACTCCATCGACATTATAATGAAAAGGCTATAGGCCTAATATTGGTTTGCATCCAGCGTGCTGCATGGACTTCATTACATCTGCTGCACCGCTGCTACCACAATTATGAAATGGTAAGTTTATTGTCTGTGACTGTGACCCTCATAAAAGTAATATTTTACAAATCTGCATTATATAAACTAACGAAATTCCAAAGTAATTTGGCGACTTCTAAGTCATTAAACTAAGTCTTACCTATACTGGCGTAAAGAGTTGAATCAGGACGTCTGCTTTTACTAGAGTCTTTTTTACACAAGTATCTGTAGTACTGCATACTACACAGGCATGACTCAGAAGAACAAGCTTGCACTTTTTGATCATAGTGCGTTGTGTTAATTGATTAGCTGTGTTGTGTTGTGCTGTGCACCGTCAGCACGCGAACACACCTGTGCATGTTTTATGAGAGTAAACTGTCTATATGTTTTTGCGCAATGTGTCGGAGGTAACCGTGCTTGAGTACACTTGGGTTTGAGGTAATGTGAGTGTGGGCCAGCGGGGGACAGGGGAGGGGGACATCCGTGCTTCAACTGGCCCTAGTGTGAGTGCGCCCTTAAACACAAACAATGTTCCTAAATATCACAACACTAATCTTTGAATCATTAATAAATTATTAATTAGCCATTAATACAGCGTTTCGTTTCCAGTAACCAGCAGTTCATTAATAAAATGCTATGTTGGCAAATGATACCAATTTGTATTCAACATCTAGATCACATGGTGGAACGTAATATTCATTGGTACTATACTGCTTGTCAGGTTTCTGGAGAGTCACTGGTTCGTGTGGGTGACTCAAATGAATCATCTGCCGATGGATATAGACCACGAGAAGCACAAGGACTGGCTGAGCATGCAGGTACCTACTTTATTACAGGATGAATCCCTCTGGCTCCTGTGAAACAGTCACCTGCAAGTGCCGCTTTATCAACTCATCTATGCTTTCGTGTCTCGTCCTCTGCTTTAGTTACATGCCACCTGCAATATTGAGCAGTCCCACTTCAACGACTGGTTCAGCGGACACCTCAACTTCCAAATTGAACACCAGTAAGTCAAATGGTTGAGGAGAATAGCACAGCATCAAGTGTTTTGTAGATCCAGGAACTGGGTCCTTGCAGATGAAGCCTAGAGCCTGGTCAGAGGAAAACATACAAAAACTATAATACTTATAATTTAAACCCTTTAACAATCTCATGCATTGCAATGTTCAAGCTCATAGCAGCTATTTTCTATTGGATATTCTATAGATACCATGTCTGTCAGGCTGAATTTTTGGAGGAATTTGCATGAAATGATGCAGAAAACATCTATAATATTTCCATTTGATGGGTTTGAATATTTTACTCAGTGTAAACATAATATAGTATCAATAAGGAGCTAATACAGGATATACTGTATACTGAAGGCTGTTAAAGTGAGGAATAAGACTAATTTAATTTTAGAGGATACAAAAGGGATGTTAAGGGATCTTTGAGTGTATTTGACAACTACACAATTCAAACTAAAACTACTTGAAGAAATAAATTTGACATCTCAGCTGAGAACAGATGACCCTGTCACAGTATGAAGTATGTTAAAATAAAAGGTTTTAGAAAGAACTGCTGCCTTTTTCCCCCTTTTTTAAAAATCAATCAGTTGCTTTAATGTCTGATAGATGCCGTGTCCCTTGTTTTGTTTTCTCTCTCTCTCTTTTCTCAAGTCTGTTTCCTACGATGCCGCGCCACAACTACCACCAGGTGGCCCCTCTGGTCCGTGCACTGTGTGAGAAACATGGGATTCCTTACCATGTTAAGACAATGTGCCAAGGCGTCGTTGATGTAGTCAGGTAAGTCTAATAATATTATAATAACATACATTTCTAACTCAGTGCCAGGATGAGCAACTTTGAGCTTGTCAAAAGCCAATAAACATGAAGTGTGAGTACAGATTTCCCTTAACACACATCCTGCAAGGCTCTTAGACTTCCTGCATAACATGGATGAGTGATGGACCACTTTCCTGATTGATTTAGTAAACTATTGATTTACTGATATTTTGTGTGTTTTCTGTCTTTTTCAGGTCACTGAAAAACTCAGGGGACCTCTGGCTTGATGCATATCTTCATAAATGATCAGCTGATTTTACTGCTTAAACTGTAAATAAAAGGACTGAAGTCTTTGTCCTCCTCTGCATCATGAATTGATCATATCGGTTTGGTTTTATATTACAGTTTACAGTGTGGGAATGATCTTCTTATCGTTAGTGTTATAGTTCAGTCTTTTCAGATTCTGTGCAGGATTTTTATAGTGCTCACAGGATTTTTCTAAATCGCCTTACAGTATATTAAACAACAGTAGAATGGTGTTATAAATACAATCGTGAAAACTGTGAGTTCTTAAAAGCTTTTTTTCTATCATGTGATACAGTTTGAACATAAAACATGGAAGTTACGCAACTGAGGGTTCACATGTTCTGCTCTTGTAATTTTCTCTTTTCGAGCTTTGAAAACTTTTGTCTTCAGCTTTAATTATTGTTCTGATACAATAAAGAATCTGTGTTGACTGTTTCTCCATGTCTCATATTATTAATCAGGTGACAAACACAAGAACTAAAAAAAATGATATCAAACATTGAACAAGTTTATTTTTGAATTACATTTTAAAACACTGTGTCCCATAATATTTACAACCCCCTTGAGTTCTTCTTGTCTACGTCTTCATTTAATCATTCATACCAGAACAAAATACTGTCCTCAAATATTCCTCAATATTTGTGTCCGTGCAGTTTACACTGCCAAATGTCATGCTGCAAAAATAAAACACATGAATGACAGCATTTCACTATTATTGACAAAGACTTCATGCAGAATTTCTGAGTTCAGTAAATTGTGATCAACAGCAAGATTAAGTGAATTACTGCTGATCTGCAGTTACCATCCAGGATGAGAGCGCTGCTGACACCTGCTATGAACAATACATAGCAGATGCTTTATTAATGTATTATAGCTGTAAACAGTAATATGAAAATAATTGGCTAAATATCAGAAAATGTGTCATACATCCTGGCACAGATTTGGGTATGCAACAGCTAAGATCTACTTATTTACTGATTCTTTTAGTATACGGCTGTAATATTAACAATAAGCATAAACTTCGACCACACTGCTTGTACAAATATGTACGTTACTTGTCTGTCA
The DNA here is from genome assembly GCF_963691925.1 of Scomber scombrus. NCBI lineage: Eukaryota > Metazoa > Chordata > Actinopteri > Scombriformes > Scombridae > Scomber > Scomber scombrus. The sequence goes on from NC_084975.1 coordinate 24,528,834, forward strand.
TGCATACACATGATCGCACACATACACACACATTCACACTCAAACACTCACACACACATACACACACACACTCACACACACATACACACACACACACACACACTAAACTGTACATAGATTCATATGGTCCTCTTTTCACACAACAAACATCTTTTCAACGGCTAAATTGAAAGAGACGATAGAAACAAATGCAACATAATTAATTAATACATGAATACATACACATTGGTTGATACAAAATAAATATACAATTAAACATGTATACAACATTTGAATATATTCTATTGTGGGTCCTAATTAACAGTAGATTGATTTGAAAAGCTGCTGCAGTGAGAGAGCTGCGGGGGAAGAAAGCAGTCGTTGTGTTGGTCGGCAGGTTCACTCTTTGCTGCCAGAGGCGATCCTCTCCTGTCTCCGCTTCATGATCTCCTGGAGCTCTGAGTCTCCGTTGGTCTTCTGTAAAGAAATCACAAGATTAATTTTCCTCTTCTATAAAAAATAAATGTTCATAGATTCTTCTACTACAAAGTGTAGAATATAGAGAGATACAGAAAGGCTAGAAACATGAGGCACCAAATTTTCAAAAGCAACAGAAACTTTATTTATCAGCTTTGTTCATCATTGTTGTGTAGTCTGTTAATATTTGACACGTTTTGCAGATGGTTGGTCATAAACTAAAGTATCGGACAAATAAACATCACTAAAGTTACCACAAGTCATCCTCTGAGTAACATGGATGTCTGTACCAAATTTTAAAGTAATCCATCCAGACAAGTGTGTGACTGACCTCTAGCTGTGTCTTCTGCACAGTAATCTGACAGTAAATACGACCGCCTTCTTCTCCACACACCGCCTTCAGTTCTTCCTTGTTGAGGGAAAACAGCTGGGCTCCAGTCAGGATCCCCAAACATTCAACCGCCCTGCGGAAAAAAGTGAGGTGATTAATTTATATGTTATTTAAATATATCAAAATCTACTGTATTTACAAACTATATATTATACCTATATATATATACCTATTATACCCTAATCCTTAAAACTGGAGCACTCATTTTAAGCTCCCTGCTGTACTCCCTGTAAACACACGACTCCACTTTCGATCACCATCATAAAGTTTGCTGTCGACACAGCTGTGGTGAGCCTGATCACAGATGACAATGAAAAGGCCAATCTGAAGGAAGTAAAATCTACTCCTGAACATTAGCAAGACTAAGGAACTGATAGTGGACTTTGGGAAGAAGAAGGGAAGGAACAACGCCCCCTTTAATATCAAGTGGAGAGGCTGGAAAGCTTCAAGTACCGTGGTGTCCACATCACTGAATTACAGCCTGATAACAGCAAGATAACACCCCGACCTGGGTGCTGCACTCTGACTCAGTGGCGAGAAAGGCAAGGCAGAGACTGCTTCACCTCAGACATTTGAGGAAATTCTGGGTATCCCCTCAAATACTGAGGAATTTCCACTCCTGCACCATCGAGAGAGTCCTGATGGGTAACATCATTGCCTGGTACTGAAACAGCACTGAACAGATCCACCTGTAAAGAATGTGTGGTAGACGCACATCTGCAGAACAAAGAACTAAATCTGTAAAGGCAGAAGAAAGTCCACACACTGTAGCTCCCACTGCAGGTATAGTTTAATGGGATATCAAGTGACATGTTAAGCCTCTTGCTTTTCTCCAGGCTTGTTCAGCTGAACATACAATAGGTGATGCTCAGCCCTGCCTAAAGGATATTTACACCGGGTGCTGCAAGAGTAAGGATAGGAGAATCATTAAGGATCCTAACCACCTAGATAACAGCCTTCTGTCCCTGCTGCTGTCGGGAAGATATTACCAGATGTACCAACCCAGAACTGAGAGATTTAGGAAGAGCTTCTATCCTCCTAAGGCCTATAGGTACCTAAATGAGGTCACTGCCTAAGTGCCCCCCACACCCCCACAATCATACACATATATGTATTACTATTCCTATCCTATTTAAACTCTTTTTTACCTTTTTTTCTATTTGTTATACACAAATTAAAGGAACCTGCAGGATTACATTTCACTGTGGCTGTACCTTATATGATTACATGTGAAAAATACACTTGATTTATGAATTGATTGAAAACTACATATGTGAACCTCATGGTGGTGCTAGAGGAAAAGTCAAGTAATCAAGAACAGATCGACTGACATCCCCTGGCTCAGGCTGGGCAAGCGTGTCTAAAAATGTGTTATTATTATTATTGACAGTACTTTAACATCAATGGAGAAACCGAACATCAGCTTTGAATGTCTCCTGACTATTCAGTCTGAACTTTAGGGTGTGGGGACCGAGAAAGTATTTTGATTTGCTAGACTGATGAGCGTCACAGCCGACTTACGGTCTAGAGAAATCTTTTGATTTGAGCCATGCTGTGACCTGCTCTGGTTTTGAGTCGAAGCTGAGCGGCACTAGGTTGCCGATGGGTCGCTCCACACGGAACTTCCTGGTAGGCGGCTGGTTTTTGTTTGCTGTGATCATCATCAATAACTCACTGTTGACTTCATCCATCTCTGCAGCACAGAAACAGGACAGCAGCAGAAGTCAAAATCAGAGTGGCAACTTAAAAAGCTGTTTGATACTTTGCTGTTTCAAAACATATCCTATCTATAATTCCTAAATCTGACATAGTTTACTTTTCTGTGTTCACTCACTTTTGTCTTTTTGTCTACCCTTGTTGAAACTCTCTCTGTGGTGCAGGGCTCCAGGTGGTGACGTTGTGTAGCCAGGCTGCACAAACACAGACACAAACACAGTCCATGAGAAAGAAAATGCAGCCAACAAAAAACAGGTTTGTCTTTCATCCCATTGTGGTTAATACATTTTTGCCCAGGAGCCAAAAGTAAAATATGTGTGTGAAAGTATCACACACCAAGACGAGTAGCTGAGTATCAGTACCTGCTGCAGGGCATTGGTTAACCTGCATGTAGATTTAAATGCATGCAGTGTGTGTCTGCAGGAATGCAGACTTTCAGTGAAAGTAGGAACAAAACTGTTGCACAGTGTCAAGGATCACAAGTGCAGAAAGTCTATGAACAAAGCTGCCCTGATCTTGGACACGTATTCAGATGATATCAAAAAGAACAATGATCCCACACTGTTATATAGCTTTAATCTTTGATATGTAATGCACTCCTTGATTAATCTGTGATACAATTTGGCAATTAAACTAACATGTTGAATAATTAAAAAGATAAATTGTACATACTGTAAATTATTTGTTATCTATCATAGCTTTTTATTTATCGAATTATAAATGTACTGCTGGAAGATCACTTTATCGTGGCCTCCGCACACTGTAGCAGAAGTGTTATCTGTTTAGTGTACAAGTGTCCTTTTGAAATTTTAACTTTGAAAAACATTTCCTACATGCAAAATCAATAAGTCCACAGGCAGTGATAATAAAACTATATACACAGTCGCCCATAAAATTGGAATAATTTAGTTTTCAGACACATTCCTCTTTTTATTTTCTATTTATACACATCAGTAATCACCTTTGACCAGGTGCAATGAGATTGATCAATACAATTTTGAGAATATATACACTTTTATCTATCAAGAATAAATCACATTGTCACAATCATTTCATGGAAAGAGGTATAAAATATTTTATTCCAACTTTATGGGCGACCGTGTATTTTAGTTGGCAGTTGCCTACATTTCCCAGAAATCAACCTCCTGATAAAAATCCTGAGCTTGTACACTCCAGCAGGTGATCATGACTTTAGGAGTGAGATAAACATAATACTGATACACATACAGATAATGTAAGTACAAAGTACAATAATCAGATTAAGAAAAAATATATTCATAACAGAAAAAATATTCTATGACTCTATTGCACTCTGGTCTATTGATGCTCCAACATACAAAATGGATTGAATACTGCCGCAAAACAGTCTATAACTCTTTTCTGTTATGAAATGTCAGTGTCTTTTAATGGCATCACATTGTTTTCTTAGAGTAGCTGCCTGTGGTTATACTAAAAATATAACATACCAGTTAATGGTGGATTTTAACTATTACTTTTACTGTTAGGAGAAGCTTCATACACCCACACAAAGTTTTATTGGTAATAATATGATGTTAATATACCGCAGATGTGTTGTGCAGGTTACCTGATTGAAGACAGCTTCAGGCTCGTCTACCTTCACAACATCCAGGACGTTATATGGGACGTAGCCAGACTGGCCACTGCGATTTCGTAATTTCCACCACTGTTTGTCGTCTTCTATCACCTGTGAAACACATTTCACATCACAATCCAAAACAATGAAGATTGCAATTAACACTCATCCTACTCACTAAATATGATCCCCAAGAATTAACTACTGTAAGAAACAACCATCCCAGCAAAATGTTAACTTATTTCTTCTTAAAACATTCTTAGTTAGGTAACTAATGTTGCCTGAATAGATTATTATTAATTTAAGAAAGTTACAGCTATTTGCTATTACTTTCCACAAAGCCTTCAAAACGAGCCCATACCCCACCGCCAGTGGTGCGTGATACTTTAAATTAGGACCCATGGCAAACATGTACTCAGTAAAAATCTATTAAAACTTTGTGATAGAATAAAGCACCTGTGAGATATGAAGTCTGCGGGTAACCCAGTCAGTAGGATTAAAATTAAACTCAAGTCTTGTGCAGCACAGACAGCTGACCTGTCTACAGCTGAAATGACTTTGTCGCTGGAATTCACTTTTTATGCGTTAGCACTGGACATGGGTTAATTTTTACCACCACTTTCTACTTACTCTTATAGTTTTACTTATAGTCTTACTCTATATGTTTTTCTTATAGCATATAGTTAAGTTGAGATTTTTGATTTCAAAACAGACTATGAAGGATTTGCATCATCCCTGACAGCTGCTATAAGGTACAATGTACATCTGCATTTATGCAGAAAAACTAGTGTATGTGTCAATCTTTGCAATGGAGGTACAAAAAATATGCTGTTGTTTTTTACCTCGAGGATTTCATCCTGCAACACTGACAGCTCGTTGGCATTCCGCGCTACAAAGTGGTAGCGTATCTTGGCATATTTGCGGATCGGGGTCATCCCATTATAAGACCTGGTAAGACACATGGAAGCCTTTAATCACAGTTTGACATGTTTAATGTGTTACTGTGTCATGTGAAAAGTGTTTGAAGGACTCACTTACCCATTTGATGAAGTTGAGGAATGAGTTCCATAAAACTGCAAAAACAGACAGATTGTTAAATTTTTACGAGTCAAGACTTCTAATGATTAGTGTATTTACCAACAGCAGCTGATAAACATAACCCTTACATCATCAGGTGAATGAGTCCTGTAATCAGGGCTGATGGGAGTCCCCAGTGGCCCTGTTGGAGCGGAGACCTCTGTTTCCCACGGGGCTGTCCTGAAGATCTCTGCAGGCGGCTCCCAACCGTTACGAAACTTGGGGTAATAAGGTGGAGCACACTGATCCTTCGGCCACTCGGATCTGCAGGAGGAAGAGGAACAACAACAGGATGGTCAAAAGGCGACCGTTAAGCTGCCCATCCTGACAAACAATCACAATAATAACACATATGTACCTGGGTTTGGTCCATCCTTCTCCCAGCAGCTCAAAGATGGTCATCTCTTTGGGGGAGAGGTTTGCCCGCAGGAAGTCGACAGCGTCTTTGGACAGGTGAGGGGAGATAATGGAACGTACGAGTTCAGGACTTCCACAGCTCTGCAGCACCTGTGGACACATTCAGAAGGTGAGTGGCTTTTAAAAATGTGTAAAACTGTATTTTCCTTTTTATTACTTACAACTGTGTATCATTCATTTTTTCCATATTGATGCAAATATATATGCAAATATACAGTATATGGTATCAAAGTTAAATCATGAATCTCTTTTAAATACTCTAAAATACTTATTTAGGCATCTTTCTTAAACTATGAAACAACTAAATACAGCACAGATGTACTGAAGCTGCTGCGTGTTGCCACTGATTGCTGAGTGGTGCCAAACTTTTAATGTTACTCCTCCATCTTTATCTCGACCTTATCAAGCAATCCAACGTGTCCAGAGATTACTAGACTTTATCAATGCAAGGACTAATCACAGCAGTGTTTTTCTATCCAGCAGTATCAAAGGTGTGGTTCAACACTGTGGCTTGGGAAACCAGCATTGTGTAAGTACGGCTGCACCTGTGTCAGTGCCAAAAGCCACGTCGCTCCAGTCTGGTGAGAGTTTAGCAGAGTAGCAGTAGGTGCGGTGCCAGGAAAATTAAAAACAATAAAAGGAATGCTTGATGGCAACAATGCAAACTAAACTGTTCTCATTCTGTGTTTTTAAATAGGCTCAATGTGTTCTCGTCATATACGCCTGGGGGATCGGTCGACATTAGCTGTCTCCAATGACATGGAGAACTTTTGTAGCATGATTTATAATGTAGGTATTCAGAAAATATGCCCAAGATGACATCATCTCACTTAACACAGTCTTCATCTTGTCTGAACAGGTTTTTGGCTCTTACCATCTCCAGAGGGCCGAAGAGAAAATGAACCAGTTCTGCCGCACTTGGATTGTGGATGTGTTTCTTCAGTTTGGCCTGCAGGGAGCGCAGTGATGGACAAAATGAGAAGGTGATGAAGAAAGGGCAGCTGGACAAGAACAATGGAGATTAGGAGCTGTGATATCTCACCAAGAGGTTGAGGGCCAGCTTCAGTTTCTGCAGGCTATCAATGAACTCTGCTTCAGAGGGGGGCTTGGCTCGCAGGGTCAGCATGCCCTCTGTAAACAACCAGAGCAGACCAGCAACAATGACCACATGCAGACTCCAGGGTTACCAGCCTGCCATGCGGACACATTACAGACCGGACACGGGTTTCACTTTCTGGCCAGGGTTCAAAGTCACAAGCTGACAGATTTTTTAAACTCTGAAAAATCTAAATGTTATTTTTCTATCTTCACTAAACATTACTGCTTTTGTCTAAGGTTAAATAAAGGTTACCGGTTCAATAATAGTTAGTTAATTAACAGCTTTACGGTTGAAAAGTCCACCTTGGTCAGAGAGTAAAAGCCCAAGAAAGAATGTGCTACGTCAGCGTTTCTCAACCTGAGAGCCAATAAATCTCAAACTTCTCATGATGCCAGAAACCAGAGTTATGTCACATAAGTAAGTATGATAATCCTTTAAACTGTATTTTCAGGAGCATGGAAGGACCTTCATTATGACATCAGACCTACTCATTCTTTAAATATTAATTCCGGTTAATTAAGCTTTATTTATTCAGGATGCTTAATTGAAATTTAAAAAAACAAACATTTTAATCAATGCATCTGTGTTAGAAATCTTTTGATCAACTAGTGACACCATGAGCCATCCAGGTCCCAAAGTTGAGAAACAGACTCTTAAGATAGGGAATACATCAGTTTCATCTGTCTGAGTGGTCCGGGACAACACATATTTGTGTTACTTTTACATTGTTATTATCGAAGGATGTGCAGAAAAAAGTAACACTCACTGTAAGTGAAGTTGGTCCCAGACCAGACACACAGAACATAACAATCATTATTAATAGTCACATGTGTGTCTCACTGCACAGGAAACGAGGTGGGTTGAAATAAAAACAGCATCACACACTGCCAGCGCTTGGTGGTAAAACATTACTCAACATCTTGAAGTAATATTATTACTTTCAACTGTGATAATTAGGACTCACAACTGCTTTTCCACTTTCTACCCATAAATAAGAGGTTAAAATAGTTTTAACTAATCTCATCTGTATGTCATTGCAGCCTCCAAATTAAACTACAGTGAGTTTATTTTCTACGGTGATATGATTTAGACAGAATCTCACTGATTGTTGGGTAAAATAAAATCTCCAATGGGTGGAACAGAAAAGTAATAATATTACTACGTAATGCAACTGAGTAATGAGTACTGTGTTACTTAGCATGACCCCAAACTGGCCACTAACACCACACATACATCACTGGATGAGAGTCCCAGGCCACAGGACACAAAGAGACACAAACATGGCAACGTGAGCAATATGAATATATTGTCACTGCATTCTTTCCACCACATCAGAAGAAAGGGAGACAGACCTGCTGGTCCTTTCTTCTTATTCTTCTTACTCTTGTTGCGGTGGTCCAGCTGACTAAAGGCCTCTGCTGCCTTTTGCAACCGTGCCACAAAAATTTCAATGTCATCCAGGGCACAGTTGAGGATTTGCTGAGGGAGATAAATCCTGGGGTTTAGTATGAAGAATATGACATTATGAAAAGGTGAAAGGATCTCAGCAAACACTCACCACATCCTTCTCAATGCGGTGGGCAAGCTTTTCATGTGACTCTGAGTCACTTTGTGAAGAAAGTCGTCTGTCTGCATCCAAACACAAAAGAACTCGTGTTTAAACGAAAAACATGCTGATACAAACACAACCAATGTAATGCACAAAATGTGAACTGTGCACGTAAAAAATGCATTATTTTGAGTGCACATGTATTCTCACTCTGTGTGTTTGGGGCAGACACTCGTCCCTTTGGGGTAGGGGCTGGACCCCTAGGTGCTGAAGGGGGGAGGATGGTCTCTCTGTGATGCTTCATTTTCTCCTGGTTCATCCTGACAGAGGAGGAGGCATCAAGACTTGTGCACCCAACATCAAGTTAGCTAAGCACTAATACAGGTCATCATCACCTGTTAATATGTGTGTTTGACTGCAAGAGTGTTTGTATGCGTGTGTTTGTGCAGCAGTAGCAGCTCTGTTCTCACTTCAGAGTCTGAGGCCTCATTTTCTTTCCATGCTTGTTGTCTCCCATGGCACTGTCTACATCTGCATGAACCATCTCAGCCTGGAGAGAGACACAATGAGTCAAACTTAACATTAGTTTTGTAAATTTCACCTAAATGCAGTTTCACTGACAGCCATAGATGTGGTAACATTTTCTGTCTCCACGTTTCATTGCATCTCTTGCATCCAATTGCAATTTTCCCCACATGAAATTTCCTTTCATAGTTGACAGTAAATAGCTCATTGCATACTGAGATTAATATAAATCTTATAATGAACTATGTATTTCAAATTGGACCAAAGTGATTGGATTCATTAAATTCTATTCCAATATGAATGATTTCTGATCCTCAGTAAAGTTTCAGCTGCTGCACAGCTGAGGAGCGATCTGATCAAGCTTTTGCTGATGTGACAGACTTTTTTACAGACATCAGACAGATCAGCAGTGTGAACTTTACTGCATCTAAAACCGTACACACAGGCCTTCCATTGACAATTTTATGTTGATTTAGTGCTTAATATGTCCATATGTTTGCTCATATTGACCTGTGGTATACTCTGTGTTGCTTGCTCTAGAAAAGTCTAGAATAAATAAACTTCAGTATTTACATATAGCCAGTAGATGGTGAAATTGAGTGTGTTGGTTTATCTGAAAAATGTTTTAGCACTTCTACAGATTCTGAACATGTTAACTTTCTATTTTCTCTGACACTGAATGTCGAAGGCATCACAGTTTAGATTAACAATAAAATTCACTCTCTTTTATCTTCTCTCTGTAAAGACAATAGCAGATGTGATAAGCAAAGGTCTTTGTATTGATTCCTCTCAGCCCAGTCAATGATTATGGCCCCCAATTATGATAATCTACAGTTTTATTTGAACTTTTCTTTGAACTTACTGGCAGTCATTCTGAACTATCATTAAGAAAGAATATAATACACTCTCAGCGATAGATCTTCCCGCAAGCAATTTTCTTTGACCAAGGCTATAAAATTTAAAAAAAGAAAAGGATACACAGAAGCACACAGCCACCGACAGAAGTGAAATTTGACCTAGCGCTCCATATTCAGCACCTCTGATTTATGAATGACATAAAACACAAAGCCAACCAATCATGCAAAGACAATAAAGGATGCAAACTGAGCCAAAGGCTGCAGCACTCAAACTGAGACCCACCTCCACCTCATCACAATGGAAGAAGTGTATGTCGGGTTTATACTGGTCCTTGTCCTGACACACAAGCAGCAGCACAGAGGGGTAACGCGTCTGATTCAACACTGTCTGACACATGTGGATTGTGGGTAGAGGAAAGTTCTCCAGCTCTTCCTGCGGGAGAAAAAAACAGCAGACTTAGTTTAAGTCCTCAGTAAGAATAAAATAACTCTACAAACAGTCGTAGCATGCTGTAGAAAGTCTAATAAAAGGAATAGTTCACCATTTTGGGAAATATGTGTATTGGCTCAATACAATTCAGCAGCTTAGCTTGTCTGGCCCTGACCAAAAGGTAACACAATTTGCCTACCAGCACCTCTAAAGTCAGCTAATTACCATGTCTTTTGTTTAAATTTGTCTAATTTAGCTAAGCTCCAGCTTCATATTCTTTATACAGATGTGAGAGTATATCAGTCTTATCTACCACTTACCAAGAAGTAAATAAGCCTATTTCCCAAAATGTCTCTCTGGTCATGGAGGACATTATGACATTCAGTATGTAAATAAAATAATGTTGGAAAATATTAATATATAAAATGATGGCTGCATACATTAGTTTTTATTTCACACTGCCATTTAATTGTATTATTTGTTGCATATATTGTCTGCATTTAATACATTTAAAATGTTATTCATATAAATGTGTTACCATATTTAATAGTTCCATATTGATTGCAACTTAAAGAGGTACTCCTGTCATTTAGTATACACTTTCAATAAGTTGAGATATTAAAGATGTCCATATCGAGGTTGAGATATCTTGACTTTTAGCTCTTAAAATAGTGCATAGTGCAGAGTGTGTATGGACAGATGTGAAGCTGTACCTGTGTGTCACAGTCCAGCAGCCTGACCGCATTGTCGGTGACCTGCAGGAGCATCTCCTGCGTCCAGATTTTGTCTTTTGTATCCAGCAAGACGAGTTTCTTGATGGCATCGTCCACTGTGGCAATGGACTCTGTCTTGTCCATGATGAACGTGGAGAGATGCTAAGGAGAAAACAATTTGTTGGTTCAGGAAGCCCAAGATTTGCGGCCTCGGATGGAGGCTTAGACCTGGCATGAACTAGAAAAACATTGACTGTATGGAAGATAGGAGAGGCATACTTTGAAAAGTGGTTGGCCACAATTTAAAATTCACATCATTTTTTGTTAACTGGCTGCATGACATTAGAAATTGTGGAAAATATGCTTTTTGCTTTCTTGTCAAGACTTGATACCACTCTCAGTTATGAGAGCATTATTGATCCTCTCATCTATTGATCCACCAAAATGCGACTGTATTTTCTGTTAAGCCTGTTATTTTTGTCGAGAAAATACTTAAACTGATGCTACATTTTGTCATGACGCCTTCAGCTGACAGTTATTTTGCATTACTGGCAAGTTTTATCTAATTTTCAGGACTGCAGTATTGCCACTTTCATGGCTCTGTATGTGACTAATGCCAGCATGGCTGTTATCTGTGATTACCTGCCTGTGTGATAATGGGGAGGCATTTAAAGAAATTCAATCCGCACAGACACAGGACATAGTTCAACACCATCTCGGGTCTGCAGTACATTTCTGTTTGTCTTCCAACAAATGAGATGTAATCGAGAGATTAAGTAGTGTATCAGATTTTATCTTTGAGCAAAGGAAAAAAATACCATAACATTTATATTCAGTGCTTTGACTTTATCCTGTTTCTCCAGCGAGGTTTACTAACCTGATTTCAATTATAGATCCATATACTTAAAAATCACAAAAATTGTTTTGGTTTTATGTGTTTCACCATTTTGAGAGTGACAGAAAACAACTGGACACATTGCTGCAATGTGATCAACAGCCAAATGTGAGATTTTAGCATTTAATTGTATAATTTCATGTACATTTTAAAAAATATATAACTATATCTGCTATCTCTATCTCTATGTAAGATCTATAGAGCATATCATTTATGACTTTATCTCCTCAGTCACCAGGCAGGTAAACACGTACAACTTGCATGAGTAATCAAATACAACACAATAAATTAAATCATAACGTCATTTAAAATGATAGTACACAGCATGCATAGAAAAAACAGCAAATGTCCCTTATCATGCAAAAAAAAAAAAAAAAGATTAAACATTAACTTTTTGATTCTCTTTAATAAGTGGTAACTATTTTCAACTTGGATAATGATTGAAGGTAACAACCTTTTGAGTATGAGCACATTACAGCTTACAGTGCAGCTCAGACTGGGGCTACATTGTTTTTTATTATCTGCTGATGATTTTCTTGACTAATCGACAAATTGTTTAGTAAAAAACGTGAGAAAAAGTGAAAAATGCTCATCACGATTTCCAAGAGTCCAAGGTGACATCTCTTAACAGTCACAAGACATTCAATTCATAATTACACAAATCAGAGAAAAGCAAGTGAAAAGCTGGAACTTTTTTGGAAATTAAGCTCGAAAACAGAAATTAGTTGCCGATTAATTTACCTCAACTGAGTAATCAACTAATTGATGGATTATTTAAGCTTTGAGTCAATAAAGCTTAAGAATTAAATATACACCTATTCTCATACTCTCCAGTTTTTCACATTCATTTAAACGTTAAAAAAATTCAAACACTGCCTTATTTTGCTTTAAGACAAACACAAACACAGCAGCTCTTACCTCAACATGATACTGTGACGTCTCATGCATGATATAATTGGAGTTGGAATATTTTTTCCTTTGCTCTGTTGAGAAGAAAACAAAGATGTTAGAAAATGAGAAACTTCCCCGTCCTGCCTGCGATTTTACGGTATGTTTAATTATATAAACAGCTGACCTGAGAACCACATATTGTCTGAATCAGCAGTGAGCAAATGAAATGAGACGCTTATGTGCGAGCTGAGAAGACCAAGAGGGCAATAAGGAAGTAAGGACACATAATGTGTCTACTCCTGTTATACAGGGCAATTGTAAACTTTACAGTCAGCTAAACTAGATAGCCACATCTAGTGGCTACACACACATCAGACGCCTCTTTTAGACATATGATAGTATATTTTACAGCTATATGGATTTTTCTCTGCATGAAACACAAAAGTGATCAAACTAATTCACTTGTGATATTAAATGGTTTAGCATATTTTTTTTCTTAAAGTGCCCTTCCATAAGGATATACCAAGAAGTTAATCATTAAATCTCATATCAAAGAATCTTTGAGATTGGATTTACCCTCACGAGAGCTCGCTCCAAGCAGGGCAACAATCAGAGGCACAGATTTAACACAGGGTCAAAGAGCAGCTATGACATTTCTCGACAGCAGCGTGCTAACTTCCTCATCTGTGTTACTTTGTAAAGTCTGCCTCAGATGGACTCACAACACTGCTAAGCTGTAGAGTAGTAAGGCAGCTGATAGTACTGTAAGCAGGGAGTGGCATGTTGTAAATTATGTTTTGTTAGTGGTTAACATGTCAAAGTTTCACCCCAGACATGATTTAAGACATTCATTATTTGAGTGTGATTTGTTTTTTCCACATATAACCCCCAAACAAACAAATAAATAAAAGAACAGCAATGAATTTCACATTTTAAAAAATATATGATTTTGGCGCATTTTATGTCTTAGCTATAGTAGACAGAGGAAAGATGACAGGAAATGAAGGGAGAGGGAGATAGGGGTCAAATGTCACGGCCTCATGGGTTTTGGACTTTTTGTTTGTTTTCTGGGTTTTGCTTTTTTTTCAGGTGGCGTAAGTATTTTCAGTTTCCCTTCTGTGTTCCTGAACTCCTCCCAAGCCCATTTTTCCATCCACACCTGCCCTGTATCAGGTTGGTTAGCCCTGCCTTGCCCTTTACACCTGTGTGTCACATGTCCTCCCAGCCAATCTACTCCCAGTTTGCCCTTGTCTAGTCACCTGTTCCCCATCAACTGATTAGATCATTTAGTATTTAAGTCTTGGTTTTCTGGTCAGTCTTTGTTGTCAGATTCTTTGTCATGTTCTCGTTTAGTTTTGTTCAAGTTTGTCAAGTCTGTTTGTCTGTGCGTTCCAGTTTTCTTCAGCCCTGCTTTCGGTTTGGTCTCTGTATTTGTGTCCACCTCCTCTGCTCTTCCATGACATCAACATGCTATAAACGTCCACAGAGGTTGCAGTAATGTGGCATGTGTCTTAACCAGTAAGCTATCAGGGAACACTTTCATACACATTCATAAAAGCACATCTGCTCTTTCTCCTTCCTCATTTAAAAATCCAGACTCTATGTATGTAAATGTGTTGTATTTTGTAATGTAACTATTAAATGCAAGAAGTTTCCTACTTCACTGAAGGGGGTTTGTTATGTAGAAGCTTCAAATTACCACATTAAACACTCTCATATTGGACCATGACTGACTTCTAGACGGGTTGTGCTCAAAGTCATCTTTGTACGTGCGATCCAGTCAGGAAACTCACATCAAGGTTTTCACAATTTATTGCCACAATAAATATTTTATTTGGGCGGAGTGACTCTGTTCCAATCTGAGCAAGCTTAACACATCCAGTCCCTGATCTCACAAACCCCCCAGCAGAGCCTGAGATACACAACATTTGATGACCATGAACACATTAAATAAAACATTCAACATCACAAATGTCAATACACGAGGAGCCTGGGTGAACTCAGTGGTGTTGTAGGCAGGCTGAATGAGCGCCAAATGTTTACAAGGACTGCCTATCATGAAAAAACTTGTTTAGACCAATAAGGTTGAGAATGTTTAAATAGCATTTCTAATCATAGTCATGCAAACACTTGAACTCCCTTTGTGAAATTCCACTTATAAAACATCATTGCGTGTGCCATTGGCTGGAGCCATTGAGTGTGCCAGTGTGCTCATTGACCTATTTACCAGGTGAATAGTCTGCGGGTAACAATTACGGTTAAATGAGAGCATGTTCCTATCAACTCCACTGCCAGATCTCATATCAGATCTCTTTCTTTCCCCCACCCAACAGAGTCAACATTTTGATGCCACACAGACTCCAGCTCTTGTTCCCTCTGCATACAAACATTGAGACACATTTCACTTCATGTTGAATGTGACACAAAGCCCTGCTGTTTGTATAGCACTTAACAAAATGTGTATTAGGGCTCTACGGTACATTCCAGTATTTGATATCTCCTTATTGATAATACAGTATCATGTAAACATGGCCTACATAGAGCTCTGACTGAAACATGTTTTTAAAGGGATGGCTTTTTTTCTGGTCACCATCATCGCTGTCCAAATGACGCAAGCATTTGTCTTTCCTCTTCCTGCCATTTCCTCTCTGCTGATTCCTTCCTGCTTGGCTCCACACCATACAGGTGAAACACAAGCGTCAGGTGTCTTTCTGAAAGTTGAGCTCGTCCCATGTCTTATTAATGACTGACATTTATGCCAGTCAATTCACAGGGCTGCAACAGCTTGCAATAAGAGCCACTTAGCAGGCAGATGGGCAGATCCTCAGAGCTCTCTAGAGTCACTGACCAGTGATAAACATGACTGCTTGGCAGATTATCAAACCAATACATGGCCCAGATCAATCAGGCATCCCAAACTCCCTTTAAACTTCAACACATAGCAAATGAGACTCGATGTAAAACAACTAAAGTTAAATCTTTATTTCTTTGATATGTCATGAAATAATTTAGAAAATAATAAATTCCTGAATTGCAATGCAAAGACTGAATGATTCCGACCAACCAGATGACTCAAACAGTAAGCAGCTTGTGACCTGGTTTTTTTTTTGGGGGGGGGTTGTTGTTTTTTTTTTTTGTTTGGATTTTTTTCTCTCTCTCTCTGACTGCATGGCATGCTTTGGATACAGAAGTATACTGCTGTGTCCAAAAAGATTTGGCAATACATTACCAGAAATGATCACATTCACAGATTTCAGAGCCTTTTTCACCACAGAGCTCTTAAACTAATGTTGACCAAACTAATTTATGTCATACATTTATTCATCAAGAACAGTAAGAAGCCAAACACATACTGTCATTCTGTAAAATATAGCACTGGTCTGAGAAAGTCTAAATCAAACCCACACAGCATTAAAGAAAATGCAGTCAAACATCTATCATAAAGATTCAAATGAATTTCATACAGACGCACAAAGGTTTGAAGAAAAACAACGCAATAGGACGAGAGTAGCGTAGTAGCGTTTCCACCTGTTGATTCAATTTCAGTCCAAAGACATTTTACCTGGCAGGGGCATGCTCCTCAACTAAAAACCGTCTGAGAGACTCAAGAAAACTGCCGGGTGGCCTGAAGTCCAGGGATGATGATTTTGATGTGGTGCCTCTCTGCTTTGCCTCAAAGCTGCTGATAACAGATCGAGTGGGATGACCTGTGCATCATTTGCATCACCTGTCTACTGCACTGCCCTATGTGAATGACAGTGAGTTTTGCATACGAGAGATTGAGCTGGGACTTTTGCTCTGCATGTTTATTCAGCTAGCAGCAATCAACGAGCAGGGAGCAACTGACCAATATCTATCCAAATAACTACTACCGTTATTGATGGTGCACAATATTGTCCACTCTCCTGCCTCTGTAGATGGGCAGGACAGGCATGCTGCTGTCATCGTGCAGTGAGAAGGTAGTGGCGACCATCTGCCACACAAGATTAGTCGAGCCAAAGAAACACAGCACAGCCTCGTTACACGTACAGTGGGATATTTCACAGGGATCACAAGAGTGGGTGCATCCTGTGGATATTTGGATGACACACGGCACAGAAATGTTTCACAGACGACGAGGTGCACAGTCGGATGGTTTGGGAACATCTTGCATCTTTTCAATGCCATAATCTGTCATTTGAAGATTCTAAATTTGGAACAGTGCAGCCATGCATGAAAGCAGGTTGTCCTGTCATACCTGGGTGCAGGTTTCTATTTGGGCCGATGATATGTTGCACAATGTTGCTCTATGTTGGCAGTGTGGAGGGAGGTGCTGCCAGGGACCAGTGAGCTAATGTCTGAGGCAGCTTGGGGAGGACCAGGGCTGAGAGAGAGGCAGAGTCCGCCTCTTCCTTTCCCCTTTTCAATGTGCCTTTTATTCACCTGCAAGACATGGGCATCCCCACCCTATTCCAACCACACATTAAAAACAGGCACACCCAGCACTCTCTGCTAATGGAAAAGAACTTTTCAGTCAGACAAACACGCCCTTGCACAAGTATGCAACAGCTAAAATAAGATGTATTACTGAGTTATACAACAGCCATGATAGCTAAGTGTTGGATATAAAAGAAGCCAAACGCAAATATGTCCCTCAATTCAAAATATGCACAAAAGACTGCAGGTCAGACAAGACAAATACACGCCTGTACACATATTGACGCACATAAAAAAGGCAGATGCACATGACAAAAGATTCCAGCAAGCTCTGCAGGTTTGGTACCGAGCTGGAAACTCATGTCCCCTGCCTCCCTCCAATGTCCCTAGTGTCTGACATAGGTGTCAGGCTGAGCATGATGGGGGCCCTCAGTGGGACCTTGGCCCCCTCTTATCACTGACAGTGAGTTCTGGGAAGAGTACTGTGATAGTCCAGCGAGGCCATGGGGTTGCAGCAACACACCACAGAGTGAGAGTGCAGGATTTCCTGACAAAGTCATTTGCATTGCAAATCGAACATTGTTGTGATTCGACTCAATTACAATCCTGCTCCTCACAGTTGGACCATTACAGTTTGTAATGAAATTAGAGGATAAAGACTCAGATTATTCCATAATCCATCTAAGATTTATTCCTACTGAAGATGTAAATCTTTACAAATGGTTTACAAATCTACACTTTCATTGTTAAAAAGGAAAGCAATTTCCTAAATAAATCCTAAAAGGACTATAGTTTTCTAGCAAGCATTACTCAAATAGGAATAGTTATTGCATTGTCACAGACTCTTTCTGCCACAGGTAAATGTACATTTGGTGCTCTGGTGAGCACTTACAGCAGCAGGATGGTAATGAAGGAACATGGTGCAACAGTGTGGCTCATTTAAGTGTTTGCTATACAAGCTTTCTAGTTGGATACATTTATTATTGGTTTTGTTCATTAAATGGGAATTTTTCACAATATGTATAGAAATGTTCACTGGCAATGAATAATACACGTAAATACCCTTTACACAAGTAAGTGTACAATCTTCTAAATCACAAGCTATAAATAGTCTGTGGTGACTCATGCCACAGAAATATGGGCAGGTATGATTACATGTGAAGGCAGGTAAAAAAATTGGTTTGACAACAGGCCCACAACAAAACACTCCTGACGACAACAACGGTGTAAGTCTCCTCCACACTTCCACTTACCGTAGAGGGCCTTGGCGCTGAGCTTGCTGTCCGATCTGGCCACTCCACTGCAATGACAAGAAGAGGAAACAGGGTTACGTTGCATGCCCTTCATATTCTCCCCTGCACCTCTGGATGTCAGTGTCACAAACCCTCTGAAACTCGCACGCTGTCACTTCTCATGAGCACAAGCCTACAAAACAGGAGTGATATACTGTACGGAGATTGTCCGAGGCGACTGGCCAGCACTGGATGAGATTAGCCTGAGATTCTGAGCATATGGACTAGCAAGGGAGAGCGAGAGGGAGAGTGGAAAAGGGAGAGGGGGGAGGTCCGGGGCATGGAGGGAGGCTGGAGCCAGGAACCCAGGCAAAGCAAACAATTCTCAACAGAGCCGCTCTGTGCCCGAGGTCCCTGACCCACACCACCTTCCACACACTGGGTTAGTGATTCTCTTTCGCCTGTGTGATGGTAACTCGGCATAACATGATTAGCTAAAGGTAAATACGTCAGGGGAAAAAGGGATGTGTGCCGCACTCACTTGGCTTTCCTCGACGGAGGTCCTGGGACACTCATGGTTCGAGGCATCCACCTGAAGAGAGGAAAAGAGAGGATGAGAATGGGAGAAATAAATAAACAACCAGGGATTGAGAGAGAATGAAAACAGACCTTTTCCTGTGCAATTCAGCTAAAAAAGACCTCTTCATGTTTCTCCTCAATCCACTATAGTGAGCTCTCATATACAATCCATGTTGTATAAGCTTAGAAAGCTATAGCTATAGATACAGTATGAAAAGCTGAGGTGTCGTCTGCTTAGCAGCCTGTTCTTCCACTGTAGGGAGCCAGGTGTTGGGCCTGTACTGCTGGTAGTCAGGGGACTGATCTGGGACAATGGCAGACAGCAGGCTGATATGCGCTGTGTAATTAGATCCACTCTTGTGATGGCTATATCTGCATAGCTGCAATTAATTAATTTGGTCGGGTTTTACACCCAGCCACGCTAACTATTTGATAATTAGTGTGGCCTCAAAGGAAGCAAAACCAATGTGCAACAGAGAATCTGCCTAAATCTGAGAAATTAACAGGGGAAGGAAGTGAGAGAACAAAACTCTCACACTCCTTTCCTGCTAAGCTCGGAGACTCTGTCTTGCCTGTCAAGGTGTGCACTGATGAGGTTATGTAACACAATCAGGCTTACATACAGCACTCACTACAGCTAAACACACTGTATCAGTACCTTCTCTTAACTGTGGAAACTTACAAGCTGCTACATAATAAAGTGAGCTCTGTTTGGTTTCCTTAACAATGATTAATGGTTTGTATCATTGAATTAAATATAACCACTGATAAGTTAATGGTTACAGTGTATTTAACAATGGAAATGTTTACCTTTCGTGGCTTTTAGAGTCCAAAGAGCCATGAATCACTTGAAGCAACCTGTTTGATGTATATAATTAAATGGTACATATATATATACATGTACATAGCAGCTAATTCCACGTGACATGGTGTACCTTCATTTTGAAGCGTTAAAATATTTTTGTAAGGGATAAGGGCATTAATTAATTATTTTGATTATCTGCTGATATGCAGAATTTTTTTCTTGATTAATCAATGAATCGTTTAGCCTATGAATCGTTAAAAATAGAAGTCATGGTGAGGTCTTCAATCCAAAACATATATGACGAAGCAAAACAGCAAATTGTCATATATGAGACACTGGAATCATGAAAATGTGGCATTTTTGCTTGAAATTTTCTGTCACTCGAATAATTGATCAGATATTGCAACTCTTCATTAGATGCATTACACTACACGTGCACAATGTAAATACTCTGTATAGCTGTTACAGGTGCAGTCGCTCAAGATTATCTCACAGCAGATCATAAACATAATCTTCCTCTACAGATAATCTCCTCAGATCTTTGGAAACGCACAGAGGGCAAATCAAAACAATAGCTTTAATGCCACTGAAAGTATGATTTTGTTAAGATTGGGCTACATTTAGCTCCATACCATAACTTTTCAATGGCAACTATAACAAAATCTTCCTGAGAAATGCAAATTAGGGGGAAAAAAAGTTGTATTTACTTTAGTCAAGTCTTCACAAAAGATAGACTTCCTCTTTCTGTCCTTATCTCTGGTCATCTTCTCTCCACGCTATTGTCTCTGACTTTGGCACATCGCCAGCTTTTATGAGGCAGGTGAAGCCTGAGCAAGACAGGCCGGGTGTCATGAGTTGTCAATCTTATGACAAGAGGCCCTCTGCACACCTCTCCTCCACTCAGCCTAATGTGCTTATTGTTCAATAATGACAACCCTTATTCAGAGGTAATTACACGGTATTAGAGCAATAACTACACAAAAAAAGGAGACAAGTTTGAAGGACGCTTATCTTAGGCCCACTCATTCAAGCTGGTATGTGTCATATTTAATTCAGTCCTTTTTCAACATTACTGATAATATCTGGCTGTTTTGATTTTCATATTGAATGGAATGAGGTTAGACAAGGGTTGTCATATTCATAGCGCTCTCTGTGATAACAAATCATTCGAGTACAATGAGAGTAGCACTGATTACTTCAGCACAGGCAAGCCCTCACTTTAAGTCTCTATGAGATGCAGACATTTTAAGTCTCTTTTAGTGTCTATTTTAAGATTGTAGTTTTAATCATGATTACTGTGTTGTTTCTTTTTTTCACATGTTATATCTCATGTTGAGGTTAAACTAACTGGCATCTAACATGCTAATAGTGTCAAAAACACACAAGTAATTAGATTTTCATGAAATGGTGCAAAGTCTCAATTTGAACACTAAAAAGTGTAAACAAAAACATCAAAAAATGTCACCAAGTGCTTGCTCATGGGGGAATGTTGGGTCCCTTTAAATTAAATTAAAGATACAGAAACAGCCTAGATCCACTCCATATGGAAAGTGCCTTGAAATAACTTATGTTGTGATTTGGCGCTATATAAATTCAGATTGATTGATTGACTGAAAAACAAAAAAGTTTTAATACCATGTTAATAAAAAAGCAGCCCCCACTAGAACATTCGGCCCCATAAATAAATCTCAACAACTGCTCTAAAATAATAAATTGTCTATTGTAACCTGTCCAACCCTGGGCCGAACAACACACACCTCCTAACACACCCGGAGCTTAAACAAAGTATTAAACAAAGTATTTAGGGCAACAGTGCATGAATCACTACTGATAACAGGTAAATAGTCACAATGTGGAGACACTGCTGTACTACATTACTGCACCTAGAGAGGGATGGCTTATGTAATATCTGAAATAATATGCGCTTGGTCTGAAATGAGCAATCTGGACTTTACCCTGCTCTCTTGAGTAAGCATTTGGGGAGAGATAACAGCTATCTGATTTATATATTTCAAGGCATTCAGCCATCTGGCTCAATCACGTTACACTGTTATGATCGTTGGAGGTGATGTTGCAGGTTTATGATGGGATGAGTATATTGGTCGTTTGTAAAGACTGTATTCTGTGAATCAGGGCACAGCTGCTGGAGAAGCAGCACAAGATGAAATCAGGTCACTGACAAGATCTCTACTTGTTCACGTGAGATATATTTGATACTCCCAACACACAGAGAACAATCTTGTGCCACAACAGAACAAATGCCATTTAAAAAAAGACTGTGATCCTTATACAGATATCATATTTGTTTCAGTTCAACTGTACAATATCAATATCACACTTAGGTATATTATTATCAATCTGGCAACACCAATATTCCTCATGTACATACTGTTACCATTTTTTATTTCCTATTGTTCATATTGCATGGTTACTTACTTATCATTTATTGGTTTTTTTTATTGATGCTCTCTCTATTTTTGCTATCCACTTACCTGCTGTAATGCTGCTAATTTCCCCACTGTGTGACCAATAAAGGGTTATGTTATGCTATGTTATCTTATCTTATTCTCATAAGCATTTCCCTTAAACCTCCCAGACCAAAATGAACACTACTCTCATCACACAGCTAAAAGCTGTAATTAAGGTTGTGCCTGACATCAGATGTAAATGTATGGTCACAAACATGGGATTATCTGTTTCTCTGCAACTTCGACCTTCGACTTCACTCTATGAGGACCTAATACCAAAAGATGTTACAGTAACTAAGTGAATTATCCAATATCTGAAGGAATTAATGAATGAAGTACCAATGAAACTTCATATGTGCAGCCTTGATAACTAGTGATTTATATTAGGAGACGTTTTCTAATTATTCACAATTACAATAATCACTATAAAAGTATCACTATAAACATATAAGTGGGTCAATCTTTTCATCCAACGTGAATGAGAAATCATTAAAGAGCTCAGAAGAAATAACAAGTTGAACAGAAACTCTGCTGAGGAAGAGAGAGGGTCAAAAGCTCCAGAACCATTTTCCTATGTGGACTTTGTGGTGAGTTTTGTGGAACCATGTTATGTGAGAAGAGAGAAAGAAAGAAAGACAGAAAACAAAATAAAAACGTATCCTTTACCTCTCATTGAAACTTACAATGGTGTTTTCCTGACGGGATGCTCAAGGTGATAAACGTGGGGGATGCAGCACCTGCAGCATTAGTCTGCCATCACAGCCTGCAGACGACCAGGACGATGAACTCCGCAGCAGGAAAACTGTCGATATGTGGAAACGTTTGTTTTGAAGCAGACACTCCAAGATCAACACTGCAAAGTATACAGTTTCTGTCCAAAGAAGTGCGCACACGTTTGTTGTCGGTTCTCAGAAACAACCGCAGAGCAGGTGAGTGATAGCTAGCTCTGCAGGTAACTCAATCTCAGAGGGGAGGAGCCCCAGGGACACTGTGGGTGTGTTGGTCGGTGTGTGAGGTTTTCTCACTCAATTTGCTCCGAGTCTCATGGTGAGAGTTTGCATGCATGCTAATGAATTGACTCATCTGTTTCATGAGCCTGCAGTGCATAAAGCAACACAAACTCACACTTAAAATGCCTGATTTGCACGAATGCATGGGCAGTGAATTATTTTCTGTCAAATCAACAAGCAGAATGCTGTAAAATCTGTCAATCCTGAGATACTTAAAAGCAAATGTGGGAATCAATTAGAGCTTTTGTGAGATGCCTAAGATGAAATCACAATTTTACTACCATTTATATGGTAGTAAAATAGTGACGAATGCATGTTCAAAAAATAATTTCACATGCAAGCTCTTAAGTAGTGGAATAATTTAATTTCCACTGGTTTCATTTTGTATCAAGAAAGCTGGTTTAAAGCAGGTGGATTCAGGAGGGTGAATGAAAGAGGAGCAACAGTGTGGAACGCTGCCCAGGTTTCAGTGTCACTGGTGGGTAAGAATGACCACTCTTTGTCCAGCTATAGTGTGCTTTCCATGCAAAGAGACCCATTTAGATAATGCAGTTGCTCTCGTTTATGTATATTATATGAACAGTCAGTATAAATATTATGTTTTAACAAAATAAATACTTCTCAAAGGGAGGGTTTTCTTATTTTGGCCTCTACTTACTGTCTGCATACCAGCAGTGGGAGAAAAAAAACACACGAATGCTTGTCCACACACAAGCTTGACCTGGAGTCAGTGTTTCTCTGTGTGCTCGGCTCTTGCTCAAGCACAGGCCCTCTGAAATGTGATGTGTTTTGTAACTGGTTACTTTGGAAACCTTGTCATTGGGTTTGATCATTAACTAAAAGTATCACGACTGAGAAATCACCTGTTTGAAGAATGTGGGTTAAAAAAATGTGTGACTATTACAACGCTGTTGAGAGACTGTTCCCAGATCTTCACATGAATGAATGAAGTGCCAGCGCACAGTGCTGATCCGACATCAAAGAGTAATAAAAGGTTTTAACAGCAAAAGTTAAAGATGAATTCTTGCTATTCTTGCGTTTTTATAGGCGACATTTGGGTCAGCGGCAGGTAGTATAAAATCATTATAGGATAATTGTAGCATAGGAATATTAGAAGGTTATTTGACATACTCCAATTAACCCGGGTTATTGAGTCTTTAAATCTGTCTAAAATGATGTCTTCTACATCTTTTACTTAAATGACACTGGATAAGAAAATGTCACCTGTGGTACTAAAATCAGTGTTGTCACTATTCAAGTCTTTATCAAGACAAGTGTGCCCTCTGCTGGAGAAAAGTTAAACAAATATGAAACTTCTTAAATGTGTATATGTTTAATATATTCAACATTAACACAAAATAGATATCTTTCTTCACACATGTAATAAAAAAAGACAAAAGTAAGGATATATTTAAAAAATGAAAATTTACTATGTATTTATAACAATTTGCTTACTTTTTCTGTACCATAGCGAATTCCCTGAGAGATGCTTATAGCACATAGGAACTGTAACTTTTAAAGCTAAAACAATCACTCACACAAAATGTCTCATCCTTAAAAAAATTCAAACATTCAGTCCTAAAGGCAAAGTCTTGATTCTTGGTTGTACCAAAGAAGTGCGGACGTGCTGTGACATCTGCTGCTACATGCAACATGACGATGTAGAGGCAGCTTCTTCATGAATACACACTGAAAGACACAAAAAGTAACACATAAAAATATGATTCATTAAACTTTAACAAACACAGAATATGTTTGGGAAACTATGTGAACCTGTCCAAACCAGAACTTTGCTTTGGACAGTTTTTATAAAACTCTGCATCCACACTGATTTATGAGTTTAATTCGGCCCTCTGCCACCTGAATGAACAATAGCCATCCTTTCAGAATAAGATATTAGGTTATTGTCCTTCCATCTATAATGGGAGGAAAATTTGAGGATGTGACGACATTGTACATGGTATACAGTATCACTTGAATGAATGCTACCTAAATCAATAATTCAAACAAGTCCTAAAGGGAGCCAGGGCTCATTTCATTCATGAACAAAAGCGAGGACAAAAGAAAAGCACAGTGCATCAGGCCTCTCTGAACATATGTATGAGATGCTAATTGTGTCGACATATCTTGTCAATCAAAATAAATGGAGCCTAAAATGTAGGCCAGTCTCTTCATGTGATAACTAAAGGCAGAGTCAGTCATCCTGGAGAAAGATTTTTTGATATATGAACTAAACACCCAGAAAAATACTCCCCTCCCTTCATTCTTCTTCAGAAGCTCCACCACCCAAATACATGGACGCACATTGCCAAGGCAACGACCAAAATATAAATATGGTGTTATCCAGAGCGATGCGTCAGCTGTATCGGTTCCTCCCACACATTATCATAAACGGGGGGAACAAATGAATCATCATGTGAGCACAACAGTCCATCCAGTCCCCTCTACGCTTCTCTGCAGCCTCCTCACTCGACCTCCATTCAGCGCCTCTGTCGACAGAAGCATCCGTCGGTCAGCTGCAGCTCCTGGTGAGCTGAGAGGACAGCGACCCAACAAGCAACCAACAAACTGACTCTGACAACAGAAATGTCAGCTCCACGTGAAGGAATCGACAGCATTTGTGTTTATTGATTAATTGATGTGTTTAATAAGTGCAAAACACATATAAAGCAGGATATTTGTGTGAATTAAACAGCTTCCTGCTCAGATTACGCTTCACTAAACACGACAGAAACAGACTCAGAGCGTAAAAAAACACAGCAGGTCTTTGTGAGACTGTCTTGGATTCAGTGTGGATTGATAGATTTAATAAAATGGAAGTATATCTGTTCCAGGAGAAGACACTTTCTACATGAATTGGCCGCAAACTCTCTCTCTCTCCAGTTTGTCAGCCCTCCCCTACCATTCAATGGGTGCTGGTGACGGGACACTGTCAT